>NC_067400.1:169923528-170235195 GCF_016432865.1 Antechinus flavipes
TCAAATCAGTCAATCAATGCCAGGAATGGAATTTAAATTCATCCTCAGTCTCTAAAGCCAGTATTCTTTCCTCTATACAGCTTGTCTCTCAAAACAGAAACTGGTGATCATATTCACTGGTGAAGTTCCATTGAGGATCACAAGTTATACTTGTATAGTGTGCTTAGTGAAAACTGATAGGTTAACTCTGTTATTGTCATTCCACTGGTTCCCTATAGCAGTATAGAAGATTCTTACTTTAAATGATAAATCATGCAACATCCTTCCTTCATGCTAGGTGCTACTCCCTTCCAAAGCACAGTTATGGACATTAGTAGTTCTCATACTTTCTTTAGGGGTGGCAATCAGGGTTAAGTGATTTGCTATGGTCACACAGCTAGTAATTGTCTGAATCCAGATTTACACTCAGATCCTCTTGACTTCACCTCACATTTGAACTCAGATCCTCATATCTTAAAAAAAATTAAATTGACCTTTTAAGAGATTCAAACTGAGTTAGAAGAATTTTCTACTAAGAACAGGGTAAATGTTCGCTATAGAGGTATTTTTAATAGTAGATTTTCTTCTTCAAATATAGCTACAAAAATTATAACTACTATTTTAAAATTCTGTTTTACTTTATTTAGGGATGGGAGATTGCCACTCAACAGTTTTATGCCACATTGATGGTGTTTGGGCTATTTCTTCCTGAGGCACTCATATCTTTGGTAAGGATACAGTAGTAGTAGTCACCTAGTGAGAACTCCTCTTTTCTGTTCCTTTCTTTGGGATTTCACTAATATCCTATAATGCAGAAACATCCTGGCCTTAGTCCCTAAGTATCTCCAGTTCTTGTGTGATGTTCTCAGAATTGTGAAAATGATCTGGTTTGCTGGGCAAAAGAAGTCAGTACTGTATCTTAATGGTGATATGATTAGATGGTCTATAATTAATGATTTCATCATTTTATAGGGAACTATTCCTTTTTTTTTTTTCAATAATTTTTCAAATATATATAAAGATAGTTTTCAACATTTATTTTTGTAAAATTTTATATTCTATATTTTATTTCTTCCCTTTTTCACTTCCCCCCTCCCCAAGACAACAAGTAATCTAATATAGATTTAAATTTTTTTTCTAAATTTGTCATGCTGTGCAAGAAAAAACAGACCAAAAGGAGAAAAATCACAAGAAACAAAACAAAAAGGTGACAGTATTATGTGTCAATCCACATTCAATCTCCATCATTCTTTCTCTGGATGTGATTGTTATTTTCCATCCCAAATCCATTGGAATTGTTTTGAATTGTCATATTGCTGAAAAGAGCCAAGACTATCACAGTTGATCATCACATAATCTTCTTATTTCTGTGTACAATGTTTTCCTGGCTCTGCTCATTTCACTCAGCATCAATTTATGTAAGACTTTACAGATTTTTTCTGTAATCAGCCTGCTCATCATTTCTTATTGAACAATAATATTACCTTCATATACCATAAATTATTCATCCATTACCCAACTGATGGGCACATGGAAATATTCTTAAATAACTGATATAAAAAGACCACATATGAAAAAATTGAAGAAAGAAATTTCACTTTTGGATTGAAAGAAGGTTAGGTGTTGAAAAAAGGAAGGTACTGAAACAAGTTAAGATGGGGGGAGTCCAGTTCCTATATTTACTATGTTACATAGCTAGCATAAGTAACCTAACTTCATTGAGTCTGTTTCTTCATTTATAAAGTGAGAATAATTGCATCTTATGTTGTAGGGTATGTTATGAGGAAACTTTTGTAAATCTTAAAATTATATAGACATATATACTTATAGCATATAAGTATTTATTACTTATAGAGGGAAGTGATTGAAGATTTATGATCAATCCCACTTAAGAAAATTACAGGCTGTTAAAGTTTGAGTGGACACATTTATAGTTTGTTATGGTATGGGACAAAAAGAAAAAAAAAACCTTTCAAACTTGGAGTGTCCACATTTACATATGAAAAGGTCAAAAACTTAACTAAGGAATGACAACGATAGTAGTATTCTCAGTACTCTTTCTTTGCTTATTCATTTACATGAATAAATGGGAGAGACTGAGAGTTTTTTTAATGGTTTAGTTTGTCAGGAAGAGAACAAGTTATCTATGGCTTTTGAGGAATCATTTGCAAAGTGCAGTTAAGTAAAATAGTCTTTCTTCCACCATCACCCATTCCTCAACAACAAGGGCATCTTTTATTAGAAGCATGTAATTATTAAAGACATGGATTTACCCACAGTCTGAGAAGAGTTCAAGGATGCTGCTTCTCAAACCCCAAATTTTCTGTGATGAACTGGTTCAAAAAAAAAAAAAAGATGGGTGGAAATTGATATTGCTGAGTCTCTGAGGGAATAGAAATCAAATCTATTACTAACACAGAATTCTGTGTTTTCCCTAAAAGAGTATTAGAGAATACTCTAACCAAGGACTTCAACTGATCTAGGAGCCAGAGGCTGTGAAAACCATAACTTATTAGTGGAACTAAACTAGAGGTGATGAAGACTATGGCCAAGTTTAGTCATTTCAGTCAGTCTGATTCTTTATGACTCCATTTGGGTTTTTTGTTTATTTGTTTTGTTTTGTTTTTGACAAAGATACTGGTTTGTCATTTCATCCTCCAGCTCATTTTACAGATGAGGAAATTAAGATAAATAGGGTTAAAGTGACTTGCCCAGAGTCACACAGTGTTTGAGTTAGGATTTGAACTCATGAAGATGTCTTCCTGATTCTAAGCCTAATGTTTTATTCATTGTGCCATCTAGCTGCCTTCATGGTTAAATAGAAAAATAACATTCTTAGCCCAGCAAAAATACCATGTTGAGTAAGGAATAGCACCAGGATTTAGTGGAAAAAAAAAAGCATCCAGAATTGTAATGTATGGTGGTATAAATCCCCCTCCACACATGTTCTCCATACAGAGGAGGAGTCTTCATGGACAATCTGTATATTTTTTCATTCTCCCACTGATGGTTGTATATATTTTTGGCAATATATTCTAGATTTTTTTGTTTTCTTTGTTTTGTTAGGGGGGGTTCTAATATAAATCATTTTACTATATTATTGCATTAAATAACTCTTCTCCATGGCAAGAGTTCTTAACCTGGAGTTCATGAACTTATTTATAAAGAATATTTTAATAATTACATTTCAATATCACTCATTTTCTTTGTGTTTCCATTGTATTATTTGAAAACATTATTCTGAGAAGGTTTTATAGGCTTTATGAGATTGACAAAAGAATCTTTGACACTAAAAAGGTTAAGAACCCCGATTCTAAGCTAATTGTGCCCTACAGATAGCTACTGAAAGTTATATATGTTTTCAGAGACTCATTTTGAATATGTTGATTCACAGACTACTTTGAATCTGGAATTACCATCTGTCACTGAACCTGGTCTATGAGTGAGAGTGTGTGTAGGGGTAGCTCCTTCATATTAAAATGCAGATAGTTGCCCTTACTGCTTTCAGTATTATAAATCTTTTCATCTTATATTTGATGATGTTCACATAAAAAGAGTCCAGAAATAAGTTACTTCTGTTGTTGTTAACTTGTTTCCATCTGTCTTAGCAAGGATACTGGAGTGTTTGTCATTTCCTCTCCAATTCATTTTACAAACAAGGAAATGGAGTTAAACAGTTAAGTGACTTGCCCAGAGTTATCCAGCTAATAAACGACAGAGGTCACATTTGAACTCAGGAAGATGAGTTTTCCTGACTTCAAGCCCAGTACTCTATCCACTGCACCATCTAGCAGTCCCCAAAATTCTACTGTTTTTCTTTTATATTTTATGATCAGTGTACTATTGCACATGTAAATAAAATTATTAGTTAATACTCAAGTAAAAGAATTGCAATGTAAGTTCATTTTCTGTAGGCTCACTGAAATAATTTTCAGTATTGTTCCAGTAACAGAAGAGATGATAACTAGGAGATGTATGTACTTCAACATATTTACACTGTTTTTTTTTTTTTTCCCCTGAGGTAATTGGGGTTAATTGACTTGCTCAGGGTTACAGCATCTAGGATGTGTTAAGCATCTGAGCACCTAGCTGCCCTCTTATACTGGGTTTTGATTTCTTCTACTGGGTCTCTATATTTTGAGGGCTTTCCATTCTATATGGTTTAATATTATAAGTATTCAGTATGGTGTATCTAGGACTATGCCAGAGCTAGCTTCCACTGACACATAAGAGCTGTTTTTTACATTTTCAGTGTGAGCATCTAAACCTTGAGAAATAGAAAACATTACAATTCAAGGCTTAATTTATTGTTTTGTTCAGTGTCCAGATCAGGGATCATCAACTTATAGCCTGAGCTACCTTTGAACAAGGGAAGATTCTTACATTACATTATTGTTCAGATTATTTATTTAAATTATTTAAAATATAAAAAGTATAATTGGTCAAAAACAAGTGTTAGGTCAGACTTGGCCTATGGGCCATAGTTTAGTACTTGAAAATTAGGGTGTGTGTGTGCGCATGTGTGTGTGTATATGTGTGTTGTATCTCTGCCTTTGCAGTAGAATAACAGAATGTAAATTTACCATCTATAAAATAACTAAAAGCATCTTCACTTCAAGTCTAGTAACCAACAGAATATCTGGGATAATATATAACTTGGAGATTATTTGGTATGGTAGAATCTATTAAAGTGGCATTAAGTTTTATATGATGTCTGAGCAGTTAATTGTGGATGATAGTTCATTTGATGATAATGCTTTGATAAAAGCAAAATAATTTATTTTCTTTGGGATATTTTAAGATCTGTACTTAAAGTATGAAGATTTGTCATATTTTAGTCTAGCGAAAGTCCATGATACATACACAAACACACACACATTATATGTGAGAATATATGAGAATTATATATATGTACATATATATAAAATTCTCATATTAAATCATGTTTTATTAAGTATTTCATAGGTATTAAAGATTTACAGACCAATAGGTAGACAACTTTTTAATTTCCCATTCTTTGCTACTACAATAAAATCCTATGTTTTTATCCAAATGAGTTCTTTCCCTCTGGCTGATCTCTCTAGCATAGGACTAATAGTGACAGCACTGGGTTAAAAATTACAAATAGTTAAGCAACTTTTTGGTCATAGTTCCAAGTTACTCTTCAGAATGGATGGATCAATTCAAAACTCATCAAAAGCATATTAATATTCCTATCTTCCTGTAGTTTTCTTGCTTTCCCCAATCTAGCAATTATCACTTTTCTTTTGTCCTCTTTGCCAGTCTGATAAATGTCACTTTCTTTTTAAAAGTCATCAGAATCATTGGCTCTTACTACTCAATTGGAGTATGGTTTCATAAGGAGATAGTTTCATCATCTCAGAATTCAAGAAGAGTCCATCAGTGTTGAAGGTCACACACAACTTGAAAAAGTCAATGAATCTGTCGTCCTGGAGGTGCTCACGTTCTGAACTATTAGATGGTACAATTGAATAGAACACCAGGCCTAAAGTCAGAATGACTCATCTTCATGAGTTCAAATTTTGCTTCAGACATTTAGTAGTGATATGACCTTGGGCCCTTAACCCTGTTTGCCTTAGTTCTTAATCTATAAAATAAGCTGGAGAAGGCTCTCCAGTATTTTTGGCAAGAAAATCTCAATGGGAATCACAAAGAGTTAGACACAACTGAAATGATTGAACAAGAAAAAGAAATTCATGAACTCCCTGCTAAGGGTTTGAACAAATAATTATGTATATTATCTAACCCTGCTACTTTTCAGTTTTTCTCAGAATCTGTATAGTCACCTGTCTTGCTAAAACCTAAATCTTAAATTGATCGCCTTCTGGGTTATCAGTCAATTAGTCAATGCCAGGCATTGTTCTTAGAACTGGGGATAAAGAAAAGCTAATCAAGGAGCTACTTTCAAGGAGCTCACAGTCTAATTGGGTTAGTCTTTTGCAATTTTCTGTTAACTAGCATTCAGAAAAGCAAAATTAGCACAGATTCAGATAGTCATTTGCATTTCCACATATTCTCCCTCCTTTTTTCCCTCCCTGCTTCTCTCTCTCTCTCTCTCTCTCTCTCTCTCTGTATCTCTCTCTGTCTCTCTCTGTCTCTCTTTCTTTCTCCCCCTCATCTCCCCACTAAAAACAAACACTTAGCAGTGGCCTCAGTCTTAACCCATCAAAGGGTCAGGGAGACAAGAATTGTGTGGAGGATTTCCCCTCCATGAATTCTTCCTTAGAGAAATAGTAAAGAAAGTAAAATGAGGCAGATTACAAGGAATTCAAAGTTCAGTGTTCCTCTTTCCATCCCACAAAAGTACGGAGAGTCTCCAAAGCAACCTAATCAACAGACAAGTACCTTTTTGTCTATCATGGAATTCTAAACATATTCTTGACTAAATTGAGTTTGCAAACAAAAATTAATTTAGCTTTTCTTGAATAAGCCAAAGTTAGCAACCTTCCTTTTTAATTTAATTTTTATTTTGAATTTATCAAATGACTAAAAAGAGTATTTCCATAAATAAAAGTATAACACAAAAGAGGTTACACACAAAAATGTGAAGGTATAAAAGTTAGCCTTTTAAAAAGTAATATATAATAAATTACACAAATTACTTCTAAACTATTTTCTACCTGATCCCTTCTCTCTATAATTAAAAAAAAAAAACATTTCAATGAAGGATAGCATAGTGAATTTTGCCCTGGCCTATAGTTAGGAGAACCTGAGTTTTTGAACTTCAAACACTTAACACAATTGTGTGACCCTGGGCAAGTCATTTAACCCAATTGCCTTGCCAAAAAAAAAAAAAAAAAGTTTAAACAAGCCTGCTCTTTTTCTTTTTTTCCATTTTTTTTTTTTTGGTATTGCTATACAATAACAAAATTTGTAATGAAGTATATAGTAAGCAAAACCAAATTCATATAATGGCTATACATATATGTGTGTGTATATGTATTTGTATATACATGTATATCTATAAATGTATGTAAATTTCTTTGGTTGCAGATAACTTTCATCTTCATAGGTCTTTTGTAGTTAATTTTAGCAATTAGAATAGTCAAAATGATTTATTTGCTCAAAGTTGTTTTTAAAACAATATTACTATTACTATATACAATGGTCTCTTGGTTCTGCTTATTTTGCTCTTCATTATTGTGCAAATCTATTCATATTTTTCTAAGATCATCAGACTCATAATTTCTTATATTACAGTGTTATTCAGTCACAATTATATGCCACAATTTATTCAGCCATTTCCTACTTGATAAACATCCTGCAATTTCTGGTAGTTTACTACTACAGAGAAATGCCAGAAACATTTTAGAAGATATAGGTTTTTTTCCTTTTCCCTAATCATCTTTGGAAATAGATCTAGAAGTAGTATTGCAAGGTCAAATGGTATAGTCAGTTTTGTAACTCTAGATTGCTCTCCAAAATGGTAGCATGATTTTACAATTCCACTAACAGTTAATCAGTGCTCCAATTTTTTCCATATCCCCTCCAACATTTGTTGCTTTCTCCTTCAATCATTTTAGCCAATATGCTAGGTGTAAAATGGTATCTCAAAGTTATTTTAATTGGCATTTCTCTAAACAATTATAATTTAGAGCATTTTATATGGCTAAATTGTTTTGATTTCTTCATTACAAAACTGCCCATTTATCAACTGGAAAATGATTTCTATTCTTATATATTTGACAAAACTCTATTTGAAATATGAGATATTTATCTGAAAAACTTTATTTTCTTCCACCCCCAATTTTCTGCCTGCCTTCTGATCTTGGATGTGTTGGTTTTATTTGTGCAAACCTTTTTTTTTTTGTCTTAAAAAAAAAAGCTTTTTATTTTCAAAATATAAGCAAAGATAGTTTTCAGCATTCACCCTTACAAAACCTTGGGTTTCAAATTTTTTTCTTTCCCTTCCTTCATTCCCTCCCCTAGACAGAAAGCAATCTAATATATGCTAAACATGTACAATTCTTCTATATATATATTTCTACATTTATCATGTTGCACAAGAAAAATCAGAACAAAAAAAGGAAAAAATGAGAAAAAAAGCAAGCAAACAACAAAAAGATGAAAATACTATGTTGTGATACACATTCAATCCCCACAGTCCTATTTCTGGATAGAGATAACTCTTTCTACCACAATTCTATTGAAACTGACCTGAATCACTTCATTGTTGAAAAGAACCAAATCTATCACTGTTGATGAGCACATAATCTTGTTGCTGCTGTGTATAATATTCTCTTGGTTCCACTCATTTCACTTAGCATGCGTTCATATAATTCTGCCCAGGCTTTTCTGAAACCATCCTGCTGATCATTTCTTACAGAACAATAATATCTCATAATATTCATATACCATATTCAGCTATTCTCCAATTGATAGGCATCCATTCAGTTTCCAGTTCCTTGCTGCTACAAAAAGGACTGCTACAAACATTTTTGCACATGTGGGACTTTTTCCCTTTTTATGATCTTTTTGGGATATTGGCCTAGTAGAAACACTGCTGGATCAAAGGGTATGCACAATTTAATAGCCCTTTGGGCATAGGTACAAACGTTTTTTTAATTTAATATAATCAAAATTATCATAGTCTACTTATTTCATTGATCTATTTTTCTATTTCTTACCCAGTACCAGATAATTTTGATAACTACTGTCTTATAATTTAGTTTAAAAGCTGGTACTACTAAACCTCCTTCCCTTAATGTTTTTCCCCCATTAATTCCTTTGATATTCTTGACCTTTGTTTTTTCAAGAGAATATTTTTGTAATTTTTTTTCTAATTCAGTAAAATAATTTTTTGTAATTTAATTAGAAAAACATTGAGTAATATACATTAGTTTAGGTAAAATTTTCATTTTATTATTTTGGCCCTGCCTACCAATTAACAATCAATTTCTCCAATTATTTAAATCTTACTTTATTTGGATGAAAAGGGTTTTGTAATTAATAATTGTGTTCATATGCAGGAATATATTGAACACAATAACACCAAAAATGTGCGATGATCAACTATGAAAAAACTTGGTTCTTTTGAGTGTTTCAGTGATCCACTTTGGACAGAAAATGCCATCAATTAGAAAGAGAACTATGGAGATTGAATGTAAATCGAAACATGCTATGTTCACTTCTTTTTTCTGTTTTTTTATCTCCCAACATTATTCATAAAGCAATGTATATTAAAATAAATTAGTTAAATTTGAAAAAAAAATAATGTGTTCATATAGTTCTTGCATTTGTTTTGGCAGGTGTACTCTCAGGTATTTTATACTGTCTAGAGTTATTTTAAATGTGACATTTCCTCCAATCTCTTCTTTTTGGATTTTGTCTGTGATGTATAGAAATGCTGATGATTTATGTAGACTTACTTTATATCCTACTATTTTGCTAAAATTATTAATTATTTCAACTAATTTCTTAATTGAGTCTTTAGGGTTATACAAGTATGTCATCATATTATCTGCAAGAAGAAAAAATTTTATTACCTCATTTCTTATTTTCATTCCTCCTATTTATTTTTCTTCTCTCATTGCTAGGGTTTTTAATAGAGTTTTGAATAATATTGGTAACAGTGGGCATTCTTGTTTCACACTGTTCTTACTTCAAAGGTTTCTAAATTATCCCCATTACAAATAATATTTGCTAGTGGTTTCAGGTCAATGCTGTTTATCAATTTAAAGAGAAATCCATTTATATCTATACTTGCAATTATTTAAATAGTAATGAATGTTGTACTTTGCCAAAAACTTTTTCTGTCTATTTACATAATATGAGTTTTGTTACCTTAGTTATTGATATAAACAATTATGTTAATAGTTTTCCTTATACTAATAAAATTCTTTTTCTTTACAATATCACTGGGTATGCTTTTTCTCCTGGTTCTACTAACTTTACTTAGCATCATCACTTCATACCTCCCAAGATTCTCTGAAGTTGTCTCTTTCATCATTTCTTTGGGTACAATATTTTATTGTATTTGTACACCAATGTTTGAAGAGTCATTTTTCAATTAATAGACCTATCTCCTTTTAGATTCTAATTATTTCTCTTTTTTAAAATCTCTTCTTCAGGATTAGAAAGTTTTTTTTTTTTTTTTGCTTGAGACTATTACCTTCCTTGTTTTATTCTCTTTTTGAACCTCTATCACCACCAATTTCTCTGTTGAGTTTGGTTATTTATATACTAAATTATAGGTATATGAATGCATATGCAGCTTTGTATGTGTATTTGACCCTTCTTTGTCCAGTTCATATAAGAGCAAGGTTCATCTGATACCTGCTCTGTTTCATCTCTTCCTCCACATTTGGATTTTCCCCCTATATACCTTATTTATAAAAAATTAAAAGTTCTATTATATTCTTCCTCTTCTACATTAATATATTCCCTTTGCTTTACTTTTCCTTACTCTTCAAACTTTCAAAATACAGTTAAAACACCATTAAGCACCTGCTTTGTTTATTTGATTCTCCTAGTAACTTTTGAAAACATGAAGGTTGTTAAGGGACACTTTTTCCTTTCTCCCTATTATAATGTTAGTACTATGTCATCACAGTACTCAAGTTCTGGCCCAAAACATCTTCTTGTAAGATCAGATCAATAATCTATCAACTTTAATGAGTTAGCAGTTTGTAAAGATTCCAACAATATTGTTCTAATAAATATGTCTTCCTAGGTTTTTCTTGGCTCTTGTGTTTACATTTAAAGTTTTTATTCAGTTTTGATCATCTGTAATGATTGAATATCCTCTGTTCTATTCTGTCTCTCCTTGTAGAAGTATACTCAGCTTTTCATGACAAGAAAATGTTGGTTGTGCGTCTTTATCTTTTAGAATTTCATATTCCAGGCCTCTTCTTATTTATAATTGAAGCTATCAGGCTTTGTGATTGCAACCATGGTTCCTTGATACTTAAGCTCTTTCTTTTCTCCTACTTACAGCATTTTTTTCCTTTGGGTTTTGGCTATGATATTCCAGAGAGTCTTCCTTTTGAAGATTCTGTCAGAAAATAATCAATGTGTTTACCCCATTTTTTATTTTGTTCTTAAAGATTTGGGCAGTCTCACTCATGACTTCTTGTAATATGTTACCCAGATTTTTTTTTTTTTAAAATCTTCATTTTCAGGGTGTGTGTTGATTCTTAAATTATTTTTCCTTGGCTTGTTTTCCAGGGTATTTTTTTAAAAATAGCATATGCTTTACATTTCTTCTTCTTTTAATCTTTTGATTTCCTTCTAAAATTTCTTTCCATAGTAAGAGGTAGAGATATTAAGACAAAAAACACAAAATAATCTCTGCCCTCAAACAGCTTGCCTTTTCTAAGAAAGCAGCATTCCTAGGGGAGAGCATCACCTGAGCTTTGGTTCCAGAGTCTCAGTAGCTTTGCCAGAGTCCTGGGGAGATGACAAGAAGAAATTCTTTGTTGCCTAGCAACATATATTATCATTCATTTCAGATTGTGAGTGATTACAGAAAGCTTGTTACATAAATCCTCTGTAAAGTATTTTTCCAGTCTGGGTTCTCCAAGACTATTCCAGCAAAATACTTACACTGATAGCTCCTACCAAGATAGAAAAGTTTCATGAATCAGATGCTGGAGAACCAGCCAAGATAAGTTGTAGAGGACTTATAAGTCAGTCAGCATTTTTAAAGTCTATGTGCTAAGTGCTGTGTTATATGCTAGGCTGACAAAGAAAAGCAAAAGGCAGTCTCTGATCTCACGACATTAAAATATACAGTATAAATAAGCTATATGACAATAAATAGAAAATAAGCAATATAAAGAAAGTGCTAGAATTGAGAATTGGGAAAGACTTCCTGCAGAAGGCAAGATTTTAGCTGGCACTTTAAGGATGAGTTGAGAAGGAAGAATGTTGCAGGTATGGAGGGATAGCCTGTTAAAATACTCACAGCTCAAAAAAAATGGAGTGTCTCATTCAAGCAATAACACTACCTGGAAAAATAAGTGTGAGACTGGAGTATAAGAAGACTGGGAAGATGAGGGAGAGGGTTGTGAAAGTTTCAAACATCAGAGAATTTTTTATTTCATACTGGAAGTGATAGGGAAGCATTGGAATATATTGACTAAGGAGATGAGCTGGTTGGATCTGTTGTGGCAGCTAAATGAAAGATGGGCTATAGAAGAGAGAGATATGTGATAAGTAGACTATCAGGTTATTTTAGTATTTCAGGCATGAGGAGATGATGGTATGTACCAGGGTAATGGCAATATCAGAGGAGAAAAGGAAGTGGATTGATGAGACATTAGAAAGGTAAAATCAAGAGGTTTTGAAGACAGATTGTATATGGGGCATGAGGGTGACATAAAGTGAGGAATTGACATAAAGTGGTAACACTTAGGTTGTGAACATGGGGACTGGGAGAATGGTGGTGCCCTAGATACTAACTGAAAAATTTGGAAGTTGAGATGGTTTAGAGTGGGGCAGAAAGATGCTAAGTTCAATTTGGAACATAATGAGTTTAAGATATCCATAGGACATCCAGCTCAAGATATCTAATAACAGAAGACACAAGACAGGAGGTCAGCAGACAAATTAGGGCTAGAAAAGTAGATTTGAGAACCATCAGCATGAAGATGATAATTAAATCCATTGGAGCTTTGAGATCACCAGATATAGAGGAGAAAGAAAAGAGGGTGCAGGACAGAGCCCTGGGAGACATTTATGGTTATCAAGTGCAATCCGGATAAAGATCCAGCAAAGAATGAGGATTGGTCAGATGCATAGAAAAATTAGAAGAAACTACTGTCTCCAAAATCTATAGAATATTAAGGAAAAGAGGGTGCTCAGTAATCTCAAAAGCTGCAAATAGGTTAAGGATTGAGAAAATCTGATTTGGAAAATAAGAGGTTTTGGTAACTTTGGATAGGAATTATGGGTTGAAAGATGAGATCAGAAGCCAAATTGTAAAGGGTTAAGAAAAGAGTGAGAGGAGAAAAAGTAAAGGGAATCATCAATGGCTTTCTCAAGATTAGTCACAAAGGGCAAGAGAGATATGGAAAAAGAGTTAAGGGGATAGATGGTTCAAGTGACAATTTTGTGAAGATAGAGAAAACATGGGCATGGCTATAAGGCTTTGGGAAAGTAGCCAGTAGATAGGGAGAGCTTGCATATAAATGAGAGAATGAGGATGGTAGAGAGAATACATGAGTGGAAGAGACATGATGAAATGGGATTACATGTGCAGAGATCCATGTGCCATGGAAAGTGCCACTTCTTCATGTGAGACAGGATAAGAGGAAGGAGTGGCAGAGGCATATTAGTGATTTGAGATGGAGAAGAGAGAAGAAGAGAGAATCCCCAATAAATTGCTTCATTTTTTTTCAGTAAAATATGAAGCAACATTCTTTTTTTTTAAATATATTTTATTTTATTTTATAATAACTTTATATTGACAGAATCCATGCCAGGGTAATTTTTTTTACAGCATTATCCCTTGCACTCGCTTCTGTTCTGATTTTTCCCCTCCCTCCCTCCACCCCCTCCCCTAGATGGCAAGCAGTCCTATATATGTTAGATATGTTGCAGTATATCCTAGATACAATATATGTTTGCAGAACCAAACAGTTTCTCTTGTTGCACAGGGAGAATTGGATTCAGAAGGTAAAAATAACTCAGAAAGAAAAACAAAAATGCAAATAGTTCCCATTCATTTTCCAGTGTTCTTTCTTTGGATGTAGCTGCTTCTGTCCATCATTTATCAATTGAAACTGAATTAGGTCTCTTTGTTAAAGAAATCCACTTCCATCAGAACACATCCTCATACAATATCGTTGTTGAAATGTATAATGATCTCCTGGTTCTGCTCATTTCACTTAGCATCAGTTCATGTAAGTCTCTCCAAGCCTCTCTGTATTCATCCTGCTGGTCATTTCTTACAGAACAATAATATTCCATAACATTCATATACCACAATTTACCCAGCCATTCTCCAATTGATGAGCATCCATTCAATTTCCAGTTTCTAGCCACTACAAACAGCCACAAACATTTTGGCACATACAGGTCCCTTTCCCTTCTTTAGTATTTCTTTTGAATATAAGCCCAGTAGTAACACTGCTGGATCAAAAGGTATGCACAGTTTGATAATTTTTGAGCATATTCCAAATTTCACTCCAGAATGGTTGGATTCATTCACAACTCCACCAACAATGCATCAGTGTTCCAGTTTTCCCACATCCCCTCCAACATTCATCATTGTTTTTTTCCTGTCATCTTAACCAATCTGACAGGTGTATAGTGGTTTCTCAGAATTGTCTTAATTTTCATTTCTCTGATCAATAGTGATTTGGAGCACCCTTTCATATGAGTGGAAATAGTTTCAATTTCACCATCTGAAAATTGTCTGTTCATATCCTTTGATCATTTATCAATTGGAGAGTGGTTTGATTTCTTATAAATTAGAGTCAATTCTCTATATATTTTGGAAATGAGGTCTTTATCAGAACCTTTAACTTTAAAATGTTTTCCCAGTTTATTGCTTCTCTTCTAATCTTGTTTGCATTAGTTTTGTTTGTATAAAGGCTTTTTAATTTGATGTAATCAAAATTTTCTATTTTGTGATCAATAATGATCTCTGGTTCTTCTTTGGTCACAAATTGCTTCCTCCTCCACAAGTCTAAGAGGTAAACTATCCTATGTTCCTCTAATTTATTTATTGTCTCATTCTTTATGCCTAAATCATGGACCCATTTTGAGATTATCTTGGTATATGGTGTTAAGTGTGGGTCCATGCGTAATTTATGCCATACTAATTTCCAGTTTTCCCAGGAGTTTTTGTCAAATAATGAATTCTTATCCCAAAAGTTGGGATCTTTGGGTTTATCAAACACTACATTGCTATAGTTATTGACTATTTTGCCTTGTGAACCTAACCTATTCCACTGATCAACTAATCTATTTTTTAGCCAATACCAAATGATTTTGGTGACTGCTGCTTTATAATATAGTTTTAGATCAGGTATAGCTAGGCCACCTTCATTTGATTTTTTTTTTTCATTAATTCCCTTGAAATTTTCGACCTTTTGTTTTTCCATATGAATTTTGTTGTTATTTTTTCTAGGTCATTAAAATAGTTTCTTGGGCGTCTGATTGGTATAGCACTAAATAAATAGATTAGTTTAGGGAGTGTTGTCATCTTTATTATATTCGCTCGGCCTATTCAAGAGCACTTAATATTTTTCTAATTGTTTAGATCTGACTTTATTTGTGTGGAAAGTGTTTTGTAATTTTGTTCATCAGATTCCCAACTTTCCTTTGGTAGATAAATTCCCAAATATTTTATTCTATCGACAATTATTTTGAATGGAATTTCTCTTTGTATCTCTTGCTGTTGGATTTTGTTCATGATGTATAGAAATGCTGAGGATTTATGGGGATTTATTTTGTGTCCTGCAACTTTGCTAAAGTTGTGAATTATTTCTAATAGCTTTTTAGTAGAATTTCTGGGGTTCTCTAAGTATACCATCATATCATCTGCAAAGAGTGATAATTTGGTTTCCTCATTACCTACTCTAATTCCTTTAATCTCTTCCTCAACTCTTATTGCTGAGGCTAGTGTTTCTAATACAATATTGAATAATAATGGTGATAGTGGGCAACCTTATTTCACTCCTGATCTTGCTGGGAAAGGTTCCAGTTTATCCCCATTGCATATGATGCTTACTGATGGTTTTAAATATATGTTCCTGACTATTTTAAGGAAAAGTTCATTTATTCCTATCCTCTCAAGTGTTTTTATTAGGAATGTATGTTGGATTTTTTTCAAATGCTTTTTCTGCATCTATTGAGATAATCATATGGCTTTTGTTAATTTGGTTATTGAGATAGTCAATTATGCTAATAGTTTTCCTAATATTGAACCAGCCCTGCATTCCTGTTATAAATCCTACTTGGCTGTGGTGTATTAACCTGGAGATGATTTTCTGTAATCTTTTTGATAATATTTTATTTAAGATTTTAGCATCAATATTCATTAAGGAAATTGGTCTATAATTTTCTTTCTCTGTTTTCGACCTACTTGGTTTAGTTATCAGTAACATGTCTGTGTCTTAAAAGGAATTTGGTAGGACTCCTTCAATCCCTTTTTTCCCCAAATAGTTTATATAGCATTGAAGTTAATTGTTCTTTGAATGTTTGGTAGAATTCACATGTAAATCCATCTGGTCATGGGGATTTTTTTCTTAGGGAGTTGGTTAATAGCTTGTTCTATTTCTTTTTCTAAGATGGGACTGTTTAACTAATGTATTTCTTTTTCTGTTAATCTGGACAAGTTATATTTTTTAAGGTATTCTTCTATTTCATTTAAGTTATCGAATTTATGGGCAAAGTAACTCCTAATTATTGCTCTAATTTCCTCTTCATTAGTGGTGAGTTCTCCCTTTTCATTTTTAAGACTAACAATTTGATTTTCCAGATTTACTAAGGGTTTATCTATTTTGTTGGTTTTTTCATAGAACCAACTCTTAGTTTTATTAATTAATTCAATAGTTTTGTTTTGTTTTGTTTTTTACTTTCAATTTTATTAATCTCTCCTTTTGTTTTTAGAATTTCAAATTTAGTGTTTGACTGGGGGTTTTTCATTTGTTCCTTTTCTAGCATTTTTAGTTGCAAGCCCAATTCACTGACCTTCTCTTTCTCTATTTTATACAAGTAGGCCTGTAGAGATATAAAATTTCCCCTTATTACCACTTTGGCTGCATCCCACACATTTTGGTATGACATCTCATTAATGTCACTTTCTTGGGTGAATTTATTAATTATGTCTATGGTTTGCTTTTTCACCCAATCATTCTTTAGTATGAGGTTATTTAGTTTCCAATTATCTTTGATCTATTTTTCCCTGCCTTTTTATTGAATGTAATTTTCATTGCATCATGTCTGAAAAGAATGCATTTACTATTTCTGCCTTACTGCATTTGAGTTTAAGGTTTTTATGTCCTAATGTGGTCAATTTTTGTATAGGTCCCATGAACTGCTGAGAAGAAAGTGTACTCCTTTCTGTCTCCATGACATTTTCTCCAGAGATCTATCATATCTAATTTTTCTAGTATTCTATTTACCTCTTTGACTTCTTTCTTATTTATTTTGTGGTTTGATTTATCTAATTCTGAGAGTGCAAGATTGAGATCTCCCACTATTATAGTTTTGCTGTCCATTTCTTCTTGCAACTCTCTTAATTTCTCTTTTAAGAATTTAGATGCTACACCATTTGGTGCATATATGTTTAATATTGTTATTGCTTCATTATCTATGTTACCCTTTAGCAAGATATACTGCCCTTCCTTATCTCTTTTAATTAGATCAATTTTTGCTTTTGCTTGATCTGAGATGAGGATGGCTAGCCCTGCTTTTTTGGCTTCACCTGAAGCATAGTAGATTCTGCTCCAACCTTTTACTTTTGCTCTGTATGTATCTCCCTGCTTCAGGTGTGTTTCCTGTAAACAACAGATTGTAGGATGCTGGCTTTTAATCCAGTCTGCTAACCACTTCCTCTTTATGGGGGAGTTTACCCAATTCACATTTATGGTTAAAATGACCAATTCTGTATTACTTGCCATCTTGTTAACCCCTGTTTATGCTTTTCTCCCTTTCTTCCCCCTTAACCCCCCTCCCCAATATTAAACTTATGAGCACCACTTGCTTTTCACAGCCCTCCCTTTTTAGTATCCCTCCCCCGACCTTAGAGTTCCTCCTCCTATCTTACTCCTTTTCCTCACAATTTCTGTATTCCTTTCCGCTTAGCTTATTCCTTCCCTTTTCACTTTCCCCTCCTACTTTTCAATGAGGTGGGAGAAGTTTCACCATAAATTGAATATGTCTAAATTTTTTCTCTTTAAGTCAATTCTGATGGCAGTAAGATACACACTATGTTCATCCCCCGTCATTCTTTCTCTCAGATATAATAGGTTTTCTTTTCCTCTTCATGAGATGTAGTACTCCCACTTTACCTTTTTCCAGGTACAATTTCCTTGCCACCTCTAGTTTCTAGAACAAAGTATGCATGTATTCTTTATATATCTTTATAGCAGAAATATAGTTCCCAAGATTTCTTTTTACCTTTTTACCTTTTCTCTTGAATTATATATTTGTAGATCAAACTTTTTGTTAAGTTCTGGTTTTTTCATCAAAACTAGGTGAAATTCACCTATTTCATTGAATGTCTATCTTCTGCCCTGGAAAAAGATGCTCATTTTGGCTGGGTAAGTTATTTTTGGTTGCATACCGAGTTCCTTAGCCTTTTGGAATATCATATTCCAGGCCCTTCGATCCTTTAATGTGGACACTGCTAGGTCTTGAGTAATCCTTATTGTGGTTCCTCTATTTTTGAATTGATTTTTTCTAGCAGCTTGCAGTATTTTTTCCTTCGTCTGATAGTTCTGGAATTTGGCCACTATATTTCTTGGTGTTTTGATTTTAGGATCCCTTTCAGTAGGTGATCAATGAATTCTTTCAATTTCTATTTACCCTCCGTTTTTCTAACTTCTGGGCAGTTCTCTTTGATAATTTCCTGGGAAATAGTGTCCAGTCTCTTTTTTTCATCATATTTTTCAAGGAGTCCAATAATTCTCAGATTGTCTCTCCTAGATCTATTTTCCAGGTCTGTTGTTTTCCTAAGAAAGTATTTGACATTTTTTTTCTATTGTTTCATTTTTTTGCTTTTGCTTGACTGATTCTTGGTGTCTTCTCGAGTCATTCAGTTCCATTTGTTTGATTCTGATTTTCAATGAAATATTTTCTTCACTCACTTTTTAAATATCTTTTTCTAATTGTCCAATTGAGTTTTTAAGTGAGTTGTTTTGTTCTATGGAATTTTTTTCCATTTCACCAATTTTATTTTTTAGAGAGCTATTTTCTTTTTCCAGTTCACTAATTCTGTTTTTCAAGGATTTGATTTCTTTATCCACTCTATCTTTAAATTAGTGTGATGACTTCTCCAGACTTTCTTGCCAAGCTTCCCTTTCCTTTTCCCATTTTTCTTCTAGCTCTCTTGTGAGAGTCTTTTTAATTTCTTCTATGAGATTCATCTGTGTTGAGGACCCAATCATATCCTCCTTTAGGGATTTATCTGGAGATAGTCTGTTTTTAGTCTCCTCAGGGTTTAACGTCTGCTCTCTATCCATATAGAAGCTATCAGTGGTTAAGGTCCGTTTAAATTTTTTGCTCATTTTGCCAGAGAAGAATCAAATAGAACAAACTAGCAAAAAAAAATGCAGTCTTTTTTTTTTGGGGGGGGGGTAGGGTGGGGGGTGGGGTGGGACTGAATTGTATTATTGAGCTTCCTTTACAGATTGTGAGGGGCATCAGTGAGGCACTAGCAGGACAGCAATGGCTGCACTGGGTGTGGGCTTTGAGACTCTGAGACGGCTGAGAGCGTGCTGAGACACTCCAAGTGGGTGTGGCCAGGTTCTGAGACCCCATAGCTTTTCAGGGTTATGGTCTTTACCTCCTGTGTTTATAGCTTCTCTGCTGGTCTACTGGCTTGCTGCCAGGGCAAAGCATCCACACTGTTATAAAGTTCTTTCCACAGAAACAGCTGAAATCACATCCCACCCTACTTCGGTCTGCTCAGTGTGAGCTGCCTCCTGTCAGTCTGCACTGGATTTGCTCATCCCTGCCTGTGAGCAAAAACAGACCTTTTCTGGCGAATTTCAAGAATGTCTTCTGTTGGTAATTATTATTTTTTTTTCCCATTCGAGCACTAATTCTGAAGCCTTGTCATGAAATAAATTCTGAGAGCAAAGACGGAGATTAAGTAGGTATGTGTTTCTTATCTGCCATCTTGGCCGGAAGTCCCCATATGTTTTGAAAAATAAAAAAACTTTAATAAAAATAAAATTTAAATTAAGTTAGAAAAAAAAAACTATGTGACCTTAAACAAATTATTGTTATCTCCAGGATTCTTAATCTATAGAAGAGAAATTAGATTAATGTAATTCAAGATCATATTTTATAATCCTGTTGCAAAAGGAGTTTTAAGGAAAGAGTGTGAGCTAGAGTAGAAAGGAAAACTTGGAATAGAAAGGATTTGAGGAAAGGGGAAAAAATGAGATTTCCCCATGAACTTAATGAAAATAGCAGCCCTTCCTCCAAAAGCAACATACAAAATTATTTTTAAAATGTAAACAGAAAGAACAACCACAAAACAATCAAAGTGAATTTTGCAAAGTTATAAATACCAAACATAGCTCCAATGAAGAGATATGAGAAAACATTCCCACTCTATTGCTTTGCAAAAGCTTATGGATATAGCACATTGTACATATGTTGAGTGTTTTGATATATGGATTAGTTTTACAGGTTTTTTCCCTTTAAAAATTGCTTGCTATATGGAATGTCTCTTTGGAAAGGAGAAATTTTAGTGATGAAAAAAAGATAACATATTTTAAGAAAAAAGAATAGGAGCCAAGAGAAATGTAATAGTTTTTTTGTTTATTTACTCAGAAGATTTAGAGGATAATAACACAAGACAACTCCCCTTGAGACAACTCTGACTACAAACCAAGAATTTCTTCCTTTTCTTCCTCTATTTCTGCTCCTATATTTTCTGTTAATACTTCTTCTGGCTCACCACAGATAAGATAGAAGGGTTATAGATTATAGCCAACATGGTATAATACCAGTGGCAAGCACCAAAGCGATAAGTAAATGATATTGAATCATCAATCATTTATCATTTATCAAAATGAGAAGGAACCTTAGAGTTTCTCCAAGATGATACCCCGTTTTACATTTTAAAGTAAAGTGGTTGATTGGCTAATCATATAACCCGTTAAGAGAACATTAAAAAGGGACCCAGTTTTGGTTACTTGATAAGGAGAGCCTGAATGACACTGACTTCCTAATTGACCAAAGGAATTGTTATAGATTAATATTTGTATTGATACTATGCCCTCCAAACTGCCAGATACTGCTATCTGCTCAGTTGCTAAGCCCTCCAGATTACCAGTATCTGTACTCCAAATCACACTGAACGTTTTTGTTCACCCTATGGCTACACCTTTTATATCTTACAGAGTATCCCCAAAATTTTGTCATAGGGCAACTAGGTGGCCCATTGGATAGAACAACAGGCCCAGAGTCAGAAATACTCATCTTCTTCAGTTTAAATATGATCTCAGATACATATTAACTGTGGAATCCTGGGCAAATCATTTAACCCTGTTTGCTTCTGTTTTCTCATCTGTAAAATGAAATGGAGAAGGAAATGGCAAACAACTTTAATACCTCTGCCAAGAAAATCCTAACAAAGAGACAAACATGACTGACTAGCAATAAAAAGAGTAGATACAGTGCCTCCTTGTATTAGAATGTGAGCTCTTTTTGAGTAGAGATAGTCCTGCTTTTCTGTTTTTATTCTCAGTGCTTAGTACAATGCTTGGCACATTATAAGCTCTTAATAGATGCTTTATCTTTCATTCATTTTCAGTCCCTCATTCTTCCCACTATATGCTGCCTTCTTACAAACCAGAATGTTCAATAGAATAATAGAATGTAAGCTCCTTGAAGGTAAGAGCTGATTTTACTTTGTCTTTGTACCCTAAGACCTAGACTGAAGTGTGACACATAATATCTGTTTAGTAAGAATTTATTCCTTAATACAGGGGAAAAAGTAGGCGGAAAATTAGATATAGTCTCTTTTGTTACTCTAATAAGGAGTTCTTCAGATCATAATAATACTTCATAAGGAGGATCTTTATAGAACAAAGGTCCTTTCCTTCATAGATTATCTTTGATGTTACAGGATACCCCAGATAGTAAAAATGCCTCTAGTCTCTAGTGATCATGAAATGATTTGGTTATCTTCAGGCTTTAATTTTCCTTCCCTAAAAAACCCAATCTGACCAAAAACAAAAAAAAAAAACCAAATGAACAAAAAACAACCCTCCAAAAAGCTCCCCCAAAACCAATATCATTTATATTTGTATTTTTTATAACTTAGGGTGTTTGTTCCATAATTCTTGCTTCAACGGCCTTCTACTGTACAGATGGTTCTTCTGCAATACCCATATTATTGCAAACAAATGTGACTAGAAGCATGAAACTGAATTGCTCCAAAAAGTATTAATATAAGGGACTACAATTAAAGAGTTGAGCGAGTTCGAGAACTCTAACAGGAATTTAAGACAATATTTTGTTTCTTCTCTTCCCTCCTACTAGGAACTTATTCTCTCTGTCTCAGGCTTTCAAAATCTGAGCTGGCAATATGTGCTCATTGAGCATTCATTCTTTCCAAATAGTATTCCCAGGGAAAGGCACAATTCTAAATCTAAGAGGAGATGAAGAAAAGACAAACTAATCAGACCATGAAGGCATCTGACAACATGAGGTACCATTCAGGAGACTATAGGCTACTGGCTGTGCAAGGAGGCAGGGGGAGCCAGAGTTCAATGATGTAATTCCCTCATTCCTTTTTCCCTTTGGGATTATAAAGCCAAGATGCCAAAGGACTTTCCCCAAAAGCATCTTTGGGTATATCTACAATAAAACTTGTATGGATGAATAAAATGGAAGGAGTTGAGATTTTAATCCATCCCCAAATATTAAGTGCCTGATGCATGCCAAACCCTACCAGGAGAGGAATCATTGCTCCAAAATTTCTACACTATGCATTTGCCATTTTAATTCCACTTTATCCACCAAAAGATATTTTACTTTATAAGTGAATGAGAGGTCATTTAGGGGTCAAACTGAAAATGGGGGGGAAAAGTAATTGTTCATTATTTGCACTTGAAGAGAACTGATGACATCATGATATTGGAGTCAAGGTACAATGTGTTTGACTGTGGCTGATCACAATATGAGCTCAGAAGACTGTACCACAAGTTAAACACAAAAGTCTAAACATTTGGGATAGAGATGTCTCTAGATCAGCACATCTTACATTTTCTTTGTGTTACTGACATTCTATTTTGTTCATAGAGAAAAGTATCTTCTTTGATGAGGGCATACCATGCTGGATAGTCCTGTGCCAGCATATCTCACCATCAACATTAAAATTCTTCTAAAAGACCTTGAGCGTATACTTGTATCACTTTTTCTAAGCTCTGTGTCAGTGCTTGTCTTTTGTGAGTTCTCTGTGCAAGTCTTTAGGAAAAAAGAAGAAAGCACTTATCATTCAGACTACATTGCCATCTCATTGGAGTTGGACTCTGTGACTTCAGTATCTGGTACCTTATCTGACCATGTAATCTTCAGGATTAATTTTGTGGCATAGCATGGTTAATTGTCCTAGTTTCACAAGCATAACAATGAGCCAAGCACAAAAGCTTTATTAGTTTATTACACAGCCTGTACCCAGAAGAGACTGGGGCAAACCCAGTGACACTAGTTATAAGTTTGGGAAGGCTAAGCAATCCCTTAAATAAGAGCTCAGGGTTCTCAAAGAAAAACTGTAGAAAGATATGCATGCACAGTGGTATTTATTATTATTTTTTTTTTGTATTATAGATTTTTATTGACAGAACATATGCATGGGTAATTTTTCAACATTGTCCTTTGCATTCACTTCTGTTCCAACTTTTCCCTTCCCTCTCTCCCTAAATGGCAGGCAGTCTCATACATGTTAAACATGTTAAAGTATATCTTAAATACAATATATGTGTACAGATCCATACAGTTCTCTTGTTGCACAAGAAAAATCAGATTCAGAAGGTAAAAATAACGTGGGAAGAAAAATAAAAATGCAAGTAGTTCACATTCAATTGCCATTGTTCTTCGTCTGGATGTAGCTGATTCTGTCCATCTTTGATCAATTGGAACTGAATTGGATCTTCTCATTGTCAAAGAGATCCACTTCCATCAAAATTAATCCTCATATACTATTGTTGTTGAAGTGTATAATGATCTCCTGGTCCTGATAATTTCACTTAGCATCAGTTCATGTAGGTCTCTCTAAGCCTCTCTGTATTCCTCCTGCTGGTCATTTCTTACAAAACAATAATATTCCATAACAATCATATACCATAACTTATTCAGCTATTCTCCAATTGAGGGGCATCCATTCAATTTCCAGTTTCTAGCCACTACAAAAAGGGCTGCCACAAACATTTTGGCACATACAGGTCCCTTGCCCTTATTTAATGTTCTTTGGGATATAAGCCCATTAGTAGCACTGCTGGATCAAAGGGTATGCACAGTTTGATAACTTTTTGAGCATAGTTCCAAATTGCTCTCCAGAATGGTTGGATCCGTTCACAACTCCACCAACAAATGCACAGTGGTATCTTAAGTTTTGAATACTCCTCCCAGTGACATGATTAGATATAGCAAGCCTAGTACTCATACACAGTTGATAGAAGTGGCAGCTAGAGCCCAAAATGACACCCGGTGGCTTATTTAATATAGCACTCCAGACAGAAATTCAAAAGTCCCTCTTCCACATCCTCTATGCCTCATCCCCAATAATCTTGAAACAGGAAATAGCTTTACATTTCCATTCTCAGATAAGGAATGCAACAATTACCATTTTTCTAGCCTATTTCTAGCAATAATATATGATTTAAAAAAAGACATGAATACTCTGGCCAAAAGACTGAGGATAAGTGACATCCCTCTATTAACAAAACTAGGGCAATCTAATAATGAAAGGAGCCAAATGTGGTTCCAACATCTCCATAAGAAATTTGGTATACTCAGATGATTCTCTTTACTCTTCTTTCCCTTACCTTAAAAGGATTATCTCACCTTTATCCTCACTAGAGCTAGTGTAAAATCCTAAAATCCCTTGGTCTTATTCTACTTAAATCAGTCAAACGACAAGTATTTAATAAGTGTCTAATATGTTTCAAGCATTGTTGGGTGCTTGGGACATAGATGAGGAAAAAAGGGAAACAGTTTCTATTCACAATGAACTTACATACCACTGGGGGGAAATAACAACTATATATATAAATATATAGGCAATAAAGTTAATAAATACAAAAATATATACAAAGTAGTTAAATACAATCACTAATAATTTGGAGGTATCAGGAAAAGCTTCAAGCAGATGATTATGGGTGTCCATTAGATTTTAAGTCCCTCCATTAGATTGCAAACCTCTTGAAGACAGGGTCCATGTTTTGCCTTTTTTTTTTTTTTTATCTTTAGTGCTTAGTGCAGTGTCTAGTACATAGAAAATACTTAACAAATGTTTACTGATTATTTCATTGCTCGACCTTTATCTTAAAGTGACAGGAATTCTATGAGGCAGAAATAAGGAGAGAGTAAATTCCAGGCATTAGGATGTACCTTTTAATAATAAAAATGGAAGAAAAGATGTTCTGAACAATGAATAGAAAGTCAGTTTGACTGGATCAGAGTGCAAAAGGGGAATTAATATGCAATGATGCAGAAAAGATATCATGAAATCAGGTTATGAAGGACTAAACAGAGTTTATATTTTTATTCTAGACTCAATAGAAAGCCACTATTGGGTAAATAGGAGAGTCAAGTGGCTACATCTATGCTTAAGAAAATTATTTTGTGAATTTTGTATGTTGAATGGAATGGAATAGAGAGAACTTTGAGGTAGATATCAATATGAATGAGACTATATAATTATCAGACATATTTACCTTCAGAAACAATCAATGTGTGTGTGAGGGGAGGGGGACAAGAAAGGCCCAGGCTCTCCCTTGCAGAGAATCCATTTAATACTGTAGTATTGAGGCATTTAGAGACTTGGCCTGCAAATGAACAAATTCCCAGGAAGACTCTCTGGTATTAAATGTCTGGTTCCCAGAGTCCCCAAGCCTCCCTTCAGAGCCAACATCAGCAATGCAGTCATTCAAATAAGCTGAAATCTATCATATAATGAGTCCCACCATATGATCCTCATTTTTGAGGAGAATGAATAAATCATTGTGCCTCAAGCAGAGTATTTATGCCACAAATTGACCTAGGAAGTGACACAGCAACACTCTGAGAGCAATGGCTATGATGTAGGAGCAATTTAAGAATGAATGCTCCTTTATGCTTTGACCCACTGAAGTCACTGGCACCTGTTGAAATTAGAACTGGACAAGGCAGAAAATGTTGCCACTAAGAAAGAAGGGGAAAACAAAACCCTTCACTGTCAGAATCCCACAGCCAGAGCCTGATGGATGCACTCCTGCTGATACTGAACTTACCTGGGAGCCAGAAGAAACTGAGCAGCTCATTCTCTTCCCTGACAGAGCTGAGCTGCTTACCTGAGAGCAGTCACTCATATTGGCCTTTTGCCATAGAGGCCAAGCTTCTTCAGGGAGAGGCTCTCACTGACTGATTGCGTTCCTCCTTGGGATGTGAAGCTGTCCTTTTTCTGTATTGTGCTTCATCTCAGCAGGTTTCTCATTTTTAATTAATATTTTCTATAAATAATGCAGTTACAGATTCTCTCTCCAGATTATTTCTTATAGATGGCTAACTTCAACCAAAACCATTAGTATTGATGAATATTACAAAGTCTTTATTTAGTCCTAGATAAAACATGAAGTATGTATGTGGCTAACAGAGGGGGCAAAAAAGAAGATCTCACAGATGGTACATGAAATAAAAGCAGTTTAACTATATTCATATTCCCTATAAAACTCAAAGCAAAACAATGATCTATCATTTCTGAAAAACAGTGATCTATCAGAGGATATATGTATACTTTTTTTTATTAAAGATATTTAATTTCAAAATATATGCATAATTTTCACCATTCACCTTTACAAAATCTTGTGTTTCAATTTTTTTCCCTTTCCTTCCCTTTACTCTGATCCCTAGAGGGCAAGTAATTCAATATGTTAATTTTCTATACATATTTCCACAATTATCATGCTGTGAAAAATCAGATCAAAAAGAAAACAAAATGTAAGCAAACAACAATTAAAAGGTAAAAAATACTGTATTGTGACCCACACTCAGTTCCCACAATCCTCTCTTTGGGTGCAGATGTCAGAACTGATCATAGTGTAATCTTCTTGTTGCTTTGTACCATATTCTCTTGGTTCTACTCACTTCTCTTAGCATTAATTCATACAACTCTCTCTAGGTCTTTCTGAAATCATCCTGCTGGTAGTCAGACCAGTTCTTAACCTTGAACAGTTAATATACAGAAGGAACATTTCATGTTATTGTAGATAAATTTCTTGCCCAGATCTTGTAGATTCTTGGATTTAGATCCTTTATACATGGCCCCTGATGTCTGTGGCCTATCCTCCTAGAATTAGGCTGCCTACATCTACAGTAACTGCTTCTTTGCCATAGCTGACCTTTCTGGATTCAGCCCCTGCCATCTAAATTTCCAGCAACTGCACAACTCCATTCCTGCCTGTGTATTGGATCTTCTAGTCCTCCCACCACACATAAATGTTCCCTGTCTACAATCCCTCCCCTATTCTTTTCCTCTCTCTGTCTACTCTGAAATCTCTAATGGCCGTGGCAGAACCTTGACAAAAAATACAGGACTCTCTTTTCTTTTCACTACACTGCTCTGAAAGATGCTTGGAAGGACGTTTGCGCTCACACGGGCATGGTGAATATTGTCATCTGGTCACATTCAGGAATCTGGTAATGTTTAAAGGCCCTCATTTAGAAGAAAGGATTGTGTCAGCATTTCTCTTCTGATTCCTATTTTCAGTGATTTTTAATGAAGCATATTTTAAAATGGCTTCAGCTGTTTGAGTTTATATGCAGCCAAAAGAATAGACCCCAAGGCTTTTTTAGCATTCAACTAACTATGAAATTGTTTGATTTTTACAAAACATATTTAGCAAATAGTTAAAAATATTGGCTAAACACTGTATTTCTTAAATGAAATGTTGAAGCCATCAAGATGTTGAACTTTAAAATCATCTGCTGAGTGAACAAGATTGCTTTTTTTTTTATATACAATGTTCCATAAGGATTTTTAGCATCGTGTTATATTGTATCACAAGAACATCTCTGCATGTCACAAGTATCATGTCATCATATATTTTAATTACATGATTGTATCCATTTAGATTAAATTTGTAATTAACCATAATTTCACACTTATTGGGTAAAAATCCCTTTTGGAATATTTTGCTAGTTTCCTCCACTGTAGTGTGTCAAGTACAAATGTGAGGATGATCTTGTGAGAACTGAAAGAGCAAATATACTCTTGCACCATGATAAAAAAAATCTTGTTGTTACACAGATTTGTCCAGTCCCTAAAATACATACAGCAAAAGCCAGTGTGACATAATTAGCTTAGAAGGCAGGCATTCAACCTGGCCCCTCCCTCACTTCCCTAACTGCACAATCAGAAAAAAAAAATTCATTGCATGAGGTAAAGAAAGAAAAAAACCCCAAAACTCCAAAGACAAGAACAACTTGGAACTCAACTATTATTGAGCTCCACCTCCTTCATATGCAAACACTATTTCTCTATTCCCAAGTATATTTTGGGATAGTTTTGAAGAAAGCAAGCAGAATCCTACAATAATTTTCAAGGTGAGATTCTTAAGTCATGTAGAAATAAGTTGAATATACAGTTCCTTGAGGGAAAAGTATTTTGTATCTCCAGTGTCTTATATAGTTCCCAGTACACAATAGGCACTTAATAAGTGAATATTTACTTGAGTTGAATTCATATTGACTATTCTGCACTTTGTCTTTTACAGTGCAAATTACTATCATGATTCTAAACCCTCCCTACAGAAATAAATAATAATAGTCCTAGCAACAACTCATATTACGGCATGATTTACCTACCATTTTTGAAGTAATTTCCACAAACTACCCCTGTAAATAAATTCGGGTATTATCTTCATTTTATGGATGAGAACTCAGTTATATCAACAAACATGTGCCATATTGAGCTCATATAATTTATTTGTGACAAAGCCAGGATTCAAACCTAGATTAGAATTTGTATATCAAGGCATTCTTAATGCTTTTGTATTTGTGTGCTGTGTGTGTGTGTGTGTGTGTGTGTGTGTGTGTGTGTTCTGAAAAGTCACTTAGTGGACACATTTATTAACTATTATGTGACAGGCACTGTGCTAAGTACTTAGATAAAACAAAAACAAAATGAATCTTTGCTCTCAAGGATATCATTGGCAGATACAACATGCACACATATGAAGAGGGCTGAAACTATTGGGTTGATGCACTGAGGTCAGGACTGCTCAGTGCTTGAGGCTAACTTCTGATTGGGCGATACCCTGTGGGCATATGCTTGGAAAATGGTCCTTTCCACTATCCGTGCTGGCTCAATGATTGGTGTATAGAGGGTTGTAGGAGGGACTAGGGGGTGGAGTAAAACCAGCCAGGCAAACACTCTTGGCAGTAGATGAGGGGGAAGGTGGTCTCAGAGATTCTGCTTCCATCCTGTTCAATCCTGTGTCTGGGGATGAAGAATAAAGACGGACTTTGGCTTATCCTGAATCCAGCTGATTCTGGGGTGTCCTGGGTGCTAGCGCCGTCGTTATACATATGTATTTAAAAACAAACAAAACAAAAGAATGCATACACACACACTCACACACACTCATGGGTAACTTTGAAGAGGGAAGGCCCTTGCAATTGGAAAAATCAAGAGGTAGGAGAGAAAACCTGAGTTAAGTATTACCAAAAGGCAGAACTGAGGAGGGAATCTGTGCAAAGATGTAGAGATAGAGGAGATCGAATGTCACATATAAGAAACTGCAAGTTCCTATTCTTTATTTGGCCATATTTTTGGTCTTGTTCGATAGAGTTTAAATGTTGCTGGAAGAATCCTTTCACTATGAAATGTCTCATCAATAATTTAGAAGAATATGTACTATTTCTAGAAGTTAATGAAACAGTCACTTTGTCTTTTGATAGTCAAGGCCTTTTCCCTAAGTCTGATTCTAAAATCAATCCCCTTGCCTTCTGACTATTGAATGTGTTGTCAAAATTCTCTTCATGATAGTAGAAACGCTTGATATTCAACAAACCTCTATTTTCTCAGAACTATTCTCAAAGCCAGAAAACTTTCTTCCTTGTTAGATTTAGTTGCTTGGGAGATAATTTTTAAAATGCTTATTTTCTTTTTGTCTAAAATTCTAATGCAAATTCAGCACACTGGTAAAAGAGCTTTCTTTCTTTTCTCAGATTTGATTCACATTAAAAATGCTGATCTATTCTTTATTTCAGCTATGAAATATCATCCTGATATTCAAACTCTCCATTTGGAATAATATAGAAAAACAAAAAAGTGACCTTGATGGGCAAGGATGGAAGCTGAAGAGGCAGATTTTAGCTAAACAAAGAACAAGGTTGTCCCAAAATACAATGAAAGTGCCATGGAGTGTGTCACTAGCTGACACATAAAGGATATGTTTTGGGGATTAAGAGCAGGTTACCTTAGCTAAACTATGGAGGACCTGGACTCTTTTCCTTATGTACAAATTTGGTCAGTGGCTCCTTATTATTCAATGAACAAAGATCAAACTGAAGGCCCTTAACAATATGGCACAAGCCAACCTTTCTAATGGCAACTAGGTGATGTAGTGGATAGAGTATTGGGCTTAAAAACAGGAAGACTCATCTTTGTGAATTCAAATCTGGCCTTGGACACTTACTTATTAGCTGTGTGACCCTGGGTAAATCAATTAATTCTGTTTGCTTCAGTTTTTCACCTGTAAAATGAGCTAGAGAAATGGCAAATCACTCCAGGATCTTTGCCTAAAAAATCCAAATAAGGTCATGAAGAGTTGGATACTACTGGAATGACCTTTCTAATAATTATTCTGCCCCAAAAGGCAATGGACTGCTTGATGGCAGGATGTCACTAAGCAAAGGTAACATGTCTGGTTGTTGGAGTTTCAGGTCTTGATTATCTCTTCTTAGTTCCTTAGCTTCCTCCCAACAATAACTGATCCAAAACTTTCCATCAGACCTTCAGAGACATTACATATTTATGTTTTGCCTCCTTCTTTGCAAACACTACATTTCTATCACCTTAAATAACCCTTGATCCTCTTCCAGAATTCAAAATTTAAATGATTGACCCTTGCTTCTCTTCCTTCTCTACATCTCCCTTCCACTTAGAGTTTTTTTTTTTGTTGTTGTTGTTGTTGTTGTTGTTGTTAATTCCCATGCCTTCGGGGAATTACTCTTCAGGAACAGCCAAATTTCTTTCTCTGGCCCTGACCTCGCCTGACCTCCTGATCTCCATTTCCAGTTGACCATAGGACAACTCCACTCAAATAGCCTACTGTTAGCTACAACTCAACATGTCTAAAACTTTGCCTATAATTTTCCCCTAAATCTTCTTCTCCTGATTTCCCCATTACTGTGTGTAGCACCATCATCCATCTCATCTCCCATGATCAAAACTCTGAGGTTATTTTAATTTTCCTTTCTTCCTCACTTCTCATGTCCAGTTGATTAATAAATTCTGTTAATTTCCCTTAATAGGATCTGTCACATTTGTTCATTCCCTTTGTTACCATGCCCTCAAGACTAACCTATCTTCCTACCTCTGCTTTCTCTGTTGCCCATCAGTTATGACTGCTAGACTCTTCTTCCTTATTCACAAAATTGGTCATGCATCATTACTCTTCTCTAAAGTCTTCAGTGATTCCTTATTGTTTTTTGAACAAAGTTCAAACTCAGAACTCTTCATAATTTGGCACAAGCCAGTTTTTCTAGTCTTAATCTCATGTTCCTGCCTGCTAAGTCCTCTTCTAGCCAAGTTGAGTTGTTCTCTTTTCCCAAAACCATACCCTTTGTGTATTATTGTGGTGACATAGTCCATATCATATTACTCCCTCCAAAAAAAAATGGTCTCCCTTTCAAGTTCCTTTCTGGGTCTATATATACTCAAAACCATGGCTCATGAGAGTTCCCCTTTTATCCCTTTCCCATGTCATATACTCAGTCAAGTATATCTATTTATTCAAAGCAAAGACATTTGATGAAGCAGCACAGTAATAAACCAGTAGTCAAATTTGTCTTCTATGAATGAAGGGCTTGGTTACACATAAATATACCTACCAACAACGGAAACAACAGATGTATATGAATGGTATACTCATAGGAAACAAGACCTGGGCTCTTCTTTGAGTGATTCTTCCTGACTCAGCTTGCCCTTGGTACTGTACTTTACTGAGCCTACATCTTAGCATGTCTTCTGTCTGCTAGACCTGAAGCTCCATAAAAAAAACAAACAAAAAAAAACCAAAAACCTAGTCAACCATTTAGTGCCCACAAATATTTAGTTTGTCTCTTAAACTTCCTATATTTAGACTGAATCAGTCTGTTATCTCAGACAACTACCTGATTTAGGCTTAGACCTTTCTTAGCACTTTTGTTTAATTCCTTATCTAATTCCTATTTAATTCCCCATTTTGGGGGTTGAAAAGAAACTTTGTCTAAGAAACTCTTAAGTTTTATGGATCTGAGACACAATAGTTTTCCCTAAAACCCTGTGATCTCTGGGACTCCAATGTAAATGAATGAGTGTGGGAAAACAAGAACAATAATAAAAAACCTAAGTGAGACTGCTGTTCAGCTATCTTTTACTCCTAATTCATTTTAAAAAATATACATGTTGCTGGTAATAAGCCTCTCAGACTTTATATCACTCTATAAGTACTTTTATACTTTTGCTCTTACTGTTTCCTACACCAGGAATGTCCCCCTATTCTCCACCCAAAAAATACAATCCAAATACTACTTCTTCCATGAAATATTCCCATATTCCCTCCATTTGTTAAGAGCCATCTTTCTCATTCCAAGATGCTGTTGTATATCTTCCTAATATTCTTTTCAAGGTTTCTTTCTAATATTCTTTTTAAGATTTCTTTTGTAATTCAGTAATCTATGGCACACTGCCCTATTAGACATAAATTCCAGGCAGGCACAGATTGTGCCCTGTGCTTGACATGATATGCAACATTCAAAGGGATTTAATAAATGTATGTTAAATTATATCAAAAGACCTCTGAGGTCACTTCCAAAACTAAGATATTATGATTCTTTGAACTATAAAGATAGGTTGGGATAAACGCCTCTTTTAGAAGTTCTGAAACATAACGATGGTGTTTCAATGGGGAGTAGTACTTTTTATTATTCACAATGATGACAGAAAACTATAACATAACTCCACAGGTCTAAAATAATACATGCGAGAATTTCATTCTCAATTTAAATCACAATGGTTAACAATACAGTAGAACAACCACACAATAAGTTTCATTATTAGTTTACCAATGCTAGAACATTAGAGTCCTAAATTTGTGTCTATTCATCATTCAAGAGTGCTAACTAGTCAGTAAGGCTTTTCAAATGAAGTGGTATGGGACTAAAAAGAATATTTCCTATTTCGGAGTGATGTCTGTTAGCATAAGTCTAGCCATTATGGTTCTGTTTCTTTCTACTGCAATTTGCTCAGCATGACTGTTCTGTGCTGCAAAGTGAGAAAGCAGGATCTCCCCCATGAAGTGCCATTTCCCACTGAAACCACTGCTTGCTGCTGCTGTGGCTACTACTGCTGCCCATATTTGCCCAAATCCTGGTAATCCTTCCCATAAAAAATATCTGATTTTCTTGAACCAGATTTTTTGTTTCCAGCCCATTTTCAATGGGAAAAAAAAGCAGAAGAAAATTAAAAGTGTAAACAGAGATATTAAGGATAAAGACTAACTGTGACTGTGATTGAAATTAGCTCCTTCTCACTGTCACCAACCCCAAGTAGGTATTTTTAAAAGCTACCTTTCTTGCCTTTTTTTTTTTTTTTTTACCTATTTGTACTTTCTTCCTGAGGGAGCTCTCTCCATTTTCCATATCATTGTCTGAATGCCATCTCTATACAGATGACTCCTAATTCTTCATCTCTGTTTGTTTTCTTTTGTGAATTCCAATCTTTAATCTCCAAATAACCACTGGTTATTTCCAGTTGGATTTCACTTTCACTTCAAACTCAACACTTAAAACAAAACTCATTTCCTGCATTTCATTTTTTTTTTAAAAAAATTATAACTTTTTATTGACAGAACCCATGCCTGGGTAATGTTTTACAACATTATCCCTTTCACTCACTTCTGTTCTGACTTTTCCCCTCCCTCCCTCCCTCCATCCCCTCCCCCAGATGGCAAGCAGTCCTATACATGTTAAATATGTCACAGTATATCCTAGGTACAATATACGTGTGCAGAACTGAACAGTTCTCTTGTTGCACAGGAAGAATTGGATTCAGAAGGTAAAAATAACCCGGGAAGAAAAACAAAAATTCAAGCAGTCCACATTCATTTCCCAGTGTTCTTTCTTTGAGTGTAGCTACTTCTGTCCATCATTAATCAATTGAAACTGAGTTAGATCTTCTCTTTGTCGAAGAAATTCACTTCCATCAGAATACATCCTCATACAGTATCATTGTTGAAGTATATAATGATCTCCTGGTTCTGCTCATTTCACTTAGTATCAGTTCATGTAAGTTTCTCCAAGCCTCTCTGTATTCCTCCTGATGGTTATTTCTTACAGAACAATAGTATCCCTAACATTCACACACCACAATTTACCCAACCATTCTCCAGTTGATGGGCATCCACTCATTTTCCAGTTTCTAGCCACTACAAAAAGGGCAGCCACAAACATTTTGGCACATACAGGTCCCTTTCCCTTCTTTAGTATCTCTTTGGGATATAAGCCCAGTAGTAACACTGCTGGATCAATGGGTTTGCACAGTTTGATAACTTTTTGGGCATAATTCCAGATTGCTCTCCAAAATGATTGGATTCGTTCACAGCTCCACCAACAATGCATCAATGTTCCAGTTTTCCTGCATCCTCTCCAACATTCATCATTATTTTTTCCTGTCATCTTAGCCAATCTTACAGGTGTGTAGTAATATCTCAGAGTTGTTTTAATTTGCATTTCTCTGATCAATAGTGATTTGGAACACTCTTTCATATGAATGGAAATAGTTTCAATTTTATCATCTGAAAATTGTCTATTCATATCCTTTGACCATTTATCAATTGGAGAATGGCTAGATTTCTTATAAATTAGAACCAATTCTCTATATATTTTAGAAATCAGGCCTTTATTAGAACCTTTAACTGTGAAAATGTTTTCCCAGTTTGTTGCTTTCCTTCTAATCTTATTTGCATTAGTTTTTTTTTTTTTGTACAAAGGCTTTTTAATTTTACATAATCAAAATTTTCTATTTTGTGATCAATAAGGATCTCTAGTTCTTCTCTGGTCACAAATTGCTTCCTCCTCCACAAGTCTGAGAGGTAAACTATCCTATGTTCCTCTAATTTATTTATAATCTAGTTCTTTATGCCTAAATCATGAACCCATTTTGATCTTATCTTGGTGTATGGTGTACGGCGTTAAGTGTAGGTCCATGCCTAATTTCTGCCATACTAATTTCCAGTTTTCCCAGCAGTTTTTGTAAAATAATGAATTCTTATCCCAAAAGTTGGGATCTTTGAGTTGGTCAAACACTAGATTGCTATAGTTGACTATTTTGCCTTGTGAACCTAACCTATTCCACTGATCAACTAATCTATTTCTTAGCCAATACCAAATGGTTTTGGTGACTGCTGCTTTATAATATAGTTTTAGATCAGGTACATCTAGGCCATCTTCATTTGATTTTTTTTTTCATTAATTCCCTTGAGATTCTCGACCTTTTGTTCTTTCATATGAATTTTGTTGTTATTTTTTCTAGGTCATTAAAATATTTTCTTGGGAGTCTGGTATAGCACTAAATAAATAGATTAGTTTAGGGAGTATTGTCTTTATTATATCTTTATTATATTCATCTTTATATTGATATTATATGATATAATATGATATTATATATCATCTTTATTATATTCGCTTGGCTATTCAAGAGCACTTAATATTTTTCCAATTATTTAAATCTGACTTTATTTGTGTGGAAAGTGTTTTGTAATTTTGCTCATATAATTCCTGACTTTCTTTTGGTAGATAGATTCCCAAATATTTTATGCTATTGACAGTTATTTTGAATGGAATTTCTCTTTGTATCTCTTGCTATTGGATTTTGTTGGTGATATATAAAAATGCTAAGGATTTATGTGGATATATTTTGTATCCTGCAACTTTGCTAAAGTTATAAATTATTTCTAAATAGCTTTTTAGTAGAATCTCTGGGTTTCTCTAAGTATACCATCATATCATTTGCAAAGAGTGATAGTTTGGTTTCCTCATTACTTACTCTGATTCCTTTAATCCCTTCCTCAACTCTTATTGCCAAGGCTAGAATTTCTAATACAATATTGAATAATAATAGTGATAGTGGGCAACCTTGTTTCACTCCTGATCTTACTGGGAAAGGTTTCAGTTTTTCCCCATTGCATATGATGCTTACTGACAGTTTTAAATATATGTGCCTGACTATTTTAAGGAAAAGTCCATTGATTCCTATCCTCTCAAGTGTTTTTATTAAGAATGGATGTTGGATTTTATCAAATGCTTTTTCTGCATCTATTGAGATGATCATATGGTTTTTGTTAATTTGGTTATTGAGATAGTGAATTATGCTAATAGTTTTCCTAATATTAAACCAGTCCTGCATTCCTGGTATAAATACTGCTTGGTTGTAGTGTATTAACCTGGGGATGATTTTCTGTAATCTTTTTGCTAATATTTTAAAATTTTAGCATCAATATTCATTGGGGAGATTGGTCTATAATTTTCTTTCTCTGTTTTCAACCTACCTGGTTTAGGTATCAGTACCATGTTTGTGTCATAAAAGGAATTTGGTAGGACTCCTTCAATCCCTATTTTTTCAAATAATTTATATAGCGTTGGAGTTAATTGTTCTTTAAATGTTTCATAGAATTTGCATGTAAATCCATCTGGTCATGGGGATTTTTTCTTAGGGAATTGGTTAATAGCTTGTTCTATTTCTTTTTCTAAGATGGGACTGTTTAACCAATGTATTTCTTCCTCTGTTAATCTGGACAAGCTATATTTTTGAAGGTATTCTTCCATTTCATTTAAGTTATCGAATTTATGGGAAAAGTAACACCTAATTATTGCTCTAATTTCCTCTTCATTAGTGGTGAGTTCTCCCTTTTCATTTTTAAGACTAACAATTTGATTTTCCTCTTTTTTTTAAATCAGATTTACTAAGGGTTTGTCTATTTTGTTGGTTTTTTTCATAAAACCAACTCTTAGTTTTATTAATTAATTCAATAGTTTTTTTACTTTCAATTTTATTAATCTCTCCTTTTATTTTTAGAATTTCAAATTTAGTGTTTGACTGGGGGTTTTTCATTTGTTCCTTTTCTAGCATTTTTAGTTGCAAGCCCAATTCACTGACCTTCTCTTTCTCTATTTTATGCAAGTAGACCTGTAGAGATATAAAATTTCCCCTTATTACCACTTTGGCTGCATCCCACACATTTTGGTATGACATCTCATTAATGTCACTTTCTTGGGTGAATTTATTAATTATGTCTATGGTTTGCTTTTTCACCCAATCATTCTTTAGTATGAGGTTATTTAGTTTCCAATTATTTTTGATCTATTTTTCCCTGCCTTTTTATTGAATGTAATTTTCATTGCATCATGTCTGAAAAGAATGCATTTACTATTTCTGCCTTACTGCATTTGAGTTTAAGGTTTTTATGTCCTAATATGTGGTCAATTTTTGTATAGGTCCCATGAACTGCTGAGAAGAAAGTGTACTCCTTTCTGTCTCCATGACATTTTCTCCAGAGATCTATCATATCTAATTTTTCTAGTATTCTATTTACCTCTTTGACTTCTTTCTTATTTATTTTGTGGTTTGATTTATCTAATTCTGAGAGTGCAAGATTGAGATCTCCCACTATTATAGTTTTGCTGTCCATTTCTTCTTGCAACTCTCTTAATTTCTCTTTTAAGAATTTAGATGCTACACCACTTGGTGCATATATGTTTAATATTGTTATTGCTTCATTATCTATGTTACCCTTTAGCAAGATATACTGCCCTTCCTTATCTCTTTTAATTAGATCAATTTTTGCTTTTGCTTGATCTGAGATGAGGATGGCTAGCCCTGCTTTTTTGGCTTCACCTGAAGCATAGTAGATTCTGCTCCAACCTTTTACTTTTGCTCTGTATGTATCTCCCTGCTTCAGGTGTGTTTCCTGTAAACAACAGATTGTAGGATGCTGGCTTTTAATCCAGTCTGCTAACCACTTCCTCTTTATGGGGGAGTTTACCCAATTCACATTTATGGTTAAAATGACCAATTCTGTATTACTTGCCATCTTGTTAACCCCTGTTTATGCTTTTCTCCCTTTCTTCCCCCTTAACCCCCCTCCCCAATATTAAACTTATGAGCACCACTTACTTTTCACAGCCCTCCCTTTTTAGTATCCCTCCCCCGACCTTAGAGTTCCTCCTCCTATCTTACTCCTTTTCCTCACAATTTCTGTATTCCTTTCCACTTAGCTTATTCCTTCCCTTTTCACTTTCCCCTCCTACTTTTCAATGAGGTGGGAGAAGTTTCACCATAAATTGAATATGTCTAAATTTTTTCTCTTTAAGTCAATTCTGATGGCAGTAAGATACACACTATGTTCATCCCCCGTCATTCTTTCTCTCAGATATAATAGGTTTTCTTTTCCTCTTCATGAGATGTAGTACTCCCACTTTACCTTTTTCCAGGTACAATTTCCTTGCCACCTCTAGTTTCTAGAACAAAGTATGCATGTATTCTTTATATATCTTTATAGCAGAAATATAGTTCCCAAGATTTCTTTTTACCTTTTTACCTTTTCTCTTGAATTATATATTTGTAGATCAAACTTTTTGTTAAGTTCTGGTTTTTTCATCAAAACTAGGTGAAATTCGCTTATTTCATTGAATGTCTATCTTCTGCCCTGGAAAAAGAGGTTCATTTTGGCTGGGTAAGTTATTTTTGGTTGCATACCGAGTTCCTTAGCCTTTTGGAATATCATATTCCAGGCCCTTCGATCCTTTAATGGGAACACTGCTAGGTCTTGAGTAATCCTTATTGTGGCTCCTCTATTTTTGAATTGATTTTTTCTAGCAGCTTGCAGTATTTTTTCCTTCATCTGATAGTTCTGGAGTTTGGCCACTATATTTCTTGGTGTTTTGATTTTAGGATCCCTTTCAGTAGGTGATCAATGAATTCTTTCAATTTCTATTTACCCTCCGTTTCTCTAACTTCTGGGCAGTTCTCTTTGATAATTTCCTGGGAAATAGTGTCCAGTCTCTTTTTTTCATCATATTTTTCAGGGAGTCCAATAATTCTCAGATTGTCTCTTCTAGATCTATTTCCCAGGTCTGTTGTTTTCCCAAGAAGGTATTTGACATTTTTTTTCCCATTGTTTCATTTTTTTGGTTTTGCTTGAGTGATTCTTGGTGTCACCTTGAGTCATTCAATTCTCATTTGTTCGATTCTGATTTTCAATGAAGTATTTTCTTCACTCACTTTTTAAATATCTTTTTCTAATTGTCCAATTGAGTTTTTAAGTGAGTTGTTTTGTTCTATGGAATTTTTTTCCATTTCGCCAATTTTATTTTTTAGAGAGCTATTTTCTTTTTCCAGTTCACTAATTCTGTTTTTCAAGGATTTGATTTCTTTATCCACTCTATCTTTAAATGAGTGTGATGACTTCTCCAGACTTTCTTGCCAAGCTTCCTTTTCCTTTTCCCAGTTTTCTTCTAACTCTCTTGTGGGAGCCTCTTTAATTTCTTCTATGAGATTCATCTGTGTTGAGGACCCAATCATATCTTCCTTTGAGGATTTATCTGGAGACAATCTGTTTGAAAACCTCAGGGTTTCAAGTCTGCTCTCTATCCGTATAGAAGCTATCAATGGTTAAGGTCTATTTAAATTTTTTGCTCATTTTGCCAGAGAAGAATCAAAGAAGACAAACTAGCAAAAAAAAAAAAAAAAAAAAAAAAAAACAAATGCAATCTGCTTTTTTGGGGGACGGGGATGGGGCTGGATGGTGTTACTGAGCTTCCTTTATAGACTGCAAGGGGGGGGGTGTGGAAAGGGGTGGGTAGCAGCGAGGCACTAACAGGACAGCAATGGCTCCACTGCTTCTGTGCTCTAAGAGTCTGAGAGCATGCTGAGACATTGTGGGTGGATGTGGCCAGGTCTGGAGAGACACTAGCCCTTTGCTAGCTTTTTGGGGTTATAGTCTTCACCCCCTTGTATTTTTAGCTTCTTTGCTTGTCTATTGTTGCCAGGGCAAAGTATCCAATACTGTAGTAAAGCTCTCTCGTAGAGAGGCTGAGATCACACCCCACCCCACTCCAGTCTGCTCAGTGTGAGCTGCCTGCTGTGCTCTCACTGCTGCTGTCTGCCCTCAGCCTGTCCCTGATCTAAAACCGTCCCTGCCTTGGAGCAAAAACAGACCTTTTCTGGCGAATTTCAAGGATGCTTTCTCTTGTTAGTTATTTGTGGGCTTTTTTCAGTCAAGCATTAATTCTGAGGCTTTTTATGTACTAAATTCTGAGAGAAAATGGAGAGCTTAAGAAAATGTGTGCCTCCTCTCTGCCTTCTTGGCTGAAAGTCCCTCCTGAATTTCATTAGTCAGTTCCCTTTCAGCAAATTGTTCAGCAAATATTTGCTGAGCAGGATATTTGGGGGATACAAAAGTATAAGACATTGTCCCTATGCTGAAGGTTCTTGCAATCTGGTTGACAAACATCGGTATATTTATAGGTAGTTACATTACAGGAGTTTTACAAGTTGAGTAGAAAGTAAGGAAATAGCATTTGTAAAGTGTGACAATGGAAATGAGGAAACAAGATGGTAGCAGGGGAAAAAAATTGGCCTCGATTTGTCACCATTTTCCTAATTAACAATGCTCAAAATTTTGAAGCCATTTTGGCACCTGAATATTATTTATTCACTACATGGTGTCAGGCTCTCATTAATGAGTGCCCTGACTCAGCTCTATCATATGCCTGATGTTCTCTAGCTATCTTCATTCTGTGCCCCCTTTCCACCTCTCATTCTTGTAATAATAATCCAATCAACACTCTTATTCCTGGAACGATTGTGTCTTTTGGTTCCACTCACTATCCAAATGTTTTCTCTAATAAAATCACCACTCTCTTATATTTGTCTCCCCACATTAAAATGTAAGCTCTTTGAAGTCAGAGAAACTATTTCTTTTCTTTTTGTAATTATATCCCCAATGAATAGTACAACATTTAGTACATAGTAAGATTTTAATAAATTATTTTTCTTTCATTTATGTCTTATGTAAACTCTTTCCCTACTACTTTAAAGGAGCTTGGCTAGCTACATCATCTTCTCCAGGATACTCAGAGGAGCAATAGATTGGTTTTCTGGGGCAGCTAGGAAGTGCCCTGAAGTCAGGAGAACCTTAGTTCAAATCTGGCCTCAGATACTTAACACTTTCTAGCTGTGTGACCTTGGGCAAGTCACTTTAATCCAATTACCTGAGGGGGGGAGCAAAAAAAAAAATAGATTGGTTTTCTCTAATGCCATTTATTTGAGCTCCCATTGATTTATTTTCTCTCAAGATTATCAGTTGAAAATATATATATTCAGCCAATCTGACATAACTCTTAAGAAGAAATATTTATAAAATGATACAATAAGACTAGTTGGTACAAAAATATCCTCTCTAATATTTGTGACAAACTCTCCCAGAAGAATATATATATATATGTATATATATATATATGTATATATATATATACATATATATATATATATATATATATATATATATATATATAATTCAGAGGGCACAAGTTAATGGAGCACATATATCTAATAGGGTTACTCACAGTTTCTAGTTGATATGTTTGTCTTCCATTTTGTGGGATACTTAAGACATTCCTTTAATTTTTAGTTTCTTTTGGGGGCTCTTTATAGAACCATGATTCCACTCTGTAATTTTCTCTCAATTATACAGATATTTCCACCAATCTATATACATACACTGTTTAAGACATTAATGAAAAGTCCAATATTTTACAAAAAATTCGGAACCAAGAAATCTTCCTCCAATCAAGGATGTAAGGAGGAGGGAGATCTGATTAAGGCGGAGCCATGGCTTCTCTTTCTATCCCTTCATAGTTCTTCCTCAAGAATGATCTGGAAAACTACACACTCCAGTTTCTCAACTTACTCAGTAATTTATGGAGCTCTCTCAAGTGTGGTCAAGCTTATTTATCTGAGCAAGTTTCTTTTTTAGGTGCAACTTTTTTAGGTGAAAAGGCCTTTTTCACACTTAGTCTAAGGTATTTTGATTGATCAATTGATAACAGTGGTTAATGATATCAGAACCAAAGCAAGATAGGATGGTTTAGCTCCTTCTCTCAAACATTTGTTCATTTATGACATGAGCCAGAGTAAAATACATACAAAAGAGAAAGTCAAACAAATGGTATAATTAATTTGAGGAGGAAACCAACCTCTTTCACTCAGATTAAATTTTTGCATGTTACACTCAGAAAGTGCTTCTAGAGCTTATAAATACACAGAGCCTTCTCCCAGCATACACTTTTTTTAAATTTTTATTTTATTTAATAATAACTTTATATTGACAGAATCCATGCCAGGGTAATTTTTTACAACATTATCCCTTGCACTCACTTATGTTTCAATTTTTCCCCTCCTTCCCTCCACCCCCTCCCCTAGATGGCAAGCAGTCCTATATATGTTAGATATGTTGCAGTATATCCTAGATACAATATATGTTTGCAGAACCGAACAGTTCTCTCAGCATACACTTTTTAAGGTTTACAAGAGGTACTGCTTTGCATCTGCAAGTCTATATCACAGCCTCATAGTTTGTTTTTAACCAAATCAGAAGAACATTTATTTCTAGGTGCAGAACCTAAACTGCAAAATGTAGTTCTTCCTATGCTTTACCTTGCCTTTTTCTTGCTTAAGCAGTTTTCATCATACCATTCCTTCTTCCCCAAACTGTTAATGGTTTACTAATTATTAATATATCACACTTAAAGTCTTTTGCATAGCTTGTAAGACAATATGGACTGCTTGGACCTATCTCATCTTCCTTCTCATTACATCTCTCTGTCTCTTTCTCTTTTTCTCTGCCTCTATTTATCTGTCTGTTTCTCCCTCCCTCTCTCTCTCCACCCTCTCTCTTTCCCTTCCACCCCCTCTCTCCCTCTTCTTCTCTTCCTTCCTCTCCCTTCTTCTTTTCCTCCCTCTCCCTCCCTCCTTCTCAACTTTTCTCTCTCCCTCCCTCCCTTCCTCTCACTCACTTCCTTCTTCCATCTTCCTCTACCCCCTAGTCCCCTACACACACACACACACACACACACACACACACACACACACACACACATCCAAGCCAATCTCTGAAATGCCTCATCAATAGTCCTTAGTCATTCCTATTTCTATTTTCACTTATTCTCTTTTCATCTGAAATACTCTTATTCATCTCCTCCCTAAATCCTCCCCAACCTATATTAGTCCAGATTAGATTCCACTTGCTACATGAAGCTTATTGTCCTTTCCTCTAAAGTCTAATGGCAAGTATTTATCAGGAAACCTTCCAAATGTTTATGTGTCAAGCTCTTTTTTTCTGGTCTGAGGGGTGAGACTAAAGTTTTGTAGAAAGGAAGAGCCATGTGCTTACTCAAGTGTTGAGAGATGGATGATGAATGATGAAAGAGGTCAGCTATCACTGATTGTTTGCAAGGGTAGTTGTATATATATATAGTCATCATTGATTACCAGTCTTGCAGAGAATCAGTAATATGCTGTATTACATATAGCATACATATGTGCATGTCATGTCATGTATATGTATGTATAATTAGTACTTATTGCTACTACTCTATTTAATAGGTTTAGTAGACTAGGTGATACAGTGAATACAGAGTTAAGCTCAAAGTCAGGGAGACCTAAGTTTAAAACTGGCCTCAAATACTAACTAGCTGTGTGACCCTAGACAAGTCACTTAACCCTATTTGCTTTGCTTTCTCAGATGTAAAATGAGCTGGAAAAGTAAGTGGCAAGCCATTTCAGTAACTCTGCCAAGAAAACTTCAAATGGGATTACAAATAGTTGGCTATGACTGAAATGACTGAACAGCAACAACAAAAATAAATATTGATTATTGTATATTATTAGCATGTATGTATAGCATGTATATATTTTTAGCATGGCCTTAATTCATTAAATTATTAATTTATATAAATATATACATATCATGTGCTAAATATGATATATACAAAGTAAATTTCATAATTGAAATTTACATTCAAAACATAATATATAATCAATTATACATAATGTTGATTATATATACAAAAGTATACATATATATACGTGATACATTCATTGAAATTTACAAAATAAATTTATAACCCCTAAGGCAATATAGAATCATAGGCTTTTCAAGTTGTAAGGGATTTGAAAGGAATCTACATCCCCAATATGATATCTCATCTATCCTTTTCTTGACTTTAAGTGATGAAAAATTCGCCACCTCCTTACAAAACTGATTTTACTTTTGAACAATTTTTTATTTTTAGGAATGTTTTTCTTTTCTTGTATTGAGCTTTAATCTGTCTCTGAAACTTTCATTCACTATATCTCTGCAAGAGTATTGAGTGATATTAGGAAGTGGTAAGAATGCCTTTGGAGGGCAAAAAGTAATAAATAATGTGCAAGCAATTATTTAGAAGGATAGAGTAAAGGAGCAGAGAGCATAAACCAGCTGGGCACTGATCTTGGAGTAAGGGAGACTTTGGCTGAAATCATGCCTCAGATACCAGCTGTATTAATTTCTCTGTACTTCAGTTTTTTGGCTCTAATGACCTCGAAGGTTCCTTTCTGGCGTAAATCTATGATCCTATTCATATGACAGCATTAGGAAAGAGTTATCATTCAGAGCTGAGCGTTTGGGGGCAGAAGCATCCGTGGTGTTTTGCCTTGGTTTCAACACCCCTTGTGTCATCCATCATTGTAGTGTATGAGTTCTATTGAAAAATATTGGGATTGATCTGCATTAAGTGTTCTGTTTGCGACTGAGACCCCACATGCAACATTCAGGAAATAAGGACTAAAACTATGATTTCATATCCAATCTTTTATCAATCAGTAGAATTGTATCAATTTTGCTTTTTCCCAGTTCCTATCCTTAGAGAAGGTGCTGTCTAAACACAAGGCAAACTAAACTGACTAATCGTAATTTTTGTGTGTGTCATTTTTGAAAGCCTTTTACAATCTCTGAGGCTTCTCAAACATTTCAAAACTTGGTGCATCACGGTTTTCAGAGCAGAGTGGATCATGGTGGGGAGAGTGTGCTCAGATGACTGCCACAGGTTGAGTCGGTCGCCACAAATGTTTTTCTGTCTTAAGTTGCCTAGTCGTAGCCTGCCTTCCTTCTTCCTGGCTCACCTTGCCGTTCGCAAGTCATCGTCAGCTGATCACAGCACGAATGTCAGGCAGAACCAGGCTGAGATTATGCTGCTGACATTTCTGAAGCAAAGCAGGTGCAAGAGGGAAAAAAAAAGGAGCAGCCGTTTTTTTAAGAAGTCAGATGGCATTGTACAGCTAACAGAAGGCAAACGACTGGTTTCAAAGCACAAAATCAGATCCTTTTATTTGTGTAGAATATATCAATTTGGGATGCACAATTTGAAATTGCTGGTTATAGAATTTGATACATTTGATTGTAGTATAATTTTCCACGGGCTGCAATATCAGAATCCCAACCTAGAGACTGGAAACCTAGTGCTCAGGTTTATTTCTTTGGGAATCATCACCTGGTGTCCAAAGAAATGTGTTTTGCAGAGAATGCTATTTCTGTACTTCTGTTTTGGCATGAGAAAAAGACTATTGGGAGGTTTTGTTGTCTTGAAATATTTACCTACTTCTCAGATACTACTCCCTGAGGCTTTTAAGAAACATTTTTTAATGTTGTTTTCCCTTTCTTTTTATTGATTCCTGCTTAACAAAAGCTTTTCTGTAAACAAAGTAGTGGAAATATTCCTAGATTACGGCATCTGCTCACATCTCTTTCAACTTCTTAAGCCAACAGTTCTTAAACCCTTTAAGACAATATCAAGCAAAGAAAAGAGAACAATTTAGGGCTGCTCAGCCTCCTACATAACAACATCGCTGTCATTGCCCTGCCGTCCTGGCAAGCTGCCCAGCCACATGCAACCTCTGGGCTTATTCACATGCAAAAGGGCAAAATTACAGCTACTGTAATAATTGTTGAGCTTTAAAAGATTATTCAAGGAAAGGGCAATGTGAAGAGATGGGCCTAGTAACCCTGGCACCAAGGTGACCTACCCAGATGCCAGGGAGTGAAAGAACAGAGGGCTCTGGAAGTGACCATTATACTATGCTGGAATTCAAATTTATTGGTTTGTAGTCTTCAAAGTAGAGAGTCTGTAAGGCACCTGGTCAGGTCTAAGTCCACACAAAGGGTTCTAGAAATGCTATTCTCAAGTGGGCTGGGACATTCCAAATTGGTATAGCGAGCTCTAGTTTCATGCCAAGGGCTCCCAGGACATTTAGCCTATTCAACCAAGCATTTCCCATTCATGGAGACTTGACCCAGATTTCCAATGGGGTCCTTCAGGGAAGAAGCCCAGAGTATTTCATCTTAATTATGTTTTCCAAGATAATATTATAGTCCTCCTGTCTTTATGCTACCATGGTATCCAAGGTCAGGCCACTCTGGGAACTGATTAAGAATGGTAGGGCTCTTTATAGAGAATACCAGTTCTGTCAGGGTCCTAGAGATCTGCCATTTATTGGGACTGTCATTCTAGCTACATAGCACAGGTGCTAAAATAGATGTCAGTATATATAGAAGCAAGTGATAGATGATTGCTGGATTAATCAGAGCCTAAAACTTATGATTTTCATGATTCAATTCAGCAAGTATTTATTAAATACTTACTTTGTGTTGGGCACTGTGCTGGGAAATAAAAAGATCAAATGAAAACACTCCCAGAGTACAGAATTTAATTTACATTCAATAGGATAGAAATAAGCAGATGCATACATACCCCTCAAAATATACAATATATACAAAATGATTTTAGGAAGCAGGGAGGAGGGCAGGGAACAGAGAAAATAGTAAAAGTCTAATGAAGAGGTAATGCTTGAGTTTGAATGTCTGCTTGAATGAAGCAAAGGATTAATTCTAAGGGGCAAATGAAAAGTGTTCCAGGCATTCTGGACAAAGAGGTGGAGGTGGGAGATAAACAGCTTTGTTGAAGAATAGTAAAACCAATAATGATGAAAAACTTTGAGATAAATCTTAAATGGTAACAAACTATGGGATCTGGACTACTTAAATTAGCATATTTAATAAAATTTTTGTTTTGTACTGTATTTTAAATTGGTAGGAAAAACATATCCAGAAAGACTTAAAAAAAAAAAAGAATTATCCTTCTATAGTTGACTTGGCAAATACATTGAAATAAAAGAATACAGAAAAATAAAACCTGAAAATATGAATATGTATAAGTCAAGATGATCAGTTGACAATATCATCATTCACAGAAGATAATTTAAAACCAAAATCCTCCCTAAGTTTTCTCAATTTTTAATGTTTTATTTTGTTTTTTCCTCACTCTCATTTTTTTTTCCCTGTCTTTGATGACCATGGACTTCCCTCACATTAGGAGTCTCCTTTTATTTTAGGAAATAGGAAATTAACCTTTTCAAGGAATTGTCCAGCTACTTCAATATCCCATACCAATTCTGTTCTCCTTGCCATATTATTAGCTTAATGAATTGGCTTGTGGTTGTATTGGACTTTTATTATTGAAAACAGTGGGGGAATAGTGGAAGAGTCTGAATGGGGAGTGGATTCTACAGTAAGAATTCCCAGGGTTTTTTTTAGTTCCTATGCTCTTTGGTTTTCAGTATAATTTCTCATATCCCTTATTTAATAAAAAATTACATTCCAGAGTTCAGCATGTATATATATATGTATGTATGTATGTACGTACACACATACCCAGGAAATAAAATAAGAGATTAAGTTTTTATAAAGAAAACTTTATTCATTAAGTCATAATATTGTTGAACACAGGCAAATAAATGAGTGAGGCCTTGATTTTTATTTCTTGTCAACTTGTAATTTTATTCTCCACATAATTTTTGAAGGAAATACCTATATGTCACATTTGACCTCTGTCTTGTATTTTGCTTTGAATTTTAAGTCACAGAGATAAGTTGTAAATGGAATGAAAGTCTTTTAAAGCTCATTTAACTAAAAAAAAAAAGAAAGGGATGTGCTTCTTCAAGGGCAGACCTAAAAATTTATTAGCTTCATTGACTGGAAATCAATTTAGAATTTTTGATTATCAAGGAAATCAACTAACTTGTCTTTCAGTGGGTTGTTGTCATTGATTTTTTTTCCTAGCTCAATAAGAAAAGAATTTCATATTCAAATCCCATTCATATGGTTTTAGTCAGGAAATCTTATTCAAATAATGGCTCTCAAGTTTTTCAGATTCACTATAACCATATATATTATAATTTTAAAATTATATACTTTATAAATAATAATATATAGTCACTATTATAATCTTATACTTTCCCATTCTCTCCTCTCTTCTTTACCATTCTATCTCCAATCCATAATTTGTTTTTCACACTATCACTTATGGAATTTTTCTGTTGCATAATACAATTATTTACCAGATATTCCCTATCCTCTCTTGAGAAGCTTCTTCTTCTTCCCACTATGGATACATGTACTGCAAGTTGGCATTCCTTCCTGTTCTAGTCAGAGGAGCCCGCTTCAAATAATAATCTGACACTTAATACTTGTTTGATCTTGGACAAGTCACTTCTATGGGCCTTAAGTTCTTCATCTATAAAATGAGAATAGATTATGAATGAGATGATAGAATATTTTTCCTAAGGGTTGCAGTATTTGTTTCAGTAAACACCTTTACCAGGGAGAGATTTTATTTTTTAGATGGGCAATATCTTTGCAATGCTGCAAAAATAGTAAATAAAATAAAATAAAAGTGTTGTTTGGTGGTTTTCAACATAAACCCTAGATCAAAATATTAATCTATTAAGAAGCCTGCAACTTCAAAAGATGTAGCAGTGTCATCTTTTATATTCCTAAAATTTGACCTTTCATTTCATTTTTTACAGGTATTCTTGTAGCTCTTGAGGACAAGATAGTCTTTACTCTGAGACTATTTGAATTTATTGTGATCAAATATAGTATGGATTTGTGTGCCCATGTTGGGTCTCTCTTGGGTTTACCCTTTGGTCTTTTTTCAGATCAATATATTTCTTCATTGCATTTAATATTTTATTACATTTATTCTTATCTCTAGCCTCAGTTTCTGGAGGCTGGAGCTTAGATAAGAAAGACTCCATTCCTATACTCCTAAATGGTATGGAAAAGCCTTGCTTGATCTAGATAGCTACTTGATCTTTGGTCACCAAGACTAGTTCCTTTTCCTTTTGCAGGAATTATCTGGCCTACTTTCTTATTGTGATTTAGACAAAGGCTTTCTGGATACTAGTCTGGTCCTGTCTCCTTCAGGATTTGGGTTTCTATGGTTATTTTGTGCTGGGCACTTCCCTGGCCCTGTCTCTTGCTGTGGGTTTTGGCTGTTTTGCTTTTTGCCTATTACTATCTACTATAGAAAAACTATACCTAGTTTTTCTCTGCTCAGGACTTGTTCAGGATGCTGACAGCCTTTTCTTGTAGACTTGAACTGAACAGAGAAATTTTAGCTGATTTTTCTTTGTATCTTGTTATCTTTTTTCCCTGAGGTGCAATTTAGAGCTTTGCTGGTATGTTTTGGGAAGATCTAGGATTCTCTAGGTCTTAGCATACCACCAACTTATCAGAATCCTGCCATAGTCACGCTCACTGAAAAAAAAAATGTAACCATGTATTTACATCTCTGTGGAAGCAGGTAGTAAAAATACAAATGTATCCTGGTGAGGAAACTATAATTTGAAAAGGTTACATGATTCACCCATGGGTGTATGAGCAGTAACCATTAAAATCAGGACTCAATCCCCAAGCTTCTTTCACCAAATACAGTGGTTTTTCATTATTTGTTACATAAGGGTTTAAAGTAATCCCATCTTGTCCTTTTATCCTAGTATTCCTCTCTCTACCATTTCTTTTCCAGATATTCTGCCCAATCCTTCACCCTAATAAATGGAGGTGTCAAGTGGAGTAATAGAAAGAGTCCTAGAATCTTTTTGGGTTCTCATTTTTTTCACTGATCCTTCTTTTCTCTTTTTTCATTTTTAGCATGAAGACTTTGGGATTTGGAGCACATTTTCACATAGAACCAATACTTTAGAAAGAGATCAATTCTTTGGGGCAACCCATAGACTTTATATAGTTTAAAATGCAAATTAGCTATTATCTACATGCCTCTCTATTAGTGCACTCTACTAGTGTTCTCTTTCCACTGACAGTATCTATTTGTAAGAAAATATAGTGTTTACAAAGGGAATGAATGTTTTGTTACTGTTGTGTATATTATGCCATTTCAGTAAATGTCTTTGCGTGAAATTAATTGTGTCAACTGTCTGATTATTAAAGCTGGGAGCTTCTGAGTTATAACTTTAGAAATGCAGACCTACAATGAAGAAATTAAATTCCAAAGAAGCTGTGACTTATTCAAAATCACACAGATAGTAAGTGAAAGATTTGGGCTTTGAAGTTAGATAGGTCTTTTGACTAGATCCATAGCTCTTTCCTTTGTACCATGCCGATCTCATCTAATTTATCTGACCCTTCACTTTGCAGATGGAAAAACAAAGATTCCAGAGATGTAAAATAATAGTTCATATAGCTAGAAGAAACCAGAGATATAATGCACATTTATTATTTCCAAATTTTCTGTGAGCCAGTTAAAGTGGACCTTTCACCATCCTTAGCTGTGTTCCATCTATTCCCCCTCCATACTTTTTCCTTTGTTTTTCCCTATCTGCTATGAAGTCTTCCCAACATTACTACCTATTAAATTTCTTTGCAATCTAACTGAAGTTCTATTTTAAAGTTTTGTGTGATCCACAGTACCCTCCAAGGTGCTCCTATCATTCCTCAAATCTCACATAAATCTGCTTTTATAGCTTCCCTATATGTCTATAGTTATTTGTGCATAATGTCTTCTCTGAGGCTACCCAACTTGCACTTGAAATTTTGGTTGCCTAGGGGATGACTTCTGCAGCTTGAGAGTCATCTCTGGATTTATATTCCTAAAGTTATAGCTCAGAAATCCTCACCTTTAACAGTCAGACACAATTAGTTCCAACAAAGATATTTGACTGAAGTGATAGAGCTTGAAAAATAGGAATGGTATTCCCCAGCAAACCTCAGATATACTCTACCACAAATATAGAATCATTAAGAAGAATCAGGACAGAGGGGAGAAGGGGTAGAAGAAAGAGAGAGAGAGAGAGAGAGAGAGAGAGAGAGAGAGAGAAAGAAAGAAAAAGAAAGAGAGAGAATATTTTAGTAAAAAAGTACATGTCTAGTACTATAAGGTCCGTGATATCTTCTCATTAGGTCCTCCCACCATTCTGCTTTAGATATAGCATCTTTGTTGGATATGGCAATTTATTGGGCTCCTTGAGCTTACTCTCCTCATTGTTCAATTAGATTCCACAGCTGACTACTCCCAAAGATAACTTTCTCTACTGACTTTGTAACAATTAATTATTCATGAACAGTAAGTTAATATCTTTTAAAGAAGTATCAAGTTTTTTTTTTTTTGTTTTTGTTTTTGTTTTTTTTTACAATTCCTTTACAAACAGAATGGACCACTTTCACTTTCATAACATTTGCTATGTGCTGATAGATTATTCAAGTTGTCCATTCAATGTTTAAAATATACTTTACTTTAGACTCTAAAATGTATATTTGACTATAATTATAGCTATGGGTGAGTAGAATGATCCATTAAAATAAACTGTTTATTTAAGGGTGTTTTTTTATTTTTTTTATTTTTCATTTTAAGCTTCATTGGGAATGGGGTACTTTCCTAGGAATGGAAGTCAATGCATAAACTAGGTGCAACATATGGAGAAATGTGAAATAAGTAAAGCCAATAACTGAAACCAAATTTCTAGTCCACTGGGATCATATATATTTTCCTTTCAGTCAATGAGGGAAGAGTTTAGAATGAGCCATCAGAAAGTAACGAATCTGAGCTGGAAGAGATTCTCTCTTTAAAAGTGAAGTTGGTGTTCTTATTGGCACAGAAGAAATTCAGCTTCAGCAAAAGATATGAAAATCCAGCAAGGAGATTTTTTTCCCCCTTGAGATAGTTCAGCAAGCTTTGAGGCCTCTAGAAGGTTGTAGGGAAAATAACAAATCAGAGACCTGAAGCCTGAGAGAAAAGATAACTTAAAAGGCCAAAGATAAAAGATTCTTTACTATCTCAGAGCTTAAAGGGGAAAGGGGAGCCCTTTAAGTCTGTGAATGTAAATCTTAGGTGATGCAGAAAAGACCTGAAGTCTATGAGAAAAGACAAAAGTAGAAAGATTAGAAGAAATACCTGGCCCTTTAGCCTATGTCCCTAAACGCAGACTTGAGGATAGAAGGAAACAAATTTCATAAGACTTAGATATCAATATCTTTGCCAAACTGGATTCACCAAGTATAGAAAACAGAACCTAAAGAAACATCTGGAAAAGACCTCTCAGAATTATATCGTCAAGAAAGGACATGTAACTCTTCAGGTGACCTCTAGGAAAAAATAAAAACTTACATTTATTCTAAGAAGGCATCTAGCTAGGTGATATGGTGGATAGAGCATTAGTCAGGAAGACTTCAATTCAAATCTGAACTTAAACATTTACTGGTAGTGTAACCTTGGACAAGTCACTTTTCTTATGTCTGTTCCAATGATTTTCCAATTTAAAAGAATTTACAAAGAAATTGGGGTTAAGTGACTTGCCCAGCTGTCACACAGCTAATAAGTGTTAAGTATCTGAGTCTAGATTTGAATTCAGGTCCTCCTGACTTCAGGGCTAATGCTTTATTCATCACACCAGCTAGCTGCCCCCTTTTTTTCAATCATAAAATCAAGATAATAATAGCATCTCTCTCATCTATGTAAGGATGGAATGGTATAATATTTGCAAAGTATAATTTGGCACAATCCTTGGCAAATAGTAAGGACTTAATCAAAAGTAGGTATTCTCCATCAATTGAGCATAGTTTTCTGTTTAATTCTCCTCTCTTTGATATTTATGGAAAAACAAACATTATGGGCTTGAGAAGTAGAACATATGGGAGGAAACAGTTTCAAGAAGTGTGATCTATGGTAACAAAGACCTAAGGATGGATTCAGGAAAGAACTAGCCCTGACAATTAAGACAAGCTTCATGAGGACTCCAATATCAAGGCCAAGGAGTACTAAAAGTATGAGTTGCTTTTATCACAAGGATTCCTTGTGTGTATCTCATTATTAGTATAGTATAAGATTGTGTCTTTCCTCCCCACTGATGTAATGTGTATTTAGGGGAACATGTTTCCCAAGTTTTAAGGGAAAATACTTTGTAGCTACTATTTCTGCTATTTTGAATAAATGTGAGTAAATTTCTTTGTTTCAAGCTAATCATGCCTACTGATTATCACTGGAAACTCACCAGTAGGGGTTTGGGAGCCATAGTTTTAGGAGTGGGTAACTACAAGGAGGAAGATTATAGGTGACTCAATGAATAGAGTCCTGGACTTGAAGTCAGCCTGGATCTGGGTTTGCTGGAAAGTCAGCAGAAAAGATCTGTGCAAGAAGGTGGGAGCCCAGCAAGTAGTTCCAATGCAGGCCATGCTAGCACAGCTTCAGCCCACCCAGACCTCAGAACCAGAAAAGCAGCACTTTTGCTCACTAGATCTTAAACTACAGTGAGACAAAGACAATATTGACAATTCCAAATAGAAAAAAGGGCTTGTCTCTAGAAGGATCTCTGAAAGCAGTTCACAAAGCTATTGAAGCTTGGGACAATGTACCCCCCACCCTAAAAACAGAACCTTATTTTAACAAAGAGTTAAAAGCCAAGTAATATGCTAGGAAGATGAGCAGACAACAGATTTCAAATCAGATCAGACTCAAGACATTTAGGAGCTACATCACGTAAGCTCTGTTTGACTTAATCCACTGGAGGAGGAAATGACAAACTACTCAAACTCTATTAAAAATGGGGTTATGAAGAGTCGATCACAATTGAACAACACCTACAAGGTACCCCTAGAACCAAGGTGGTCAGTCCTCTGAGCACCTAACCTGTAAATATACATGGATTTGGGTGACTTATAGTTATATATGTATGTATATGTGATAATGTATATTTCTTCCTAATTGCTTTCTCCTAAAGGTACTAAGCATCTTCTCCACTTTGATCAGTCTTTTTATGAGAGATGTCTTTTTATGAAAAGTAACCTTGGTTAAAAAATAAATAAATAAAGCCAGTGAATAGAGAACTTTGAATGTCAGATTAAAAAATATGAAGTTTTAAATCATTCATCATAATACAACATGTAAAATAATAATTATAAATGATAATATAGGCTATAAATGATCACGAACAATTAAGTTACTTTGTACAAATAAACTTTTAAATAAAATGCTACAATTACAATGTTAGCGGATTGTCAGTTTTAAAGCCATAAATCCATAAAATATATTTAATAGTTACATAAATATTCATATTTATGTTTATTTTATATATTTTAGTGATATCATAGCTATTAATCATAAATAATAGAAAATCTCATAATTAATTCATAAACTATGTGTCATATCTTATCTCCTTATATTTCACATCATTTACTCAGTATTGGACATGAGTAAAAGTAATTGAATAAATAAAATAAATCCATAAAATGTTTTAAAAAGTTTTCAGTCACTTTGTCTCCATCAGAATTCTTTGTCCATTTATTTTAATTAACTTCTTCTTATATGGTCGTAATTAATAACTAGTCTGTTCATCTGGCTTTTTTTTTTGTTCCATATTATTTTATAAAGGTCTTTTCATATTTCCTTATATTCCTCAAACTTGTCAATCTTAATTGCATTATTGTGTTCCATTACATTAATGTACCACAATTTATTCAACCATTCTCCCATTGTTCAACATTTAGATTACTTCCAGGGTTTTCTGCAATTACATATAATACTTATACAAACATCTTTGAACAAATAGCTATTTTTTTTGTTTTTTCTTATGACACTTTCAAGGTTTATTCCCAACAATGGAATTAGTGTAATAGATTAAGAAGGATTTTAATTTTATTTTGGAGACAAGAGGGAGCCAAAGGAACTTCTTGAATTGGATGGTGACATTTTGAGTTATGCTCTAGTAATATCAATTTGGCAGCTAAATGAAAGAAGAGAGGGGAGAACCTGGAAGCTGAAAGATCAATTAGGAGGTTAGGGTTAGAGCTGACTAAGTGACTATTTAGATTTGAAGTTTAAGATAGAATGGAAATTTAAGGAAAACTCCAAAGTTGCCAAATTGGATGATCAGAAAAATGGTGGTGACCTTAACAGAAATCACTAAATTAAGGAGATGGGAGCATTTGGAAGAAAGATAATGATTTTCATTATGGATGTGATAAACTTGAGGCTAGCAAGATATCTAGTTGGAGCTGTCTAATAAGCAGTTGTTGGGGTAAAGCTAGAATTCAAGAGAGACTAGGGATCTCTTTAATGTCTGGGTATCTGCATATAGAAAATGTCTTCATAGCAGTGATAGTTCAATCCTGGAAATCAATGGGATCAGAGACAAACAAATAGAAAGATAGAGATACACACAGAGAGATAAAGATTGAGGCTATAGAGAATGAAGAAGAATCAGGACAGAGCCTTAGAATGTATCCATGAATAGGGAATAGGTAAGAATGATAAATAGCGAAAGACCAAGAAGAAGTGGCTGGACAAATGTTGGTCACAGAAACTCAGGAAAGAGAGATTGACAAGGGACAAGAAGTCAACAGGGTTAAATGATGTAGGGAGATGAAAAACTGAGGAAAGGCCATACATTTAGCAATGAATTGATAACCTTGGGAAAAGATTTCAATTTAGTGAAAAGATCATAATCCAAATTTCTTTGAATTTTTTTTGAGGAGATTGTCTAAGAAAAGGAGAAAAGATAGAAGCTTTGAGAGGTAGTAAGTTCAAATGAGGGTTTTGTTTGTTCATTTCTAAGGATGAGGAAGATCTGATCTTGGTTACAAACAGTAGGGAAAAGACTTAGTGGATAATAGGAAATTGAAAATTATAGAGAGAAATCAAAAAGACAAGCTTCTGCAGATGGGAATAGATGGGAATAAGAGCAAAAGGAGAGAGGTTGGGATTATTAAGGAGAAGGATGGCCTCAATCTCTTAAGACTGGAGTAAAGAAGAACAGGCAGGAAATAATAATGACTATTTGGCTAGCTTTGGCAATAAGAGTTGAGAAAGAGATTAAAGGAATAAGAATAGGCAATGAGGAAACCAAATTATCACTCTTTGCTGATGATATGATGGTATACTTAGAGAGACTCTACTAAAAAGTTATTAGAAACATTCCATACCTTCAGCAAAGTTGCAGGAAACAAAATAAACCCACATAAGTCATCAGCATTCTTATATATTACTAACAAAACCCAACAGTTAGAGTTACAAAAAGAAATTCCATTTAAAGTAACTACTGATTGTATAAAATATTTAGGAATCTATCTGCCAAGGGAAAATCAGAAACTTTATGAGCAAAACTACAAAACATGTTCCACACAAATTAAGTCTGATCTAACTAACTGTAAAAATATTAAATTCTCTTGGATTGGGCAAGCAAATATAATAAAGATGACAATACTACCTAAACTAATCTATTTATTTAGCGCTATATCAATCAGACTCCCAAAAAACTACTTTGATGACCTAGAAAAAATAACAAAAAAGTTCATATGGAAAAACAAAAGGCTAAGAATTTCAAGGGAATAATGAAAAAAAAAAATCAAATGAAGGTGGCTTAGCTGTACCAGATCTAAAATTATATTATAAAGCAACAGTTACTAAAACCATCTGGTACTGGCTAAGATAGTTGATCAATGGAATAGATTAGGTTCAAAGGACAAAACAGCTAATAACTTTAATAATATAGTGTTTGACAAACCCAAAGACCCCAGTTTTTTGGCTAAGAATGCATTATTTGACAAAAATTGCTGGGAAAATTGGAAATTAGTATGGCAGAAACTAGGCATTGACCCACACTTAACACCGTACACCAAAATAAGGTCAAAATGGATTCATGACCTAGGCATAAAGAATGAGATTATAAATAAATTGGAAGAGCATAGGATAGTTTACCTTTCAGACCTGTGGAAGAGGGAGGAATTTATGACCAAAGAAGAACTAGAGCTCACTACTGACCACAAAATAGAAAAATTTGATTATATCAAATTGAAAAGTTTTTGTACAAACAAAACAAATGCAGACAAGATTAGAAGGGAAACAATAAACTGGGAAAACATTTTTACAGTCAAAGGTTCTGATAAAGGCCTCATTTCCAAAATATATAGAGAATTGACTCTAATTTATAAGAAATCAAACCATTCTCCAAATGATAAATGATCAAAGGATATGAACAGACAATTCTCAGATGAAGAAATTGAAACTATTTATAGACATATGAAAATATGCTCCAAATCATTATTAATCAGAGAAATGCAATTAAGACAATTCTGAGATACCACTACACACCTGTCAGATTGGCTAGAGTGACAGGGAAAGGTAATGCAGAATGTTGGAGGAAATGTGGGAAAACAGGGACACTGTTGGTGGAATTGTGAACACATCCAGCCATTCTGGAGAGCAATTTGGAACTATGCCCAAAAAGTTATCAAACTGTGCATACCCTTTAATCCAGCAGTGTTTCTATTGGGCTTATACCCCAAAGAGATAGTAAAGAAGGGAAAGGGACCTGTATGTGTCCAAAATGTTTGTGGCAGCCCTGTTTGTAGTGGCTAGAAGCTGGAAAATTAATGGATGCCCATCAATTGGAGAATGGTTGAGTAAATTGTGGTATATGAATGTTATGGAATATTGTTGTTCTGTAAGGAATGACCAGCAGGATGAATACAGAGAGGACTGGCGAAACTTACGTGAACTGATGCTAAGTGAAATGAGCAGAACCAGGAGATCATTATATACCTCAACAATGATATTGTATGAGGATGCATTCTGATGGAAGTGGATCTCTTCGATAAAGAGAGTAACTCAGGTTCAATTGATCAAGGATGGACAGAAGCAGCTACACCCAAAGAAAGAACACTGGGAGATGAATATAAACTGCTTGCATTTTTGTTTTTCTTCTCGGGTTATTTACACTTTCTGAATCCAGTTCTCTCTGTGCAACAAGAAAACTGTTCGGTTCTGCACACGTATATTGTATCTAGGATATACTGTAACCTATTCAACATGTAAAGGACTGCTTGCCATCTGGGGGAGGGAGTGGAGAGAGAGAGGGGAAAAATCGGAACAGAAGTGAGTGCAAGGGATAATGCTGTAAAAAAATTACCCTAGCATGGGTTCTGACAATAAAAAGTTATTTAAAGAATAAAATAAATAAATAAATAAATAAAATAAAATTTTACTTTAATAAAAAAAAATGATGACTATTTGAAGTACAGAATTAAAGAAAAGATGGAGCTCAAAGACAGATGATTCAAATTTTTAGTGAAGCTTTTAGCAAGGTCCTGTGTTGAAAGGGAGAGAGGAAGAACTGGTGTAGAAGTCTTGAGAAAAGAAGCAAATGTTTGCACTGAACACTGAGATAATCAAGCAAAGACAGAAACTGTGGAGTACAGCAGTGAAATCTCAGACCAAAAGTTAGTAGTGGGCTACAGTTTTGTGACTTCTTTCATCAGCATTAGGCTGCACACATGTAGGAATGAATAAAGATAAAGATAGTAATCTAGGGTCAGAATTTGGAAATGATTTGCAATGATAGGATAGAGGGCAAGAAATTTTAAAAAAAAAAGAAGACAATGTGAAGTTAAATTATTTAACAACAAAATCAAGATTTTAAAAGTGGGAAATTGAGGCCAGGTTAAGGTTGGTGACCAGAGAAGCAAAGAGGAATGAAACAATAGCTACAGTTTGGAGTGAGGTGAGAAAATGGGTTTAGGATTGGTGGATTCATAGAGAAATGAAAAAAATGAGAGGTTATGATCAGATATGTCTTGTTAGGTGTGTGATGAGATCAAGGTTATGAGCATCTTGGTATGTGGTTGAAGTAGAGTAGGGGGAGTTGAGAATATAGATGAACCTAGAAGCCTAGATATATGTGAAGAGACATAAACATATTAATTTGAAGTCTTCTAGTGCAAGAGTAGGGTTTGAGGAAGAAGACCAGGAGCCAAATGTTAATCTGCTTGAGGAACTACCAATGGTCATCAGGATTTACAGAGTACTATATATGGAATTAGTCTCGATGGAGAAATTGTAGAACAGGTGGTGGGAGAATCTGGAAATGGCAATGAGGAGGAAGAAGCGTTGTTGCTTCTCCTCCTTGCCCAGGATGTGGCCTTAAATGACTAAAGTTAAGACTGACAGATTAAATGAATTTAGGAGAAGCAAGTCTTGTTTGTTACTAATATAATAGGGGTTTCATAGGGTATATCAGAAGGAGAAAATAGGATGGCATTCGAGGGGGATTGACATATGTTAAGATGAGAGATTAGGGAGTGGTTAATAAGGAATAGAGTTTCTGCTTCAGTAGTGTGTAATTCAGAATTTGGGGGTTGTAAGGATATATGAAAAGAGCTCTTTCACAGGAGCAAAATCATAAGTGATTGATTTTCATTCCTTGAACAAGGAGTTATAGCAAAGCAGATAGCAAGTCCTTAATCCTGCCTGATGCTCAAGACAGAGACCTGTTGCATTCTAGCATCTTGGTGAATGATAAAGCACGGTTGAAATATTCATCCTGTCATCTCCAATGTCATCTCTTCGCTAGAGTTTGTTCCAGTGCTTGTATGAGTGAGGAGGTGCTATTTGGTCTTAACAATTGCCTGGTATTATAAGCATAAATAAGTATAAATATCCCACATTATTCTCACAACTCCTGGGAGTTGTTAAATGCTGGTATTATCGCCATTTTGCAGATGAGGAAACTGAGGGAGGCAGAGGTTAAGTGACTTGCCCTGGATCACATACAGCTAATACTCAGAGAGATAATTACAATGTAAATAAAATCAGCACTGAAGGACAATAATACTCTGATCAAAAAAAGCAACATTAAGGACATACTGCCAAAATTAAAAGATATATCTATTCTTTCCATGAATAAATGATCAATTGTTCTAAGGGAATATTATTTATAAGCAAATCATGACATCACCTTCCTGAGAACAAAAGACAAAAATTAGCAATAGATAGGGGGAGATTTATAGGTCAAAATAAAATTTGTCAATAGTTTTTAAAAAATATCAGTCTGCTTACTTGTCTTAATAAGTAATTACAAATTACTTATTTGTAATAAGTACAAATTTGTACAAATAAATAAATATCCCTGTACAAAAAAATAAAATTATTATTTTAATAATAATTAAAAGATTATTGAATCTTTTTCTGCTGATTAAGATAATAGCAATATCTAAAGATCATTTAAAGACTAGATATCATTGTATAATGCTGCAGAAAGTATGAGAAAAGGTTAAATTCAGGTAGAGACTGAAAATAGACTTTTGACTAATTCTGATACTACTTTGTTGCTTGTCATTTTCTTCTTTTTCCCTAAAAGCCAAGTACATAAAAATTCTAGGCAATCAGGGACTCTGCTGTATTGAGTTTTGATTGAGGTGTGACTTTATTGTTGAATTGACAGAGGTTATATGAATAAAATAGAGGGTAAGCTGAAAGAAGAGATTGGTTATTTGAGAAATATTGTAGAAGCAATATAGCCAAAGTCTTTCTTTTTCTCTCTGCCAGCAATATTGAAGAAAACTAAAGATAGGATTATAGAGGGAGTATTTCTTTAAAAAAAAAAAGTACACCAAATATAGATGCATTCTACATGGCCCTTGCAAAAAGGACCTAAGAAAAGAAAACAAGTAGTTACTAAGCTGCTTAAATGGAAATTGGCAGATGGCCAGTCTCTAATATTCATGCTTGTTGTTGTCAGGAGCTTCTAAACTAATGATGATGATTTGCAACCCAGTTGGCTTACCAGGAATAATGAGCACAGGACTCATCACCAGATGAAGGAGAAAGCTCCAGATAAATTCTAAACACAAGCAAGCTTAGAGTTTAGTTACTGCCACTCTTCTGCTCCAAGTCTTTCCGAAAAGTACCTCTGATTAATTTCCCCTAGTCTGCAAGGAAAATAGTGATAAATTACGTAGCCAAAATAAGTCATGTAAGTTAATCAAGAACAACAAATACAAGAAATAATAAGAAATATATATGAAACATAAGAAAAATTAATTCTAATTTTTTAAATTGAGATTGATTTACAAGAAAGTCAATGGGAAGTGGTGGATAGATAAGGACTCGAAATTAGGAAGACCTGGATTGAAGTCCCACTCCCTTAAGACTTGTCTATGTGACAATAGGAAAATCACAAACTCTCAGTGCTCAAGCCCTACAAATTTCACGAGTTGTTCATATAAAGTTTCCATACTGGGGTCTCCCACACATATGAAAGTACTGATCTGCTTGACTTTGATTTCATGATCTTAAACAAAGTCTTTCTATGTTTCTCTGAACTCTATATTCAACATTCCTTTTGTTGTTTAATTGTATCTTACTTTTTGTAATACTATGTGGGAGTTTCTGGAAAGAGATGCAGTATATTTTGGATCCTGAGACAAAGTTAAATGACTTGCTCAGGATCACACAGCTAGTAAGTGTCTGAGGCCAGATTTTAAATCAAAAAGATGAGTCCTACTGATTCCAAGCATGATACCCTATTCACTGTACCTCTTAGCTGAGCCTTTCTGTTGATATCATATGATAAATATGAGCACATAGAGTTTGACCAATCAAATTTGCTCAGTGTACATATAAATTCCTTCTAATGAGGAGAGCCACTTCAGGATACCCTGAATTCAGTTCTATTTCTCTTTCTACTCCTTGTACTGAGCTAAGAGTTATATGACATTTCAGTGCTATATGATCTCATCAATCAATCAAGGGTACAAATCACAAACCACCTATGTCTCTGCAGTGTAACTCTGCATTGTAATTTTTGTCAGTATGACTCTTTTCTCCACAAAAAAACCAAAATCTTCCACAGGAAATCCATGTCAACCTCCCAAGGGCTTTCTCTAGATTTCTATGTTCTTCAGTTCTCATAGTAGTATGCCAATTAATGTTCAGCCAAATATTGGACAGGAATCTCACATTTCAAGGACTGTTTAATTAATTTAACTTAATTAACAAATTATCTTATATCTGTATTTCTTATCAAATCTGTTCCATTTTCCTTCACTCTACTAACTGAAAGGATCTATCAGGAGTGAAGATCATTTTGCATTTTCATTTGGGCCATGGGATGCTAAAGACTAACTAGTAGCCAGGCCACTAGTGATAAGTCTCTCAGTAATTAGTTAAATTAATCCTCAGAGAGAAAATACAATCTGTCTTCAGAACCATGCTTGAAAACTTTCTAATTCAATTATATTTAACAAATGTTTATTACACTTAATATTAGCCAGGAACTGTTTTGGGTTCTATGGGTATAAAAACAAAAGTAAAATATCTACTGACTTAAAAAATTTATTCTCTGCTGGATATAGGAAGGACCATATAATATGTATACATGTAAGTAAAATATATCAAATAATAATGAGCAGCAGTATGTGGCACTGAAGTGTTAGCCTTAAAATCCTTTTTTGAAGTCCTATCTTGAACATATACTCATACTCTGACCCCAGAAAATCACCTAATGTTCTAGGCAACTCCCTATAGTTATATGTAACATAGGAAGTGCTGACTTGCACTGATATTAATAAGAGTTTCCAGAACTAGGAGATTCTCAGATAATAGGTTCATTTTCATTCCTTATCCCTGTACAAAACAATACAAAGAAATTTCAAGAAAGAGAGAATACTAATGAGGAATCAAATGCCTCTTGGGTGGCCCCTGAATTGTGTTTTCATGATATCTAAAGATTCTACAAAATAGAAGTGAGGAGAATGCGTGTTCCTGGGATGGGGAAATCACATTTGGGGGGAAACAGAAGCAAGATGATGAAATGTCACATATAAAGAATAGCTAAGAGATTGGTTTGGGTGGAAAAGAAAATGCATGAAAGGAAGCAGTCTGAAATTAGATTGGAAAAACTAGAAGTATTTTGAAGGTCTTTAAAAATGCCAAACTGAGAAGGTAGGAATTTATCCCAGAGGCAATAGGGATTGAGAAGGAAAGTGATATGGTCAGATTTGTTTTAAAAGTCTTGGCTTGACAGCTCTGTGGAGAATGGATTGGAAAAGGAAGAGATTGGTAGCAGACAAAGCAATTTGGAGCCTCTTGGTGCCAGGTGATAAGGGCCTTGTGAGTAGACATAGGGATTGGTGCAATAAATATTAGGAATGCTAATTAATTTGGATGTAAGGGTAGAAATTTGGATATGAGGGTAGAAAGACAAGACTAAGACTGTGAGTCTTGGATGGCTAGAAGAGGAGTTAAACCTCACTAGAACAAGGGAAGTTTGAAGGAAGGATGGATTTGAAGAAAATTGAGTTATTTTGAATCTGATCCATGTGTGACAGAATTTATTAGAACTGCTAGTATAGACTTTGAGAACATAGGTTCATCTCCATGTGTCATGCTCAATACATATCTTTGTGCCTGATTAAATAAAAACAATTATTTGATCATACAGTTGAGATTAAAGTGTTTTATTATGCCAAAAAAGAATAGATTTGAATCTTAGCCAGAGATAGCATACTAATTATAATATCAGAAAAAATTCAAAGTGTTAAAATCATACCTAATTTTCAGATGATACATGTTTTTTGGAAAAGAGTCAATGTTACTAAGACTCAAATATGCTGGAGATATGAATCTGAAATTCCACCACCAACACATGTAATCATTTGAACATTGGGTAATAAGTTTGAGGCATATGGTAGAGTGTGGTCAAACTTTCAGCTTTTCAGGCATCTGTTGTATGCAACTTGAGGACAAGACTTTCTCATTTTTGTATCCTCTGTGCCTACTTCAATGCCTTATACATAGTAGTTTCTAATAAATTTTTTAAAATTTTGTCTGGTAATTGTTATAAGAACAACAGTCCCCTAAGTGAAAGAAACCTGGGAAAAGTCATATACTCTAGAAAACCATCAAAACCAGCAGTTAGTTGAATCATCACAAACCCTACATGTCAATCTTTAGTATATTGTCCAAAAACAAACAAAACAATCGAGGCTGATAGTGAACATTTTTGTTCCTTAAAATACTTTTTGAATATTTCAGTGTCATAATTTTCATTACAGATAAACCTAATGTTTGCTTACATGTATGCATTTTCTTAAAACCCCCATAAATACATCACTAGCAAGTAAATCCCAGTCCATAAAAACGATCAGCCAGTGTTCTCCTTAGAAGTCTCCTATCTTCTAGACTGATAAAGAATCTTAGTTTCATTTATTTTTCTACTATTTACCAAGATTAATCTGTTCCCCACCCAGGGTGAGTGGCTGTTTGCTAATCTGATAGAAGCACATTTGCAATGTGTATGGCTTATTTTCTTTCATTTTTATTGGCAGTGCCCAATGCACCATGACTTCTTGGTCTGATTATGTGTGTAATAAAAATTACAGTATGCATCCACTGTATATGTACCATCCTTTGACTGTAATATGTAATTTCATCTGCTTTTTTTTTTTAAATTAAAGTTGGCTATTGCCTCAGAAAAAAAAACTCACAGCAAGCACTGAGTGATGTGTGAAATGAATAACCTATGTTCAGTGCATGAAGAAGACAGATAGTGATGGGCAGTGACCATGCCATTGAATTAGGTGCCACATGCCAAGTTCAGTCTCCTCAGTTGAAGAGGTAAACTAGTTATGCCCAATAAATCCAGACAGAATGCCAACATGAAATGCCTGAAAATAAATATGTGTGGTTAGACACTATTTTTTCCTGTTTTGCTCCTTTTTTCTTAGATATATTCTCTATTATTATTATTGGGTTTTTTTGCTGAGGCAATTGGAGTTGTGACTTCCTCAAGGTCACACAGCTAGGAAGTGTTAAGTGTCTGAGCCCAAATTTGAACTCAGATCTTCCTGACTTCAAGGCTGGTGCTCTATCCACTGCACCACCTAGCTGCCCCATATTCTCTTTTCTAACAAATGTCATGAAGCTTCCAGTAATAGTTATGGGTTGTTTCTAACCTGGCACTTCAGATAAGATGCCACCTTTCTTACTGCCTGATACAAGAGAAAATTTGATGAAATTACTGGGATTTCAAAGACCAAAGCAGAAGCATACCACATGACTGTGTGAAATCACATGACTCATCCCATTCATGCCAAAATTCAATTGCAAAATCCTACATAAATGTTCAAAATAATCATTACACAGGTTAGATAAGTGTGGAAAGGTCAGGTGTTTTTCAGAGCAATCTGTTTTTTTTTCCCCCTAGATTCCTTTGAGAAGAAGAAAGGAAAGAGAAAAGATGAACTATTTTTTCACTATTGATCTCATTACAGTAAATTTGTGATTATCCTCACTAGATTATCTTCCATATGGATTTGCATACTCCTCCCCCACCCACTCTGACCCAGCTGCTTCACCCTTGGATATGACTCTCTGAGATGCTTTCCTTCCTTCTCTCCCACTACACCCAGAGCCAGATGTTGCTACTTTGCAGCTGATTTAAGGGAGTATTTTCTTTCATTCTCTACTACCCTCTCATTCACACTACTCTTAGGCTTCCTTTATAATAATGTCTCAGCATCCTCTGGGTGATTTTAGGGACAGGGTATAAATAAATGTGATGACTAAAATATGTTGTCTTTTCTCAACTCCATATACAGACAATATATAGAGGCATGTGTTTCTTGAGAATCCTAAGTAGGAGACTTTATATAAATACAATTTATATTATAACTATTCATAGGAACATAAATCTAAAGCTGGAAGTCCATCTAGTCCAAACTTATTTTTTTAAGAAAAAAATCTGGATTAAAATTCTATTTCTTTTTTATATCTTTTTTATTTTAAAAATACATGCAAAATAATTTTCAATATTCACCTTTGCAAAACCTTGTGTTCCAATTTTTTCTCCCACTCTCCCCACTTTCCCCTCCCCTAGACAGCAAGCAATCCAATATAGGTTAAACATGTGCAATTCTTCTAGATATATTTCTATATTTTTCATGCTGCGCAAGCAAAATGAGGTCAAAAAGGGGAAAAAAACAACAAATAAATAACACCAAATAAGGTGAGATACCATGTAAATACACATTCAATCCCATAGTCATCCCTTTTGAATACAGATGGCTCTCTTCATCACAAAAATATTGTAGTCCACCCTTTACATTTATATTCCAACCTTTACATTTTGCAAATTAGGATAGCTGACTTTCCTGATATCACACAGCTAGTAAGCCTCAAATGTAGTCATACATGTTTTATATGTCACATACAGTAAGAACACACATAAATATATGTACTTTGCCTCACATGTGCATTGTGTGTACCTGTTCTATGTATATTATATGTGATATATAATACATATGTATATTGATGTTTAGCTACCCAATTATGTTTGACTCTTCATGATTTCCCGGACCCTATCAGACCAGGCTCTTCTATTCTCTACCATCTTTTAAAGTATGTCCAAGTTCATGTTTGGTCTTTTCATGTTACAATCTATTCATCTCATCTCTTGCCATCCCCTTTTCCTTCTGCTTTCAATTTTTCCCAACATCAATGAGTCCCATCTTGTCAAACTTTAACTTCGGTATTTAAACTTATAGTGAATAGCCTGAATTAATTCCTGTAGGTGTTGACTAATTTGATCTTCTTGCTGATCAAGAGACCCTCAAAAGTCTTCTCCGGTATCACAATTAGAAGGCATCACTTCTGTGGTGCTCAACTTTCCTTATTGTTCAATTCTCACCACTACATATTACTACTGAAAAAATCATAGCTTTGACTACACAGATCTTTGCCAGCAAGGTCTCTACTTTTTCATATGCTGTCCAGATATTCCATACTTTTCTTTCCAAGGAGCAAGCATCTTTGAATTTCATAAATGCGATCACCAACTACAGTGATCTTTGACACCAAGAATACAAAATCTGGCACTAATATTATTTATTTTCCCTCTATTTGCCAGGAAGTGATAGAACTAGTTGCCAAGATCTGGTGTTGGGCTTCAAGCCAGTTTTTACACTCTCCCCTTTCATCATCATCAAGAAACTTTTTAATTCCTCTTCACTTTCTGCCATCAGAGTGACAGCATCTACGTGACTGAGATTGTTGATATTTCTCTAGACAACTTTAATTCTGGCTTTTGATTCATCACACTGGCATTTCACATGATGTATTCTGCATATAAGTAAAGTAAATAAGATAACAATGTATGGCTTTGTAATACAATATTATGACAAATTTTACAATATTAAACCAATTAGTTGTTCCATGTTCAGTTCTAATTGTTTTTTGGCCAGCATTTCTCAGGAGGCAAGTAAGAAGAGCTAGTACTCCCATCACTTTGAAGCATTGCTACAGTAAAAAACATTAGTGTAGTCAAAAAGCATAAGCACATTTTTTGGGGAAACTCCCTTACTTGATCCATAATCCAGCAAATATTGGCAATTTGGTTTCTAGTTCCTATGCCTCTTCAAAAACCAGCCTGCTCTTCTGGTAATTCTCAGTTCACATATTGCCAAATCCTAGCTTGCCAAATCCTAAGCATAAACTTGTTGATATGTGAAATGAACATAATTGTTTGGTAATTTAAATATCCCTTGATACTTCTCTTCTTTAGGATTGGGACAGAAATACTTCTTTTCCAATTCAATGGCCACAATTGTTTTTTTCCAAATGTGCTGAGATATTTAATGCAGCATAGTAACAGCATCATGTTTTGAAGTTTTAAATAACTGGAATTCCATCAACTCCATTAGCCTTATTCTTAGCAATACTTTTTAAGGCCCACTTGACTTCATTTTCCAGAATGTTTCACTCTAGATCAATAACTATACCATCATAGTAATTGGTGATCTTAAATTTTTTTTTGTATAGCTCTTTTGTGTATTCTTATGATCTCTTCTTAGTCTCTTCAGATTCTGTTAAATCCTTACCCATTTTTATCTTTTATCATGCCCATTTTTTGCATGAAAATTTCCCTTAATATCTTTAATTTTCTTAGAGTTCTCATGTTTCCCATTCTATTATTTTCTTTTATTTCTTTTCATTGTTCATTTAAAAAGTTCTCATCTCTTCTTATATTCTCTGGAAATCTGCTTTCAATTTTTGCTTACCTTAGCAAAGTTATTCTTTCAGCTATTGTAAAGCCTCATCAGACAGCAGTTTTGCTTTCTCAGTCTTTTCTATCTTTTCTTTTTTATGCCTCCTATATAATATTGCAAACTTCTGTCCATAGTTCTTCAGGTATTCTGTCTACCAGATCTGGTCCTACAGATCTATTCTTTACTTTTACTTCATATTCCTAAGGAATTTTATTTAGGCCATACCTATGTGGTCTGATAATTTTTCCTATTTTCTTCAAATTAAGTCCGAATAAGCCAGCTCCAGGTCTTATTTTAACTGACTATATAGAGTTTCTTCCCCTTTTCCTGGAAAGTATGTATTCAGTCTGGATTTCTTTGCCTTTTGGGTTATTGAAAAAGAACATTTGTTATGACTATTTTAACATTCCAATGCCCTAAGATGAATGACTTTTTTTGTGAGGGGGAGTAATTATTTCCAGAAGATGTTGTGGGTCTTCATAGAACTGATCAGCTTTGGCCACTTTAGCTTCAGTGGTCAAAGCATAGACTTATATTACTGTAATATTGAATAGAGTTTACTTTGTATTCAGATATCATTAGGTCACTTTTGAGATTTTACCCCAGTACTGCTTTTCTTACCCTTTTATTGACTATGAGGGCTATTCCATTTCTTCTAAGGGATTCTTGCTCTCAGTAATGTATATAGTCATCTGAATTAAACTTACCCATTCTCATCCATTTAAGTTCATTGACACCCAGATGTTGATTTTTAATCTTTCCATTTTCTGTTTGATCACATTGAACTTGCCTTGGTTCATAAACCTTAGTACATTAGACTTGCCTTTCATCATCGTATCTATCCACAACTGAGCTTCCTTTTTGGCTGTGCTGAGCTGCTTCTTTGGTACTGGAGCTTCTTGTAATTGTCTGCTTTCCCATTTGTGTATTGGATTTCTTCAGCCCCTGAGGAGCTTATCTTCTGATGTCAACCCTTTTATCACTTTAGTACTGGGCATGAGGTTTTCTTGGCAAAGTTCCATTCCCCGCGAAAAGAATTCATTCACTCTTTCAAGAGTACAATTTCTTCACTTCCTTAAAATGAAAATTTCTGGTGTGACTGACCAATTGGAGGAAGGGATCACAGGAAAAGAAGGATCTTACAAGTTGAGAAGTCTGCTGAGATATGATAGAAGAGGGATCTTGCAGGGTAAGAACACTACAAGACATGGAAGAGAAAAAAATCCAAAGAACTGGGAGAAGAATGAAGATGTGCACTATTACTAACTTTTCTATTAGCTATCTTTGCCTAAGTTGTACATGGCTAACATGCTCCCTCAACTAACTTTTCAGTTTCCTACTCGTCTGATCCCTGTTGTCGAGATTCATACACAGTCACTCATTGTTCCCTTCCTTCATACTCTCATTCCTATTTAGCTTTGCCTCTCTTATTTACTCCTCTTGATTACTATTTGAATATTTTCCTATTTCTATTTCTTTTCCTTGAATAAAGAATCCTGTCCAAGGGCAGCTACTCATTCCCTACCTCCCAGTCACATGGCCTGAAAATAGAATTGGCACATTTCTTAGTCTCCAGTGCTACTTTCAGATCTTCCATCTGTTTTCTTTTTCTTTTTTTTTTAAGATCTTAGATTTATTTTTTTAATTTTTAATTGAAGCTTTTTATTTTCAAAACATATGCAAGGATAATTTTTCAACAATGACCCTCGCAAAACCTTGTCTTCCAATTTCCCCCCTTTTCCCTACCCTCTGCCCTAGATAGCAAGCAATCCAATATATGTTAAATATGATAAAAAAATATATGTAAATTAAAATAAATTTCATAAGATTGTAAAGGAAGGAAATTTCAATGAAATACAATTATCACAATATTAAAAGAGAAAGACTCCAGGTTAAAACCTTTTGCTGCGGAGGCAATGTGGAATAATGCACAGAAAACTGATCTTAGAATTAGGAAGACTCAAGGTTCATGCCATGCCTGTAGAATATGCTGACCTTGTGTCCCAAGGCAAGTGACTTCTCAGTACCTTAGTCAGTTAAAACTACATTACAAGGAAGATACAGATCTGCTTTGGAGAAATAATATGCTATGTGGGAAGAGTGCTGGGTGACAGGTTGGAATCTTACTATATGAATGAGAACACCAGTTATATGATTGAGAACAGCTATATGACTGAGAACAAATCCTCTCTGGATCTCCATTGCTATATCTATAAAATTAAGAGGTTGACCTAAAAAAAAACCCTCTATTACTTCTATTTCCCCTTTTATCCTAGAATCTATGATCCTATGTTCATTTTTTTTTTATCCAAAAAAAGTCTTTCCTTTATCCAACTTTATCCTTGTTTTCTTGTTTTTATTTTTTCTGTATTCTAAGCATGTAGCACAATGCCTAATACATAGTAGATGCTTAATAAAAATTTGTTACCATGCCATACTCAAGTTATTGTCCAATCTCTCTCTTCCCACCTTTAACAGTCAAAATTCTAGAACCATTAATCTATACTTGTTCCTTTTGTTGCCTTATTACTCACTCACTATTCAACCCCTTCCAACTTGCCTCCTGCTCTTACTCCTCTATTCCTTAGGAAGGAAAAACCTTATAAAAATATATATAGCCAAGCAAAACAAATTCCCACATTTGACCATCTCTTCTTTGTCACTTTACTGCATCTTCACCCTCCTTTACTTCTCAAATATTCATCCCTTCCTACCCCATCTTCCACAAAATGCTTTTCTTGATCTTCATTCCTTTTTATACTCTTTCCCTTTAGTGGTTTCATTTATTCCATTTATTTAAGTGATTACCTCTGTGGTGATGTCTCATCTAGATCTATTCTCCATAGCTCTCCCTTGAACTGAATATATTTACTACTGCATAACTCATCTTCCCAAAACTTTTTTCTCCCTCCCAACCTCCCCCACTTCAACTATTCTGTTTTTGCTGCTGGTGCCATCATATCTTGATTAATCTAAAATCATAACCTAAAAGTTATATGATTTTTTTTCTGTGGTTCACCCTTTCTACAACTGCAATATCTCACCAATTTTGTTTCAATGATATTTCTTACAACTGTCCTTTACATTCCATTCTGATTGCAACCATCCAGGTTAAGGAACTTACCTCTTCTCAAGTATAAATAATAATAAATAATAAATAATAACATAAGCAACATATACATAAATAAGTAACAATATCAATTGCAACCAATTGTTTTTTAAGTATATTGTTGTTATCAGGTCTCCACCCTATCTTTTAACTATTATCTAATAATTTTCCTAATGCAACACTATGATATTATAATTTTTCAACCTTCATTTTATTTTATCTTGATGTTTCCCATGCCTGGAATAAATAACAACCCTACCATCTCTATCTAATGAAACCCTTCCTTTCCTTCTAAGAAAGATGGCACCCTCAGATATTCTCTCTTCTCTGGAGGCTTTTATAAACTTGCCTTCCTTGGGGGAAGTCTGAACCAGATGGAACTGATCTCAGGAGAGTAGATTATTAAAATTTCAATGTGAACTGTGGGAATCCACAAGGCTACAGATCAGGCTTTGGGTTTTTTTGTTTGGTTTGGTTTGGTTTTTGCTGAGGCAATTGGGGTTAAGTGACTTTCCCAGGGTCACACAGCTAAGAAGTGTTAAGTGTCTGAAATCATATTTGAACTCAGGTCCTCCTGACTTCAGGACTGATGCTCTATCCACTGGGCCACCTAGCTACCCTTCAGGGTTTGTTTTATTTTTTTGTTGATTGTCTAGACCAGGGGTCCTCAAACTTTTTAAGTAGAGGGCCAGTTCACTGTCCCTCAGACTGTTGGAGGGCTGGACTATAGTAAAAACAAAAACTTTGTTTTGTGGGCCTTTAAATAAAGAAACTTCATAGCCCTGGGTAAGGGGGATAATCGTCCTCAGCTACTGCATCTGGCCCGCAGCCGTAGTTTGAGGACCCCTGATCTGGACTTAAGAAAGTGATGAAGAAAATGTCACTAAATTAGAGTAAACTTAAAAGTGTGCCCTGCCTAATTTTTTTTTCTGGAGACCCAATTACATAACATTTACCAGATGACTTCTATTTACCTTTGCTCCTCTCCCTTCAGCTTAAAGTGATATGTCCCACCTCATATGTTTCATAACACTTTGTTAGAACCCTTCCTTTGCACCTAGATTATTCTTTTTTGTATGTAATTTACATGTATAAATATTTTCCCCTTTTCCCCCAATTATATTCTCCTTGAAGGCAAAAACCATGTTGTATTTCATCTTTGTAACCCTATGCCTGTGATACTTCACACGCACACAGTAGGTGACAAATACTTGTTCATTGAATTGAATAAAATTCAGTAGCATATGAACTTGAAAGCAGGAATTATATCATGTTTTAGCAGAATCTAATGCAATGCTTAGAGGAGTAGTGAACAGGGGTAGAAAATAAATGCATAAATATACTACAAATTAAAAATCAGTTGAGGGAGAAATCACTTTCAACTATAGATTTTCTGCAAATGCTCTTAATGCAGATATATGTAATATGAATAAAAGAAAGTGATTAATTATAAGATGCAATATGTTTGCATTTGTAACTATATCAGATGAAAATAGATTGAGGAGGGAGAGAGTTCCAGGCATAGGGAATATCAATAAGAATACCTGGGATCAGGACATCAAGAACCTTTTTTAAGGAATGACAAGTGGTTCTGGGAAAGGTGGGTTAATTAAAGACATTCCAAGATTTTGAAGCTGGACTGAGAGAATGTTGATAGAGACAACATAAAAAGAATTAGATAGTATACTGTCACAAGCTGGGTCAATCACTTAATTTCATCTATAAAATGAAGAAATTAAACCTAGTGGCTTTCTAAGATCCCTTCCAGCTCTAAATAAATGATCCTATGATCTATTAACCTCAGTTATCTTATTTGTAAAATGACAATATCTATAAGCTGTTGATAACTATGATGAAGAAGAAAGTGATGATAAGGACCATAATGATAGGAAAATTGGGAGAAATCGCCACTTTAGAAGGAGAAAGTTGTTATAGTAATTTAATAGATGACTGAAAGCTTCAAATAGTGTATATCTTCCAGAATAAGGAAACAAGTTTAGAAAATGAAATTACTTGGGGCAGCTAGGTAGCACAGTAGAAAGAGTACCAGCCTGTGGAACCTTGGGCAAGTCACTTAATCCCAATTGCCTCAGCAAAAAAAAAAAAAAAAAAAAGGAAATGTAATTACTTGCTAATAATAATTAACTTGGAATGTATAGATTTAAACTATTGTACAGATCATCTTCCCTAAGCAATCATTTTTAAATATGCTAAAAATAACTAACTGTGGAGATAGTTGTTGAGTTTTTTCAGTCATATCCAGCTCTTTGTGACCTTATTGAGATTTTCTTGACAAAGATACTGGAGTGATTGGAGCAGCTAGTTGGTGCAGTAGATAGAGCATTAGCCCTGAAGTCAGGAGGACCTGAGTTCAAATCTGGTCTCAGACATTTAGCACTTCCTGGCTGTGTGACCCTGGGCAAGTCACTTAACCCCAATTACCTCGGGGGGGGGGAAGATACTGGAGTGGTTTACATTTTATTCTCTAGCTCATTTTACAGATGAGGAAACTGAAGCAAACAGAGTTAAGTGACTAGCCCAGGGTCGCATAGCTAGTAAGTGTCTAGGGCCAGATTTAAACTCAGGAGTCTTCCTAACTACAGAACAGGCATTCTATGCACTATACTGCATAGTTGCTACCTAGCTGCCCCCTAGTCAGAAGACATAGATTGAAATCCCTTCTCTAGTATCTACTATCTTTGTCATTTGGGGCAATCATTAATATTCTCTGTGCCTCATTTTTCTCATCTCTAAAATGAGGAGATTGGACTGATTGGCTGAGGTCCTTTCTAGTTCTAGAGCTCTCATGATCCTATGTGGGAAAGAAAAGAGAATTGCCCGAATACCAGGGAAAAGCTTTGGAAACCACCCTACAAAAGGAGCATAAATATAAAATGTCATTAGTGGAAAATAAATTTTGGGAACTGTGACATGTCTGTCATGAGGAGGTGTTATAATGACAGAAGATTTTGGTTACTGATGAGTAATATTGAAAAAAGGGGAAATTAGACTGTGGGTTTTAGATCCAGAAGAGATCTTAGGGAAAGCATTAGCATTATCATTAGCATAGATTTAGAGTTAAAAGTCCAACTTTCTCATTTCATAGATGAAAAAAACTAAAGCATAGAGAAGCCAATGGCTCTTCCAAGGTTGTATAGCTAATAAATTATGGAACCAAGATTTGAGACCACCACCTCCCCCCCAGGCTTTCTTAATTCTAAAATCCTTTGGCTGTCTCCTAATTCAATTCCTTCATTTTACAGATTAAAAAAAAAAGTCCAGTCTCAGAAGTTAGTGTCCAACCTCAGACACTTGCTAGCTATGTGACCCTGAGCAAATCACTTAGCCTCTGCCTGCCTCAGTTTCCCCAACTATGAAATGTGGATAACAGTAGCACCTAACTTCCTGACTTCTTGTGATGATAAAATGAAATAAATATTCCTAAAATGCTTAATACAATGCCTAGTGCATAGTAGGTGCCTAATAAATGCTTATTCCTTTCCTTCTTCCAAATCTCTTGGGACTATTGTGAGGAAAATATTTCATAAACTTAAAAACACTACTTAAATATGAGTTGTTAATATTATTATTTTTTCCTTTTGCTGAGGCAGTTAGGGTTAAATGACTTGCCTAGGATCACACAGTTAGGAAGTGTTAAGTATCTGAGGCCAGATTTGAACTCAGGTCCTCTTGACTTCAGGGCTAGCCATCTATCCACTGCACCAACTAGCTGCCCCTATTAATATTATTTTTATACTTAGTACTTAATAAATGTTTCTCTCCTCCCCCTTTCCAAAAATTATGGAACTATTGTGTAGAAAGCATTTTGGAAGCCTAAAGTACTACATAAATATGAGCTATTAATATTTTTATTATAAGGTTAATGATCATAATTATTGACAGAACTATCCCTTCAATAAACAAGGGTAATTCAACATCTTTAACACAACTTGATGAAAATAATTCTTTTAAAAATATACAACTTATAAGAGACTACCAATTCTTTTGTCTTCATACCACATTTATCAATTATTTTCTAATTTCCTGCATGTATCTGTGTACTGCTTCCCCCATTCCCACTTCAATGTGTATCCTATGCAGTGCATTAGGATCATTTTGTCTCAGTTATCTCTCACAATGGATTAATAAATTGGCATTCTGGTTAATCACTTTGTTTCTTATGAGTTTCATTTGAATAAATGAGTTTGGAAAAATCTGATCACCTTTTGGTACCCTGATACAATCAATTTCCTGAGTCTGCAGAGCTGATGACTGTATACTGGATCAATGTTGACCCTGACAAGGCAACCAGAAAAGCAGAGCCTGAGTAGCCAATTAACACAATCTTTTATTTCTGACTGACTTTATTTGTGGACAGGTTGAATTTGAGGTGGCAATGAAGCACCCAAGTAGTGTATGAGATAATGCTTGGGTTTGAGTCTGAGAAGTCAGATATGAAGATAGTGATTTGGGAATAATCAGCATAACCAAAGACATGAGACAGAATCAATTCAAGAAAAAAAAGAAACAAGAGCCCAGAGATCAAGTACCGAACTCAAGGGATATGAAAGATTGAATCCATCCATCTCTACAGCTTGAATGCCTAACACCTGGTAGCTTCAATGGGATGAACCAATATATTTTTGTCTATTACATACACTAGTTTCCTTACAGAGATTGGAGATTTTCACTTTTCTAACTCTATCTGCCTCCCCCATTTTGTTTTCTACTTTCTTTCATTTAAAGGCTTTAAGGAAAGAAAGAACAGAGGAAAGAACAAGTGTGTGTGTGTGTGTGTGTGTGTGTGTGTGTGTGTGTGTGTGTGTAAGAGTAGGAAAGATGTTAGGTTTGGGGTGGGAGGGTAACATGTATGAAGTGCTGTCTGGTTAAAACACGGAGTGGGTGGAACGCTAAAACCTTCACTTTGGGCTCTGGCTGAGTGCCAGAAGTCCCAGAAGTTGAGAAATCATGTGTCATCAAGATAAAAAGCTAAATACATGACTCGGGGCAAGATGTACCTTGACAAACAATTCCATGTGACTGATGCATTTAAACTAGGAATACACTCAATGTGAGATGACTTTTTGACAGCAAACAGTCATATTTCTCTGCTTAGTTTTTCTGTTGGCTCTTGCTGGGCTCTGCCTCCTTCTTTCAGCTCTGACTTGTTAGATATTCAGCATTTCTGCAAGAAGAAGGTAGGACAGTTCTCTGTAGTGTCAGTCCCCCATCAGCAGCTTATAAGGAAGTGAATTGTAAAAAGGGGACTACAAAAGAAGTTGGAGAATGACTGTGCCCTGGTATCTCTGTCATTTCTCACAAGGCTCCATACAGTCAGCTGGGCCGGCAGGAAGTTCATTTATATCTGTCAATTTAACAGTTCATTTATTTCATTGAAGCAATGAGACACAACAGGGGTGTGGTAACCATGAGATAATCACACCTCTGGGGTGTTATAGGCAGGAGAAACAGCCAATTCTCTCTAATCCCACAGGGGTGTGATTAGTGCTCCTGATAAACCACAGCCAAGGAGGGTGAGGGATAAGTTGTGCCTGTCTCTTTCTAGGGAAAAGGAAAAGAAAACAAAAGAAGTTGGAATACTAAACAGACCCAGGAATTCTTTCTGTTGCAGAATGGATCTGTGGAAATATGAAAAATGTCTAGGCATTTAAACAAATACTTGGGCACAGAAACTCCCCTTTTCTTCCCTATATTTATGGTTTTCTAGCACTATTTTCAAATATGAATTACTTTATTATTTACTCTGTTAACAGTAGTGCCAAATAAGAGATATGCACCTCATAGCTAGGAATCATTAGTTATATAATAGAAAGAAGAAATCCTGACAAATATACATTTATTTCTGTCATTTCTCTGTCTGAGATGTAGCCCCCAGATTTCATTCTTCTTCATCAGCCTTTACCTAAATTCTGTTTCACTGTAATTGTATTGTATTACGTTATGTTATGTTACATTATATATTTACTATATTACATTCAACTAAGTGTTGCAGTGGATAGAATGCCAGGGCTTGAGTCAGAAACATCCCATTTTGTGAATCCAGATCTGGCCTTAGACACTTATTAGCTAAATGATCCTGGACAAGTCACTGTATCCTGTTTGCCAAAGTTCTTCATCTGTAAAATGAGCTGGAGAAAGAAATGGCAAACCTCTTTAGTATCTTTGCCAAGAAAACCTCAAACAGGCTCATAAAGAATTGGACACAATTAAAAAAAGGACCAAATAACAACAAATATTATATTGTATCATATTATGTTATATTATGATGTCATATTTATTTGTTATGTTATAATGTGATATATAATTTTATTATATATAAAAATTCACTCTTAGGTGGTTGAATGAAAAGATATTTAGTATATTTAAAAGCTTAGTGCATATATTGACATAAATTTCATATAAGTTTTGTATTTGTAATTGCTTTTTTAAAAAAAAAAATGTCTTTTGTAAATACACACATACTTATATATAATATTATCATGTTCATAGTCTCTCTTTTTCCTTCCCTCCCTCCTTTTCTCCTTCCCCCCTCCTTTTTGAATCCATCAAGTCCACTTTAAACCAGCTGTATAGTGTCAGTTTAAAGCTTTTTGTATTCTTCTCACTATTCTAATTTCAGAAAAACGTAAGTGTCATACTAGGTCATACTAGTGGTCCATCCAGTCCAGCTTTCTGTCCATTCCTTAATTGAGTTGTTTCAGTTATTAAATGTCAAGCTCTGCCCAGAAAGAAAAAGATCAGCATTCTTTATTCTTTAGAAAAGAACTTGTCTATATCTGGGATATACTTGATCATAAGCACATGGGAAGAAGGGAAAGAAAAATGACAGCAACACTGAAGCCACCTGCTTCTTTTTGCATTCCCTTTCCTTTGGGAAGGTTTAGGACATAAAATGAAAAAGAGAGATTCTTCTAGGATATTGGATCTTATACCTTTTTAAAATACATAAGAGACAAATAGATTAGAAATTCACATTAAGTGGTAGATGGAGAAAAATATAGAGTACTTTTGGTCTTATTAAAGTTTAGTTTATGTTTTGACATAAATTCCAATAATGTGTTTTACATTCCCTTTTATGCAAACTGTTAACAGTCATTTCTGCCAAACATTTTAAGGGGCCACAGAATAGATTCTTTGAACAGTACCTTAAAGTTCATGAGTATTCATGTGTGCATATTACATATAGCATACATGTGTCTATATACACACAGTATAGTATGTTAATTTTGAGAAATACAATATACTATACCATTTCAATAAGTATCTTTGCTTGGAACTAATTTTGTCACCTGTCTCTCTATTAAAAGTAGGGGCTTCCAATCTGTAACTTTAGGAGTGCAAACTCACAAATTACTCTGAAGCTGGGGTAGGTATCCCTTCAATCAATCAAAACTTCAGGTGCAACTTGGATAGCTCCAGAAAGTCCCTTATGTACAAATAACTATGGAAGGTATAGAGTTATGTAAAATCTGAGGAAGGCTCAGATGGTGGTAGAAGATCTCAAGCAAGACTTCGTGGAAGATCAGGAAAGGCCTTGTTTATAAGATGGTATTTGAGCTGAACTTTGGAGACAATGAAGGATTTCAAGGGGCTAAAGTAAGGTGGACATGCATTGTAGGCATGAAGGATAGCCTGAACAAAGAGCCATAGAAGTAATGGACTGTCATTGGTGAGGAAAGTCAGTTGGGAAAGACTATAAGAGTTTCATATGGACTATATGGAGTCTTAACTAGATAGTGAAAATTGAAACAGTAAGTTGAAAGCAAAGGCATTTACTAGAATGATATAACAAAAACATGACCAATGGCCAATGAATTAAATTTCTTTGACTGTGCATATATGTTACAAGAGTTTTGTTTTTCTTTTCTCCAATAGTAGAAAAAATTATTTTTGTTCATTAAAAATTATCACATTTAAAAAGTACCACTAGAGTTTTAATTTAATTTTTATTTTTTTGTTTAATATTTTATTTTCTCCAGTTATATACAAAACAATTTTTAACTTTTTCTTGAAACTATGAGTTCCAGATTCTTTCCCTTCCTCCAACCCCCATAGTAAGAAGGTACATGTGAATTTATGCAAAACATTTCCATAAAAGTCATGTTGCAAAAGAAAACATAGACTTCCCCCCCAAAAAAAAAACCCTCTAGAAAAATAAAGTTTTAAAAATTATGCTTCAATCTATATTCAGGTAAAATCAGTTCTTTCTCTGGCTATGGCTAGCATTTTTCATCATAAGTCCTTCAGAATAGTTTTGGATCTATATTGCTAAGAATAATAAAGTCATTCGCAGTTGATCATCCCACAACATTGCTGTTATGTTGTACACAGTACATTTCACTTTGTATGAAATCAAAAAAGAATTTCTAGGTTTTTCTAAGAGTATCCTGCATATCATTTCTTTTCTTTTCTTCTTTTTATAAAAATAACATTTTATTTTTCCAAATGCATACAAAGATAATTTTCAACATTCATCTTTTCAAAACCTTTAATTCCAATTTTTCTCCCTTTCTCTACCATCCCCCTAGACAGCAAACAATCCAATATATGTTAAACATGTGCAATTCTTCTAAACATATTTACATATAGAATTTTAATTTTAAAATTAGAAAAGAATATACTCAGTTTTTACTTTGATCTTCCCAATTTTATCTGTACCAGCCTTGTGCAATCAGTAATCAATTGACAAGCATTTGGATTGAGGACATAGACAAAAATTAAATAGTCTCTGCCTTCATGGAGATTATGTTCTATAAAGAGAAGAAAACATGTACACATATGACCACATGCACTATAAATGGAAAGGGGAAGAATTAGCAATTAGAGGAACCAGGAAAATCTTGTCTGTAAGACAGTATTTGAGCTAAAGTTTGAAGACAATAAGGATTCTAAGAGTTCAAAGTAACATGGGCATGCATTGTAGGCATGAAGGTCAGCCTGAACAAAGACCCAATGAGGAAATGGACTTTCATTAGTAAGGAAAAGTGAGAAAGTCAGTTGGGAAGGGCTATAGAGTTTGCAGAGAGGAATGAAACCTAATAAGATTTCAACGATGGGTTGGAACCTAGTTGTAAGGGTTTTAGATACCAGAAAAATTTGCATTTGATCCTAGAAGTAATATAAATCATTGGAGTTTATTGAACATGGTCACAACTGTTCTTTAGGAATATTATTTTGAAAACCATATGGAGAATAAATTGGACTTCAGACAGAAATCAAGTAGGAGATAATTGCAATAGTCTGTGCAAGAGGTGATTAGGATCTGAACAAGGATAGTATGTATATAAATAGAAAGAACGGGACAGATACAAGAGGTTGTAACAATTAAACCAACAAGATGAAGCAGCTGGCTGGATATGTGGAGTGAGAAAAAGCTTAATTCCAACAATTCTTGAGCTTGTGTTACTAGAAAGATGGTAGCACTCTCAACAGTAGAAAAAGTTCAAAAAATATTGTGTTTGGGAGAAGACAGAATGCATTTGATTTTGAAATTGTTAAATGGAACAGTAGCAAATATTCAAAAGTTTGTCGGGAACGTTGGACTGGACCTTAGAGGAGAATCTGCTCTTGTTGTTGTTATTGTTATTGTTGCAATCCATTAATTTCAGCTATATCTTTGTAACCCCACTTGGGGTTTTCTTGACAGAGATATTGGAGTAGTTTTGGGAGTCATTGACTTAAAATGAAAATTAAATCCATGGAAGTTACTTCCTTTTACTAAGATACAGACTTAAATCAAGTCTATATAGCTGAATTAAAGCCAAGAATAAAACTATTACCTACTTAATTTTCACTTCCTTAGACTTGGAGATGGTGCATAGTATTTTAGAAAGAACACCAAAATGGATGTCAGAAGACCTAGATGCTGCTATAACTATTAAATATCTATAGTCTCTTAAGCAAATCATTTAATTTATGTAGACCTTAATTATCTTATCTGTAAAATCCATGAAATATTCTGAATGTTCTTTAAGATTTTTTTCCAGTTCTAAGTTTCTATAAAGTTCTAATCTAAATAATTCTAATAGTAACCTAATTTCTACTTCCGGTGATATATTTACATTTAGGCCTTTAGAAGTTTTTTGGCTTTTGTTGATTCTTGTTACTATGACTGTGCTTATGTATTTGAGGCTGGCTAACTGCCAACCAGAAAATGATATTACCTTAAGCTTTAGGCAAAGCAAATTATTGACAAACTATGTACCTTTCTCCCTGTTTCATATTGAGAGCTTAGTCAGTGTTCATTGAATATTTGCTGTAGAAATTGAGTCATTTAATGTCATTTTCCTAGGATACATTGCCTTCTAATGAGTCATGACCTTGTGAATACCTCTCCCACAAGATAACCCTGGACAAAGAAAAACTAAATTTTATGAAAAGCAGCCTTTTATAGTGTCAAAGATTTTCAATGAAATTCTAATTTCAATTCACAAGATATATGGACTTGAGCAAGTCACAGAGTACTGTTTTGTTATTTACATTATGGAGATAAAAACATTTTCCCACCTATTTGATAGGGTCATTTTTAAGAAAAGAGGTCAGAAAAATCTAAAGTACTAAGTAAATAGTAATTATGTATTGTATGGGGGAAAAAAGAGCTGATTCCACTCAAGGCCAACTTGAAGTCATAGAAACACCACTCAGTTGACTGTCAGACCCTATTGTCATACATACTGATTATAAGAATATGGAACACGACCAATGTGTAGATCAGCTCAGAATAATATCAAATCCACTGGGTCCTATTTTTAAAGCAGAACTCTTCTCCTGTCTCACTGGCATTCACAACTAAAGTCACAGTCTCAATGGTCACTTTTTACTTAGAAGAATTGAATACAATCCAGAAAGACTACCAACACTTTTTGTGGGTACCGATGTGCTCTATAAATGTAAAGTTGGTACAACAATTGGGTGTAGAGAGAAGAGAATAGATACAAGAAATGTTGTAGAGGAAAATCAATAAGATTCAGTAGTAGATTGAATAGATAGAATGAGGGCAAGTGTAGAGTCAAGGCTGACTCCAAGGTTGTGAGCCTGGAGGACTAGAAGGATAATGATAGCTCAATATAGATAGAGAAACATGGAAGAATCATCAGTTTGGAAAGAAATATAATGAATTTAATTTTGAAAAGCATAATAGAGCATTCAGTGGAAAATATTCAAATGTAAATGAATTGTTCTCTCCAAAGTTGTGAATGATCTCTTAATTGCCAAAGTCAATTGGATTTTCTTATTCTTCTTTTTCCTTGAACTCTCTGAAGCCATTGATTCTGTTCACCACTCTATCTTCTTTGATATTCTCTTCTCTCTAGGTTTTTTGAGACATCATGCTTTCCTTCCCACTTATGTCAATTGCTCCTTCTAGTTCTCCTTTGTGGATCCTATTCCAAATCACACTCTCTAGTTAAAGATATCCTTCAAAATTTTGTCCTGGACTTTCTTTTCTTCTCTCTCTATAAAGCTTCAGTTGATGATCCATTGATTTAATTACCGTAACTTTGTTGATAATTAATAAATCTACTTATCCTGCCCCAAACCTGGGCTGACTGCCTACCTCACAATCTACAACTGCCTTTCGAACATCTTGAACTGGATGTTCATTCAGTAGACATTTTAAATTCAATATATACAAAACAAAACTTGTTGTCTTTTCCCATAAACAATACATGCACAAGCAGACAAACACACACTTACACAAATCTCCCAGTGTCTCATGATGACATTGTGGAAATCATCCTGGATTCCTCACTTTTTCTCATTCCCAATATCTAAGCTATTGCCAAGACCTATTTATTTCACCTTTACAACATATTTCAAAAATACTGTCTTCTTTCTTTGTATGAACTGCCATCATTCTGGTGCCAGTCCTTTAGATACTTCACACCATAGCTATTGTAATAACCTGCTGATGAGTCCATCTGTCTCAAATCTCTCCTCACTTCAATCCATTCCCCATTCAGTCATTAAAGTGATTCTCCTAAAGTCTAATCATGTCACCCTTAAACACAGAAAATTCCAGTATCTCACTGTTACCTTCAAGGTCAAATACGAAATGTTCTGTTTGCATTCAAAACTCTTCATAAATGCTATAAACCCTTCTACTTTTTTAGTCTTATACTTTACTCCTTGATGCATATTTTTCAATCCAGTAACACTGGCCTCCTGATTGTTCTACATGAACAAGACATTCTATCTCTGGGCCCTAAACATTTTTTCTTGGCTGTCCTCAATGCCTTAAATGCTCTTCCTCCTCCACCCTGACTACTGACTTCCCTGACTTCCTTTAAATCTTACCTAAAATCCCATCTTTCTGAAAGACTTTCCTAAATTTCCTAACACTCTCTCTCTCTCTCTCTCTCTCTCTCTCTCTCTCTCTCTCTCTCTCTCTCTCTCTCTCTCTCTCTCTTGTTTTCTCCATTACACTTTAAGCTCCTTGAGAGCAAGGAGTTTTTTTTGTCTTTTGCTTTTTTCCCCGCACTTAGCACAGTACCTGGCAGATAGTAGGCATTTAGTAAATGTCTATTGCTTGATTAATGGATGAACTATACTGGACTGTAGAGATGAGAATTAAACCTTCTCCTTCTCCTTCTCCTTCTCCTTCTCCTTCTCCTTCTTCTCCTTCTCCTTCTCCTTCTTCTCCTTCTCCTTCTTCTCTGAGGCAATTGGGGTTAAGTGACTTGCCCAGAGTCACACAGCTAGAAAGTATTAAGTGTCTGAGACCATATTTGAACTCAGGTCCTCCTGACTTCAGGGCTGGTGCTCTATCCACTGTGCTACCTAGCTGCCCCTCTTTTAATAATTCTTAAAGCAAGTCTGTATAACTAAACCCAAACTAGGGATGAAACAATTTTCTATTTAATTTTTACTTCTCTGGGCTTAGAGACAACTTAAAGGAATTAAATAATCACTTAGGATGTGAATCCCATAGCTGCAATGCTCAAATGGATCAGTGATCTGGTTAAATTGGGAGTTCTCTCCAAGAACCAAGGTTATAACCCATTCATAATTGCCCATCCTATGCTACTCATTTCCCAGAATTCACCAAAGGAGACCCATATTCTGTGCTGGAGGTCTTCTTTCTCTTCTGCAAAATACTTTTCCTATGTCTATTTTTCCATAGAAGGGATTCAAGGTCTCAAAGACACTTAACAAAGAATTTTGGAAAATTCTACCATATAGCAAAGATTTCAAGTGAGACCTTGCTAACAGGCTATTTTTTGAGGACCATTCTAGCTAATTATGGAAAATCATATAATCAATAGGCTGGTCACCTGATGAGTTTTTTTGGCCATGGAAACTCATCCCAATTCTTATTGATTAGAATTAGCTAGTTGAAGCCATGTATATTGTATTTTAGCCCCTGTTTTGACAATCTCATTCCAACTTGTACCTAAATCCACTGAACATTCACCTATCTTCAGCTAATCATTTATGGACAAGAGGAATATGCTAACTGGGAGATCTTAGATTAAGGAAGATGACTAGGTAGTCTAAGAGTCAATTGTCTATAGACCTAATATAAAGACCCAAATATAATCTATATTCACCAATGAATTCCCACTATATTAAAGAATGGAAATTGGGGAAATGTGTTATTAGAAAAAGGATTTTTGAATTCAGAGTCTTTATGGAAGATGACAAGGTCATCCCCTGCATCCAAAATTATCTTGACTTTTGTCCTGCCACTGGACCTTTAATGACTCTGGAAGAGAAAGTAAGGCTGATCCTTTGGGGTAACTCTGTCTCACTTAAATCTAATTCATTGCTCCCTGATATTATTGGCCTTCTTGGAAAATGAAGGACAAACAACATAATTGTCAGGACCTTCCCAGAAGTAGTTACTCTAGCCTCTTCCACATGAAGAAATGCCATCTATGACATTCTGTGCATACACTAGATTATTATTGCATTTGTACCAATATCTCGATTGTTATTAGATTCCTATCTTTGAACTTGTACTGTGCTGCCATTATTATCAATTTATCCTTGACTCTGGCATTGTTTTGTGACCACACCCATTATCATACTCAGGCTTCTTAGCTTATTTTATACTTTGATTAGAAACCCAGATAACCTCTATTAATCTCCTGTCAATTCTAGACATAGAGTTTAGCTTATCAGCCCACATAGAAATGTCTATGACTTTTCCTAATTCTTCTCTTTCTTCCTCATTTATATAACATTTACCTGATAGTAATCAAATAGAAATAGTGTGCAAAAACTCACCCTACCTGATGGGGGAAAGAACAAGAAATTACCCTATTAAAAAAAAAAAAAGAATAAAACAGAACAGCAGGCACAGAAGAGAATTTATGTCTGTGTCCAAGATGGATCAGAACAAAATTGTTTTGCTATTTCTAATCTCCCTTCCTTGTCTTAAACATTTCATTCTGATGGTGTTGTTTAGTCATTTTGGACTCTTCAGTACCTCTTTGAGAGTTTTTTGTTTTGTTTTGTTTTGTTTTGGCAAAGACAATGGAGTAGTTTGACATTTTGTTCTTCAGCTCATTTTACAGATGAGAAAACTGAGGCAAACAGGATTAAGTGACTTTCCCAGATAGTAAAGATTTGAGCCAAATTTGAGCTCATGAAAATGAGCCTTCCTGATTCTAGGCCCAGGATTCTATCCACTGTATCACCTAGGTGACTTTGCAAATATTATCTATTGTTTAACATTATAGACATATTTGTTGTTGTTCAGTCATTTTCAATCATATCTAATTCTTCATGCCCCTATTTTGGGTGATTTTTCTTTAGCAAAGATACTGGAATAGTTTATCATTTCTTTCTCCAGCTCATTTCATTCATAAGGAAATTAAGTCACACAGATAGGAAGTGTTTGAGTCCAGATTTCAATTTACATTTTCCTGACTCTAGGTCCAGTGCTCTACCTACCATGCCATCTAGCTTTTCCTAACATGGATCGTGATCTACTATATGCAAATCACCATGCTGTGCAGTGATTTATATTATAAAAATAATATGTTATGATTCTTGCCCTAAAAGAGCTTGCAGTCTAAGAGGAAAAATAGGAAAAGGGAGCTAATAATTTTAAAGACAAATATAAAAAACTTACTATGATTATTCTGAAGGAGAAAGACCTCTCCAAGTGAGCCAGTTTTATGTGCCAAAACAAAAGGGACAAAATAAGTATGTCTTTCCAGGATTCCATATTCTAAAATCTAAAAACAATTAATTTAATAAGCATTTAGTAAGTAGGTACTGTGCTAAGTGCGAAGAATACAAAGACAAAAGCGAAACAGAAGCTGCCTTCAGGGAGCTTATATTCTATCAAAGGAAAACATGTGTGTATATATATACATATGTGTATATATCTGTATGTGTATATACATATGTATACATATATAAAACATATTCAAAGTAGATACAAAATAATTTTGGCAGAGAGAATAGTAGGAGCTAGGAGAAAGGTTGCAGATCAGAGAAGGTTTCATGTAAAGTTGACACTTAATGTAAACCTTGAAGAAAGCTGAAGATTCTAAAAAGAGATATCCCAGGGATGGAAGGTACAGGGGAGGGAGAGGGGACGCCAGTACAAAAGTACAAGAAATGGAAAATAGAATATGTATGTATAACAGTAAGAATATTTTATTGATTAGACCATAGAGTTCACGTATGAATGGGAGTAACATGTAATTAAAGTTAGAAAGGTAGGTTAAAGCCAGATTGTAAAAAGAAGGTGTTTTTTGTTTCCTTTTAAGATAATGAGAAGCCACTGGAATTTATTGAGCCAGGAGTGACATGGTTGGATCTATGACTTAAGAAGATCACTTTAGGAGCTTTTTGAAGGCTGGATTAAAGTGAGGAGACTTGGAACAAGAAAATCAATTGAAAGGAGATTGCAATGGTCCAAGTAAGAGACATAAGGACCTGAATTAAGATGGGAGTGAGTGAATAAGAGAAGAGAGGACAGACGCCTGAGATATTATTGAAGTATTAGTGGTAAACTGAACCTTAATTTCTACTCTCATTCTTTCTCAAAGCCTTTAGTTAAGGGGATAGGGGAAAGCTCTATTTCAAGAATTTCAGGCATTAATCAATTATTCAAGCAATAATCAATCAGGGAAGGATTGGATAGAGAAAAAACTTATCAGATTATCATGCTGTAAACCCTGAAATCAACCATACTGACAAATGCCTTAAATTCAACTCTGATCAAAAGAACTCAATTTATGGATGGGCACTCCTCTCTAAATTATCTTTCACAACCCTTCACACACCAGAGGAGTCACTGTGCAACAAAAAAAAACTGCCAAATACAATGTGGCAAGGTAAGGTAACACTTCAAATCAAAACGATTTTGTTCCCGCCACATGTATAGTCTTGTTCTCCTATTGTCACACCTGAAAGCATTGTCTACAGGGGAAAGTTAACAGAAAGCCTACACTCAATTTCCTAGGGTGCATGTGGCAAAAATCAAAAACAAATGTGCCTTTAAAAGTCACAGACTCTCTAAGCTAAAAGTGAATTATTTAAACCTTTTATCCTAATTATAGTGAAAGCATTTTAACTCCTGCATACTCCAGCTCTCCAGCCCCCAAATTTTCATAGTTGCGTCATAGTATGAAGTCTCATTATTTTTAATGATAAGTCAGGAGGGCTGGAAGAATAGAAAACCTCAAAAGCTATGTGTTTGGAAATGTACTTCTCCAAATAAGGCCAAACGTCCTGGGGCTGCCAATGGCCTGATTAGTTTCCCCTGGTAACCTGTCACTGACTGAGAGGGTATATTGGGCCAGAAACTGCTAACAAAATTCCAAGCACTATTTGGGTGGCTGGGGTATGTTGGTAATATTTAACAAGCAGCTCACTAGGAAAAAGAAATACACATAGGACACAGTTTATTATTAACATTTTTCCAATCACTTTCTTAAGTCAACAATTTACAAAAGAAAAAATATAGCCTTGATTTGTAACTTTTGCTGATTTCACACTGAAAATTTAACATTCAGCTCAAGCCATCTAGAACTGGCTCTGACATATCCCAAAAACTGTTCCTTCACTTACAGAAAAATTGATTTTTCTCATTTCACTTTTCTTCACTATGGGTGTGAGTACAGATTTGGGATGGGAGAGAGGTACAGGAGAAGGCATAGAAGAAGTTATGCTGTGTTTATTTCCTGCTATACCTTTCTTTTTATTTGTTTGAAGTGGTCCAGGTCAAATCGTTCTTTCCCTCCTTTGCTGTTAACAGTCTTTGTGCCTGCCTGTCTGATCTACGGCCTTTTGTTGCACTCTCGGACCATGACCTGACAGTCATTATTTTGTCTTTTATCTTCATCTTTTTTTTTTTTTTATTAGACTAGTCAGCCTTGATATTAGGCTTCCCAATGATGCTATCCATTACACTGTCAGCAAAGCAGGCTGCCTTAGTGTAGGCCAAGTGTCAACAGAAGGTGAGGCAGAAAATCAGCCACAATCTAAAGCTAATTACCCTGCCTAGAAGTTAATTAAATACTTGTTAGGAGCAGCAGGGTAGATCCTAATTAAACTTGTCTAATAACAGTACGCTGACATTCCCTGACACTGGGAATTCCTACAGGGTTTAAATAATTGTACAAAGGGCAATAATACCTGTCACATCACGGTGTGCAGGCGAGCCCGGAAGATGCACATTTCTCAGTATTTTCTGTACTAATTTGCCACATATTGTGCACTTCACATGTGTTTAATTTCCACGTGTTTTAATGTGGGGGGGGGCGGAAAGAGGACGAGGAAGCTGGATTATCTCTGATAGCTTTTTCATTTATCCCCCTTTCCATGAGGGGAAGGGGGAAAGAATCCACGCATCACTGAAGCGGTCAGCAGTCCTATTTTGTATGATTTGGTATAATGATCGTGATTAATGCTTGTTTATTGTTCTATCTCTTGTGTTATGTAAATAAAGCTGTGGCCTTCCTATTCCAATTGGGGACCGGGGCAGCTTCTGCCAGGCTTGTACACTCCAAGAATTTCCCTCCATTTTCCAATCCAACCCTTGGCAGAGGCTGTCTCTGGTTTCCCCACAGAGGCAGGGAATGAAAGTGAGTCTCCATCTCATTTGGAAACTGAGAACTCCTGATCTTCCCTCCTTCTCTTTTTCTAATCCTTTCTCCAGGCAGTAGGAAAAGTACCTAAGAATACACAGAAATGATAATATTAACCAAAAGCAAACAAGTCATGTAATCCTATAGTAGAAACCTTATTTCACTTCCTTTTAGAAATTATTATGGTACTTTGAACAAGATGGTAACATAAGCTTCATTAAAAAAAACCCATCCATATAATTGCATGTGTATTTTTATGTATGTATGTCATCACAATATACCATAAATGTAACCAAATCTACAGCTTGGCACATAGTAGTATTTTATAAATGATTGTTGACTGACTAAGTGATTGATTCCACTAAGGGATAACATACTGTATAGCATACTAAAAGATAAAATAGAGATGGGGTATTGGGGAGGGGACCCAACTAAAGAGATTTTGGATCAAAACTGATTAGAAGATAAGAAAACTCTCTTGAGAAGGAACTATCCCAGTTCTCCTTTAATTATATATAGGAAAAAGATGGTGGGGGATGGAGATAGCAAATTACTTTCAGTCTTTGGGAGGCTTGAAAAATGAGAGAAAAGAAGAAGCCTGTTATCTCAAATCACTCCCAGGTTTTTAGTGTTAGAAATCCCCATGTTCTGGAAGAATTCATGAATCTGCTTTGATAAACATATGTCCTTTGTCATCATGGCAATGGTTTGTGACTTGATACTATCTTTTTTTTTTTTTAAAAGAATGTTTTCATGCCAATAGTTTTAATACTCTTTAAAGAAAAAGTTGAGATTTGACACCATTCTGGGTTTCAACTGATGGAGGGTTAAACTTCCATTGTAATGGCTAGGCTACTAAAAAGCATGATGTCAATAATAAATATTCAACTGCTGATAAAGCTTATCTTTCTAGAAAACCCCTGAAAGGTTTTGTGGGATATTGCCGGTCTTTCGCTGGGTGGAAATGCTGAGTGTCAGATACTGGAATCACGAGTGTAGAATGAAATCACATTGATGGTGGTGGGGGGTGGTGGTGGTAGTGGTGAGCTAAGTGGCACAGTAGATAGAATATCCAGTCTGTAGTCAAGAAGACTCACCGTCCTGAGTTCAAATCTGACCTCTGATACTAGCTGTGTGAACCTGGGTAAACCACTTTACTCTGTTTGCCCATTTCCTCACCTGTAAAAGGAACTGGAGAGGGAAATAGCAAACCACTCCAATGCCTTTGCCAAAAGAAAATCCAAATAGGTTCACAAAGAGTTGGCATGTGACTGAATAGGTAGTAGTAATAATAGGATTAATATTGCTAAGCAGACACATGACTCCTGCTATTTTTGTCCCTCTAACAATTTCCACATGGACATATTTTAAGTGAATTTATGCCATTTTAATGAGTTTGTTTAGACAGCAAGGACCTCTGGTTAAGAGTGGCACAGAGGTGGACATGATTTAAGAGTCTGTTATGGAAACCACAAACAATGTGAAGAGACAACTTTGGAAACTGAGTCATGAAATGATTAAGTCAATCATAGTCCCTTTTATTTTTCACACTCTCCCTGAACAGCATGGATTAATGAAAAGATGCAAACATTCTGATCTTCTCTGGCAGCACTATTTGTTGAAATAATCAATTAACCTTGGAAGATCAGATTGGCAGCATTTAAGTGCAAAGTTATTTAAGATGTCAGATTATCTAGGTAGATGATTACAATTGTTGCAATTCTAGAAAGAAATAAGAATCTTCTTTTGGAAATGTCAGGGCTTCACAATGATTTAATAGAATTGCCCTAAGGACTGAGCTTGATTCATGAGTATAGACTTTAACCTTGGTAGAATGTTAGATTTTTTTCCCCATAGATTTTATAAAAATGATTAATAAGGAGAACAAGAAACATAATATCATGTATTTGAATTTATATATTTCAATAATAAAATTTGGTGGTATTTTGAATCCATAGGTCATAAATTCAGAGCTGCAAAGACCATCCACTTTTTTTTTTATAGCTGATGAAACTCAGACTCATTAGTCATATAGAAATAGCCAGAGATATTATTGAGTTTAAGTTCTCTACTTGAGCTATACTATACTGTCTTGCACACTAAAAATTAGATAAATTCTAAATTAAAGCACCAGCAAGATGTTCTAAATTATATATGCTGTATGCAGACGATCTGGTTTGACCTGGATAACTATAAAATATCAATCACATAATAAAAAAATCTTTATAAAAAATTAAAATCAAATAGCAACTACATTTTAATCTCATCTAGGCTGCATTTAAAAGTGTCATTAGGTATTGATATTTCTTTTTCTTTCTTTCTTTTTTTTTTCTTTTGGCTCAAGGTAATTGGGGGTTAAGTGACTTGCCCAAGGTCACACAATTAGGAATTGTTAAGTGTCTGAGGCCTAATTTCAACCCAAGTCCTTCTGACTGCAGGGCCAGTGTGCTATCCATTGTGCTATATAGCTGCCCCACTGTTTGATACTTCTAACCTAGAGCACTAAGAATTTGAGTTTCCCATTATAGACAATATAAATCAGAAGCAGAATTTGAATCTAATTCCTCCTAGTTCTAAAGCCAGCTAATCTGCTATGCCAAACTAGCAACATATAAAAAGCCAAGTGAAAAAAAAATTAATTTAATTAAAAAAAAACATAAAATTTATGAAAAGCTAACCTCCAATTTTCTTGTGACAAAACTGAATGGCCTGAATGGTGAATTTTTTTATGTGACTGAAAATTTTGAAAGGATTGATTTTTTACAAATAATCATAAAAATATTAAATAAGTTTAAAGGCAGCAGGGTTATTGTGAGGATCAAAGGAAATAATAATTGTAAAGGGATTAGCATAGTGCCAGCCCATAGTAAAAGCTATATAGATGTTAGCTACTGTCATTAGATAAAAGTTAAACTCATGGTAGCTGTGTTGAAACTAATAGGCCCTTTTAATTTGTCCTGTTTCATAGAAAGCCACATGATTTAACTGGAAACATGTAAGCATGTCTGAAAGAAGCAAGGGCAACAAGGAAAGGCTACTAGGTTAGTTCACTGATCATCCACAGTAGGCTGGAGCTGACAATTCCAAAGCAATACCAGGAAAGACAGGGAAGAGATACAATCAGATGGCAGTAGGGATGCTCTTTCAGCCATGATGCTCTTTAGACTATGGCAAGAAAAAGAGTTTATGTCTTGCCAAGGATAATCCTCAAGAGTTGGTGAATGGCTAACTCAAACTTCTGCTGGGACTCCAAGTTCCATCTTCATTACATACTGCAGAATGACTCAGGTAGTTCAAGAATCAAGCTCCTCAGAGGTCAGAACATCTCAGGTATATATGGCAAGAGGTAGGATCCCTTTCAGGATGGTCCAGTGAGTTTTCCATAGCAATTTCCATTGCAATGAAATTGAAAATTTCTTTCCTGAAAACTTCCAGACACAGAAGGCCCAGAAAAATAGACAAAAAGGAGGAGGAAGTCAGACAAGAAGAAAGGTGTGACCAGGTTATAGATAAGGACAGAAAAAACAGAGTTGGTTTTTATTTGTTTGTTTTTTGGTGTAGAGTTTTGGGTATTTTTAATTGTTTTTTGTTGTTTCATTTTGTTTTTTACTAGATGACTATGAAGTATCCAAATTAAAAAATACGGACAAAAAAAATTGCAGTGGATGGGGCAGATATTGATCTGGATTCTGAACAATTAGTAGGATTCAGAAAGGCCAAGAGGGAAATGAAGGTTCTGCCTGATAAAAGGAGCATCCAAAGCAAGGCAAGGTGATGGGATATGAGTCTGGCTTAGACCTCCATCATTTTTTTCACATTTAATAGTATTTTATTTTTCCAAGTACATGCAAAGATCATTTTCAACAGTCACCTTTGTAAAACCTTGCGTTACAAATTTTTTTCCCTCTTTCTATCCTACCTCGCTTCCCAAGATAGCAAGCAATCCAATATAGGTTAAACATGTACAATTCTTCTAAGTATATTTTTATTTTCATCATGCAGATCAAAATCATTGCAGAAAAGAAAATAGCAACTGTGAGACAGGGCTAGGAGGGAGGGATGGTCAGGAGTTCTGTGTTTAAAATTCCTGTTTCTTCCAGTAATGTAATTAAGGACTAAATACTTAGCCTTTGGGGGCTTCAGTTTCCCCATCTGTAAAATGGGTAGGGGTTAGGGCGAGGAGAAATGTTGATTGCTAAGGTCTTATCTTGCTCTATGTCCTATGAAACACTGGCAGATCAGAAAAGCAGGATGCCCTTTTCCCAAGACCCTGAATTCACTCCATAGTAGGTGGTGCTTATCCTGCCTACACAAAAGATCAGCCCTTTTGAGATCCAAGGCAACTGCTAATTTGGACAGCAAAAAGCTTGTGGAAAGCAGAACCAAGAGGGATGTTTGCTAGTTAGCTTTTGTAATTGTGTTTCAGAAAACAGCTAAAGACCAGTGATTTAAAGTGCATGTGTTCAGGACAACAGCTACTTTGCTTTTCAACACATAAACCAGGTCATTGTTTCAGATTTCCTTTTCCACTGTCATTGTTGTGTAATGGTCAATTAGTGCAAGAGAGTATGGGGTGAGATCATCATGGTCCTGAGGAGCAATGAAAGGTGTCCTGAATTGGCTAACCTCTCCAGAAAGAATATATACACTGAGTAAATTTTGTTGGCCAAACTCTACATGCTCATATTTATACATGTTATCAACAGAAAAGCATAACTAGGGGGTGCAGTGGATAGAGTGTCATCCCTGGAATCAGGAAGATTCATCTTTTTTAGTTTAAATCTGGCATCAGACACTTACTACTCACGTGTCCCTGGACAAATCACTTAACCATTGTCTGCCTCAGTTTCCTCATCTGTAATGGTAATCCACTCCAATATCTTTGCCAAGAAAACCCCAAATGAGGTAATGAAGAGTCAGACATAGTTGACATGACTGAAAAGCAACAATCAATAGGACAACTAAAATGTTCAGTAGCTTTGTTCATAGCTGCAGCATGAAAAGAAGTTTTATATTACAGAGAAAATCATTTGTGAAAGGAAGAATTCAATTTTTAAAATGGTGTGTATGTTTTCCATTAGAAGTCTCCAAATCACTGGAGTCATTAATGACAGATGAAACCTACCGAAGGTCATTCTCAAGAATGTGCTTTCTTCCTCTGAGAAATTATATGCAAAGATCAATTGAATGAAAACCATGGTTTCCAAAACCTATTAGTTGGAAAAAAACCCATAAGATCATAGGCCCATAAATCAGTCTAGACTTAGAATGTATCTCAAAGCCAACTAGCCCCACTTCCATCATTTTATGAAGAAGGAATTCATGTCCCAAGTCAGTGATCTAAGATTACACATGGGAAAGCAAGAGAAGTAAGATTTAAACCCAGGTTCTCTGACTTCAGAGAGTTTTCTGTCTACTAACCTATGATGAAAATAATAATGGAAAGGACAGTCATCAGTTTGTCCCATCTGTAGATAATTGGATAACAACAACAATAACAATAATGATAATGATGATAATAATAATACATATATTTTTTATGGATCTTTAACTTTTCAAAACATTTTCAAATATATCATCTTGTTTCCTCCAATTCTCAATACACTCCTTTGAGATAAAAAGATGTGGAAAAACATGAGGAAAGTGAAGAACAAAGAGGCTAAGACTTGCCTAAGATTAACAAGAAAACAATGGAAGAGCTAGGTCCAGTTTGCACATCTTTGAATTGCCCAGTTGGCAATTTTCAATCAACAGGGATTTTTTATGAACCTACTACATGTTACTGGATTAGGTGATGGAGAAACAAATACAATGAATGAAACAATCCTTATTCACAAAGGACCAAAACTGGTTTTCCAGGGATAGAAATCAGGATAGTGAATAGTGTGGGGCCTAGAGTTAGGAAAATCTGAATTCAAATCTGACCTCAAACAATTACTAGCAGTGTGATTCTAGGCAAGTCACTTAACTCTGTTTCCTCATCTGTAAAAATGAACTGAAAAAGAAAACGGCAGACCAAAACTCTGAAAGGTATCACACACAGACTCAGACATTCCCGAAAATGGATAAATGACAACAACAAAGAATTCAACTAAAGAAGACCTGAGTTCAAGTCACTTCTCTGATACTTAATAAGCTGTGTGACTTTGGACAAAGTCATTGCATCTCTCTGGTCAATTTCCTCATTATTAAATATAGAAAATAGTATAATATTTACCTCATGCATTAAGATAAGATGCAAATAAAGTAATGCATATAAATATACACATATATTTGCATATATGTATACATATAACAACATATAAATACATATAAAAGTAATACATTTAAATACACTATATTTAAGTGTCAGCTATAGCTCATTATTCACACTCAAAAATATTAAATTATTTTCCCATTTAATTCCTATTAACTAGTTAATGTAGAGATAACTTTTGTCTTATTTAATATACAGATAACTTTAATTTTATTTAATACAGAGATTGTTTTTATTTTATTTAATGTAAAGATAACTTATCTTATTTAAAATTCAAACATCTGGCCTCAGAATGGTTTTCTCTCATTTAAATCATATTTTCTTTTGCACAGCCTCGAGTAGAATTCCCATAGGCTCTAGAGTTAGACTGTTTGTTCTAGCTCACCAAGGGGAACCATAGTCTAAACTACTAGAGCCTTTTTAAGAGATATGCTGGAAGATTTGCATAGCACAGATAGTATCCATAATAGAAAATTAGTTTTTAATTAACCTAATTTTACTATTTATATTATTAATAAATATTATATAGTTAGTCAGTTGTGAGGTTCTCAACAAAGTATTATGTTGAAATGACTTTATATTCTTGGATCTGGTGCTCTGCCCCTCCTCACCCCATAAAGCATTCATAATTACTTCCATGGGGACTTGTATCTGCAATTCAGGGTAGTTGCCCCTAGATGGTGCTTTCATCTTGTCAGATAGATAAGTCCTTGGAAGCAGAGGATCCCCTGATTTTTGGGATGACACTTACCCCCTCCTTTCCCACAACTCCTATCCCATGCCACAACCCAAGACTTCCACCCAAGAATCAATTTCTATCTCTTAAAATATTTAGTTAAATAGTGTGAAAACACACTTTATATATAAATATATGTGCTTTGTAAGAAGTTTAAAGGAAGTGATATATCAATTCCAGCAAGAATTGAATGAAAACACAATCTCTAGGTATTTAAAGATACCCCTGATTATTTTCTCTATTTTCCTGTTATTGTCAATTGTTATTTGCTCCTTATCTAAAGTGATTAATCTATTCTCTTTCATTCCTTTATTCTTGCACAGACTTAAAAATAGTTCCCATTACTTGTTGTTTTGGGGCTTCTCTGAGTCTTGGATGGACCATGTTAGCAGCTTTTCCATTAACTGAACATCATCCACTAAAGGGTACATTCATTAGAAGCAGGTCCTAATGAAGCAGATTTTTCATCTTGCCTCTACTTGATTCCAACAGAAAATGAACTCACAGACAAGTATGGCATTGGTGCCTATTTTCTCTCTAGTCTTATAACTATACTGTACCCAGTGGAAGAGACTATGACCCATGTTGGCCATCTTTCTCTCTTGCCTTCTGCTTTGTATTTCTGCCATAGAAATGGTTCAATCCAATCAGAGATATTTATTGACTCTTCCTCTCATAAACAGGCAGGTTTGTTTTTTCATTCCTAGCTAACTTTTAAGATGACTTTCCATAAAGGAGTCACTTTATTTCATCAAAAAAGTGAACGTTCCTCCCTTTCTGACTATTACTGCAAAACAATCTCTTTTCAATAGTTACATCAGAGTGATGTCCCCCCAATTTCACATTAGAAAACACTAATTCTAATGTTACTCGCTACATAGTTAACTATGACCACAAAGAACAAGACATGCTAGTCAGTTTGTTCACACTGAGAAAACATGTATGTTCTGTTCTTTGGCAAATAGCAGGAATTGATTCAGCAAGTTCTTTTATTGTTCACAATTTTCAGATTACTATAATAGAACCAAGAGTCCAGGAGAGTTAGAATTCAAATCCCCCAGAAGTATGAACCTGAGCAAGTCACTAGACCCTGTTTGCCTCCGTTTCCTCACCTGTAAAATAGGAATATTAATAATAGCTACTTCATAGAATTGTTCTGAGAATCAATTGAGATATGTAAATCATTTTGCAAACTTTAAAGTACTACATAGATGCTAATATTGTTATTACTAGTATCATTATCCTTATGAGAACCAAATGTTATTATATAGTCACATATTCTTAGGGTAGCTAGATATGATAGAATGTTGAGCCAGGATTAAATGAAAGATTCATTTTCCTGAGTACAAATCTGGTTTCAGACATTTATTAGCTTGGACAATTCATTTAGTGCTGTTTGTCTTGGTTTCCTTATCTGCAAAATGAGCTAGAGAAGGAAATGACAAACCGTGGCAGTATTTTTGACAAGAAAACTCTACTAGCTTTGTGATCCTGGGCAAGTCACTTCACTCTGCCTCAGTTTCCTGATCTGTAAACTGAGCTTGAGAAGGAAAAGGCAAATCTTTACAGTATCTTTACCAAGAAAACAACAAATGTGATTATGGACACTCAGACAATGACTGAAACAACTGAAGAACGAATACAATCTTTTAAGATTTGCAAAGGATTTTGTGGACATTATTTCATTTGTTCCTCATAATGTTAATAATAATAAGACCCTGGGTTATTATTTCATTTGTTCCTCATAACGATAATAACAATAATAAGACCCTGGAACACCATAAAGTTGCTGATATAAGGTACTCAAGATGGCATAAATGAAGAAAAATGAGGAGGAGCCAGGAAGGAGTTTACCTGACTAAAGAGAGGAATTCTCTTTGCTCAGCTGTTTCTATGAAATAAAAAATTGAAAATACAGGCAAAATATTAGTTGTCTCACCATAGTTATGCCACTAGAACAATCTGACTTGTAATCCTATACTGTACCATGCTCTACAAGATTTGTAGCATAGCCAAGTATTGCTGATATCCAGCTGGCTGTTTTAAAATGTAAGAAGATATCCTATATGCTACAGCTTCTCTGTTTATGAATATAAAGTCAACTATCACAAAATTCACAATTTCTTTCCAAGCCAGTTGTGTATACAGAGAAGCAAAGCAAAGGAGTTGAGCAATTATGGAGTTAAAATGATGAATACAGACAGTCAATACAAATAATTTAGGTGAAAGACAATAATTATTTTTCTCATTTTCTGACTGAATTATCCAGATAATTGCTTCAACTCTTTAGTACATTTTGCCTGTGTAGATAAAACCTCAATAAATCAGATTCTCCTAGTACAGAGCATTTCCTTTGGTATCAAAGGGAGTTAGCTGCATATGCAGAGGAATGAATAGGGAATGGGGTTCTGCTTAGTTTTAAAAAAAGAGTTAAAGCAAAAACAAAAAATGGTCCAGGTGTTTGCCACCCAGATCTTTCTGCTGCATCTTCAAAAAGGCCTTTCCTGCCATAACTTGGGCTTTCAATAACATCCGACATCATGTTCTATGTTTAAACAGTAGAAGTATCATTACTTAAAATACTTTCCTTTTTATCTTTCTTATTTCCTCTGTAAAACCAATTTAACATGATTTCATTTAGCGCATTTCCTCATGCCTAAATTCCATTTACATGAAACTAAAATTCTGTCACCTGGAAATTGGACTCCAGATGGAGTGTAAGGTGTGCAAGCTGCCAAGGGCCCAAGGTGTAAGGACTGTACAAAGCAAAACCAAAGTGAACACGTTCCTTCCAGCATTCAAATCTTCTACCATATTGTAATAGTATTTCATAAGTCAAGATAATAATCATTTAGTAAGCATCTAGAGTGTTCTAGGAACTAAGCTAAGTGTTGGGAATACAAAAAAAGGCCAAAAAAAGATCCTTTTCTCAAGGATTTCATAGTCTAGTAGAGGAGAAAATATATAAACAATTACATACAAACAAAAATAATATAAAAACTGGCATTTATACAGTGTTTTATGCTTGCTAAGTACTTTATGTGTCTTGTCTCACATATACTCATAATACCTCTATTAAAAAATATGATCCCCATTTAACAGAAAAAAGTGAGTAAATACAAGATCAGTGCTGGGGCTAGGACCAAAATCCAAGGCCCTGAATTCTTAATTCTAAACTCTTTTTCTCTATGCTATGAAAAACACAAAATAACCAAAAAGATAGAAAATTAGCAAATACTATTTCCCAATACAAAGTATTAGAGCAGCTAAATAGTACAATGGATAGACTGCTGAGTTTGAAGTCAGGAAAACCTGAGTTCAAATCCTGCCTCAGACACCAACTATATGACTCTGGGCAAGTCACTTAATGCTGTTTTCCTTGGTTTCTTCATCTGTAAAAGGAGGTGGAGAAGAAAATGGTAAACTACTATAATATCTTTGCTAAGAATACCCCCAAGTGGGATATTGAAAACTCAGACAGACTCTTCAATCAAAATGATTGAACAACTATAATACAAAGTAACAGAAAGTTCAGAATAAAATAGCAAAAAGTTAAGAACAAAACAGAAAGTTAAGAGAGAAATTCTAACCAATGACTTACACATAGTAGGTGCTCAATAAATTTGTTGAATAAATTAATTAATTTTTAAGAGACTAATTTCATCCATTCATTTGATACACATTTATTAAGAATTTGCTAGGTTTCAGGCACTGTCTTAAGTACTAGAGATACAAAAAGACAGTTGTCCTTAAAGAGCTCACATTCAAATAAATAAAGAGAAAATGAATTGGAGTGATGGGTAGGGAAAGAAATGAAGTAATGAGAAAATGGAAGCAAGAAAACAGGACTGGTTAGTACAGGAGAGGACCACATTTATGGAAGCAGAATGAAAATAAGGTAAATGCTTGTTAGTGAATCAGAGGGCAAGAAGCCAAGTTCTGCAATAAAGAAGTGATTAATTGAGGTAGCTAGGGAAAGGATTAGAGCTGAGAGCTTTTTAATACTATGCATTTGGGAAAGAATACTATAAAGGATTTTAAAGCGTATTAAAAAAATACAGAGAAGGAGAGGGGTTGATAAAAATTAAAGAGTGCAGAATTGATTTTTTAAGTGAGTTTGCCATTTAATCCAATGAACCAGGCAGTCCACTGGTAATAATATGAATTTCTCTTGCAGTTACTCTTTTCAAGGGACATTTAAATCCCTGCTGGAAATACCAAACATCCCAGGACCTAATAATTTGAAATTAAAGTCAGAAAACACGGTGTGAAATACTGGTGGCTATTTAACATCTTAATAGAATTTGAGATTGTAGATTAATATTGTAAGATGAATATCATTGTGGGACTTGTAAAAACTGAGATCTGAGTCTACATATACCACTAATAATTAGGTATACCAGCTGGTAACTAGCAAACATTAGATATAAAGATATAGGGCAGGTTGAATGAACTCAGCATTCTCAACATAGTTAGGACTATGACAAAAAAACATATAAGACCATAGCTGTAACTCACCATATTTTTGTTCTGGACCAACTATACAAAGCACTTTTGTGGCTAGCAACATAAAATGAGTTCTCAATTCCATTGAGAGGGGAGGTAGAGAAGGACAGGGAAGGGCAAGGGGAAAGTGCTAATTTGGGGCAGGGGATGCATAGGATGGTTATCAGGAGGAAGAAACACAAGTCATCTACTAGCTGCCAGTTTTAAGTAATTATGTGCTAAGCTTAGTAATTTCTCTGCTGCTGAAAGACTGCAAGTTTTTTTCAGCACACTGTAGTTTTTTGCACCCTGAAGCAAAATTCCAGTTATCCTTCCCTAGTTGTGGCTCTGCATAAGAATAAATAAAAAAAAAACTTTGAAATATTACAGATCAAGTAATGAACAGCTATACCCAGTGAAAGAACACTGGGAAATGAGTGTGGACCACAACACAGCATTTACACTCTTTCTGTTATTGTTTGCTTGCATTTTTGTTTTTCTTCCCAGGTTATTTTTATCTTCTTTCTAAATACGATTTTTCTTGTGTAACAAGACAATTGTATAAATATGTATATATATATATATATACACATATATATATATATATAGTATTTAACATATACTTTAACATATTTAACATGTATGGGACTACCTGCGTGGGGAGGGGTGGAGGGAAGGAGAGGAAAAGTTAAACAGAAGTTTTTGCAAGGGTCAATGTTGAAAAATTACCCATGCATATGTTTTATCAATAAAAAGCTATAATAAAAAAAGAAACTTAAAAAAAGAAATATTACCGATCAAGTTTAGGGTAGTGGTATGAGAAGGGATATGTATGCTGCTTCCTTCAAATGCATTTTTAAGTTATCTTGAATTTCTATAATATCTTTCTCAAGAGTCTAAGAAACTTTCAGTTTTCATTTATCTCTACAATTTTTCTCACAGATGAAAATAATTATAGGAGTATTTCACTGTTCCTAGGATATAAATACAGTTAGTTACTACTTGAATACAGGTGGGCTATATGATCTGTGAGGATTTCTGAGCGTATAAAGTGAAGAGTATATAAGCAAACTCTGATAGAAGTTATATTTATTTTAGTGATAGACAAAATGAGGCAGTAAAATAACTTGCCCCAGTTCATTAAGTGGTAAAGTGAGAACTAAAATTCACATTTTTAAAATCCTTATCTGGTATTTCATCCACAGTGGGCATTAGATAAATGTTTATCGACTGAATTCTCTATTGACAGAATGCTAGTAAATTACCTGGAATTATTAGATTGAAAATAAAATGAACCATGACAGGAGATTTTCCCAAGAATTACTCAATAAAGTATGTTTGTTTGTTTTTCAGGAAGATAGTTAATTGAATTGCCTACACATACTTAGCCATAAGCCAATTGTGGAGTGTTATTTATCAAATTTAGTGATATAATCATTAGCTGCCTACAACTGGCCATGTTGAACAAAATTGAAATATTTTCTATACTAATTATGTTAATTAGTATTTCATACTAATTAACCTTGCTTTGCAAGGTCAAAGAATTCTGGTATATTTGGAATGGGAAAATTTGTCTAAAATAATGGTATTTTTATAAAGGCAATAGGCACTTAAAGGCAATTTGCTGGGTATTTCAGACTATTTTTTTCTTAGTTTAGAATATTGGGGGGAGGGATTTATATTTAGATGACATGAATTATCCAAATCAGTTTTCTGAATTAGTTAAATCCATTGGATAAATTTTCAACATTTATTTCATTTGACTTGTGTAGAATAATTTTGATGGAATTTTAAAATCTGAATAGGCCTAATCTCTGCTTAATTTCCGGCAGACAGTAAAGCAAAAAACCAACATAGCAGCATTCTAAATGGACATTTCTCCAATTGTTTGTAAAAATTGATTCTTGCAGGTAGCAATTCTGAAGTATCAGAGGATCATGAATATAGAGGTGAAAGGGACTTTAGAAGCATCTAGACCAGTCTCTTTCTTTTAAACTCGAGGAACTAAAGATCATTTTAGATTAAATTATATGTACAAGACCACATAAGTAGTAAATTGCAAAAGTGGGCTTCAAAATGAAGTCCTGTGATTTGAAATCCCATACCTTGTTCAACATGTCTATTTCTAAGATTAATATAAACTTTGACCTATGTTCACATACTTTTTTTTCCCTGAGGCAATTGGGGTTAAGTGACTTGCCCAGGGTCACACAGGAAGTATTAAGTGTCTGAGGCCAAATTTGAGGATCCTCCTGAAATGAGGGCTGGTGCTCTATCCACTGCACCACCTAGTTGCCCCTCACATACATATTTTTTAATCTGAACCAATCATTTTACTGTTTGTGTCTTAGAAACTCAGATATTACTTATAACCTACCACTTTAAGAAGGAAAAGAACCTACATGTATAAAAATGTTTGTAGCAGCCCTTTTTGCAGTAGCAAGGAACTGGAAACTGAATAGATACATATCAGTTGAGGAATGGCTAAACAAGTTATAGTATATGAATGTAATGGAATATTATTGTTTCATAAGAAATTATGAGTAGGATGATTTCAGGAAAGCCTGAGAGACTTACAGGAATTGATGCTAAATTGGTTGAGCACCAATGGTTGAGTACTTGGTTGAGTAGAACCAAGAAAACATTGAATGCAGTAACAACAATATTCTATGATGATAAACTGTGATGGAATGAGGTGATCAATGTGATGGACAGTGTCATCCACATCCAAAGAGAAAGCTATGGTGATTGAATATGGATCAAAGTATAATATTTTCACCTTTTTGCTGTTGTTTGCTTCTGTTTTTTCCCCCTTTACCATGTGTTTTTTTTTCTCTTTTGATCTGATTTTTTTGTATACAATATGACGAACGTGGAAATATGTTTAGAAGAATTGCACATTTAATCTATATCAAATTGCTTGCTGTCTTGGGAAGGAGAGAAGAGAGGAGAAAATTTTGGAATACAAAGTTTTGCAAAGATGCATATTGAAAACTATGTTTGCATCTTTTTGGAAAAACAATACTATTAAAATTTTTAAAAAACAACAACAATCTACCATTTTACTGTTTGCCTAGATTCTATGTACCCAGCTCTATCTACAAGTATTTTGAGAGCTTAAACTCTGTATTTTAATTATTTTAAACCATGAATTTAGTTTCCAGTATGGTTTTATAAGCAAAGTATACTTGTTGCTAAAAATCAATATTGAATCTCCTTCTAGAACTGTTGATAGCAAGGTTAGGTTGTTCTGGGGAGATGTTGTTAAAAAGTAACTTGTGTTGAAGAGACAGCATCAAAAGGCAATTTGTGAGTATTGAGTCCTATAGGAAGAAAATTTTGAATAATTATTAATAAGAATAGTTAATAATCAAATAATACTTTAAAGTCCATAAAACCTTTTACAAATTTTGTCTCATTTGATCCTCACAATTAATTTGGGAAGTAACTTCTATTATTATTGTCATTTTATAAGTGAAGAAACTGAGGCAGACAGAGATTAATGGGTCAGATAGCTAATGAGTGTGTAAAGTAGGATTTGAATTCATGTTTTCCTAACTCTGGGCTTAGGGCTCTATTCACTGCACCATATAGTAACTTCTAGCTGATAACAGTTTAGCAGAGCAACTGTCTTGGCTTTAACAAGAGCAAAAAAGCAAATACACTGTGTTCTACTCTAACCAGAGAGATGTCATATGACATCTTGGAGAGAGCAGGAATGGCAGTGGCTGATGACAGCAGTCCAGCTAAGTGTTGGAATCACTAAAGTTTCTGTATACCATAGAGAAGAAGGAATAAGGAATCAAGTCAATGCTGAGCTATGTATGTATAGGAGAATGCCAGAGAAAAAGAAAGAGAAACTAAGAGAAAAAGAAACAGAGGCAGACAGAGGCAGAGAGGACAAAAAAAGAAAAAGAAAGAAAGAAAATATAGAGAAGAGGAGAGACAGAGAGAAAAGAGTCAGAAAAGAAAAAAGGAGAGGAAAAAGAAAGGAGATAGAAAGGGAAGAGAGGAAGAGCAAGCAAGACAGGAGAAAAGAAAGAAGGGCAGAAAAAGAAAAATAAAGGAGAGAGAGGGAAGGGGGTAGTAGAAGAAATAGCAAGAGATAGGGGGGAGATAAAGGAGAGGAGATGATGGGAGAGGAGAGGATGAGAAAGGAGAGAAGATGGGAAAGAGAGGAAAGGAGAGGGGAAGGGAAGAGAGGGACAGAAAGGGGAGGAGAGGAGGGGAAGAGAGAGAGGAAAGGAAGGGGAAAGGAAGGGAAAAGAGGAGAGAAGAAGAGAAGAAAGAGGAGGGGAGAAGAGAAAGGAAGAGGGCAGAGGAGAAGAGGCAAGGAGAGGGGAGAAGAGGGGAAGTGAGGGGAAGGAAAGAGAAAGGGGGAAAGGAGAGAGGAGGAGAGGGGAAAGGAAGAGAGGAGAGGGGAGGAGAAGAGAAAGAGTGGGAGAGAGTGCAAGAGGATGAGAGAGGAGAAAAGAGGAGAGGAAAGGAGAGACAAGGAGAAGAGGAGAGAAGAGAGAAGAAAAGAGGAGAGGATGAGAGGAGATGAGAGGAGAGGAGATAATGTATAAAAATACATTCTATTTGGACCCAAGGAAGCAATAGTAGAGACAGACCAGTAGAGGGGGAATCAAAATTCAGCATGCAAGAAAATTCCAGAATCAAAGACAAAAAGAGAGACTGGAATTGAGGAGCAAAACAGAATCATGATTTGTGTCTAGTAGTATGGTTTTAGAGTCTGAACAAGTACTAAGGTATGGAAATCAACTCCTTTGTGTTCTTAAGGTCTTTCTTTGCTTCAAAGGGGGCCTCAGTTCCAAATTGGTGCTATTTTTCATCCCTGAAAAATGTTTTTCTTTACCAAAGGAATGTATTGTTTAACTTGATGGAAATTCCAACTATTTTTCCTGGGGTGGGAAAGGTAGGTGGGGGGAACTTGAGAAGAGGGAGAGAAAGGTGATTTAACTCAGACAAATGCTACTACAGAAATGGAACTACTGTCTAAATTCCCGGGAAAACACTGAGATCCACTGAAGTAAAAGTTTTCTTGACTCTAGTATTTTAGATAAGTCTCTATAATAAACTGGTTCTATGTTGAATGCCTTAGAAGCCTCAAATCTACATTAAAGTTAATAAATGGCCCTTTGGGGAAAACTAAATATGAATCTAATTCAGATTTTCTATTAGGAAACCCCAGAAGGGACATCAACTAGGGAGATCATAGGTTGAAAGTTATAATGCCTTAGCTTTTATCTAATAGAACCTCCTCATTTTATGGATGAATAACTGAACTCAAGAGAGGTTAAATCATTTGTCTGAGGTCACATATCAAAGTTGGGATTCTGGATTTGATCCTCTACTTCTAAATTCAGTATTCTTTCCACTGTATCATAATTTTCCAATATTAACTGTTGATATTCATCCAAGACTAAACAATGGTTATCACGCATAATAAGTTACATAGGATTTCTTTTTTTTTTCCATTGGATTTTTATTTTCAGTTCTGAATTATTCCCCATTTTTCTTCACCCTTGAGAAGGCAAGGAAAACACATAAATTCCTACGTTAATCACATCAGGGAAAGAAGGAAGGAAGAAAGGAATAGAAGGAGGGAGGGAGGGAGGGAGGAAGTGTGGAAGGAAGGAAGGGAGGTAGGAAGGAAAGAAGGAAGGAAGGAAGGAAAGAAAGAAGGGAGGGAGGGAGGAAGAGAGGAATGGAGGGAGGGAAGGAGGGAAAAAAGAAGGAAGGAAGGGAGGAAAGGAAGAAGGAAGGGAGGGAGAAAGGGAAGGAGGGAGAGAGAGAGGGAAGAGAGAGGAAAGGAGGGAGGAAATGAGGGAAGGAAAAAAGAAAAGAAAAAAAGGAAAAACTATATTTCAATCTTTATTCTGAGACTATCAATTTTCTTTCTGTAAGTGGACCATGAGTCTTTTGGAAGTGGGGTGGGTCATTGATCACTATTACATATGTTTTTACATAAAGAATTGAAAATATCATGTGACTATGTCTGATGCAAATTGTAACAGACTTGTTCATCTCCCCCAAAAGGCAGGGGAAAAGTCACAAGTAGTATGATTAGGGCAGTTTCTAGCATGGTGAATAGAGTACTTGGTCTGGTGCCAGGAAGGTTTGAATTCAAATCCAATCTCAGACACTTAGTTGTGTGATCCTGAGCAGCTCCGTTTCTCTCTGTCTGTCTTAGTTTTTTCAACTGTATGATGGAGATAGTAACAGTTCCTTCTTTGCAGGGATACATGGCTCAAATGATCTGGCACATAGTGAGTGCTATAAAAATGCTTATTCCATTCCCTTTTCTTGTGCCCCTCCTTTCCCCAGATGGAATAGAAGTTGCAGTGAATGGAATGGATTTCCAGTTGTGACTAAATTTCCTAATAGTAGAATTGTTATGATTATGGGTAATGAATCATTATGGAAATTAAGGTGAGGATTTCATTTCAATTCGGTAGTGGATCTATGATTTTATTGACAGTGTTGCCATTAGCAATACAAATTGTAATCCATTTGTGTCTTCTTTTTATGTATGAGTTTTGTCCATACTTTTCTATAAATCTTCCATATGTTGAATATGCCCAAAAGTCTAAGGAATCTTCTTCAAGGACCTTTATCATTATGTGGGCATAACTAAGGAACAGAGAAGATCACATAAGCTAAAATGGACCATTTTATAACATAAAATTTAAATGTATTTGCACAAACAAAATCAATGCAACTAACAATAGAAGGGAATGAAAAACTGAGAGCAGGAGAGATAATCTGTAGTAATATTCTGTGAAAATGTCTCCAATGTTTCCGAGATATATAAAAAAGCTGATTTAAATTGATGAGAAGTAAGAAGCACTTTCTAAATGAAACATAGTAATAGGATATGAACAGGCAGTTTTATATGGAAGAAATCTAAGCTAATAGTAGCCCCATTTAAAAAAATAACAATAGGAGGGAGGATTCTGAGAAGAAGGCAAAATAGGTTGGTAAATTTCAAGCTCTCCAATTCCTCCCACAAATAAAATAAATTTGCACCTTAGGGCAAACATAGACTGGTAAAAAATAGAGAATATGAAGCAGAACAGAATTCCTCCTGAAACAACCCAAAAAAATCTGAAGAAAGACCTAGGGCCCAGAATTAACCTGTATGAAGTGCAAGCACTTCCAGGCTAGCTCCCCAGAAGCACCAAGTGGGGAGCCCTGGGGTTAGCTGGGTGTGGCTAAAGCCTCATTAGAAACTACAGAAACTTTTGCCTCCTGTACTAGTTTGTGGAGCCAGTGTCTGAGTCAGGGAAAACTGAGGAAATCTCTGCTGATTAGGAATGCCAGACCCAGCTATACTGCAGGACTGTTGTCCTGGGAAAGAAGGAACTAGCACAGTCCTTGAATTCAGAGACAATGAGGCAGAGAGGAAGCTGGTTGTGGGCACTTATTGGAGGGGGGAGCTCTTGGTTTAGAGTTCCTGTTCAGAGGAGAGGGCTGAGGTGAAATTAGAGGCATCATCCCCCCCATTCAGAATTAGTAGTGCTTACATCAGCAAAGAATCCCACCATAGGGAAATGTACTATGGGCACAGACAAGCTCCCTGCCCAGAAAAAAATTATAGAAGAACCCAAAAAAGAATTTAAAAATCAAATGAGAGACATTGAGGAAAAACTAAAAAAAGGAAATCCATCCAAGAAAAACACAAACATTAAACAACTAGAAAAGTAGATATAGAGTCTCAAAAATGAAAATAACTCTTTGAAAATTAGAATTGGACAAGGGGAAGCCAGTGAAGAAAGACCAAGAAATAACAGAGCATATAATAAAGAATGAAAAAAATAGAGCAGAATGTGAAACATTAGAAAAATGACAAATCTGGAGACTAGATCAACAAGAGAAAATATAAGAATAATTGGACTGCCTGAAAGTTGTGGCCAAAAAAAGAACCTTGACACAATATACAAGAAATAATCCAAGAAAATTGTCCTGGAGCGATAGAACCTGGAGTGAGGGAAGAGTAGAAATAGAAAAAATCCATTCATCCCCACCTCAACAAGATCCTTTTTGGAAAACACATAGGAATATTATTTTCAAATTTTGAAATCCCCAAATTAAAGAGAAAAGTTTGCAAAAAGTAAGAAAAAGAATTCAAATATACTGGAGCTACAATTAGAATTGTACAGAATTTATCAACAGCCACAATAAAAGACCATAGGTCCTAGAATCATGTCTACTGACAATCAAAAGAAGTAGGCCTGTGGCTAAAAATATCATATCCAGCAAAATTATCTATAATATTGAACAAGAAAAAAATGGACATTCAATGAACTTGCAAATTTTCAGCACTTTTTATCACCCAAATCCAAACTTAATAAAAAAAATTTAACATATAAGAGTCAATATCAAAAATCAATATCAAGGAAATCAACATGGACAAATTGTTTATGGTTTTTCTTTAACATGAGAAATGTATAGCAAATGTCTAAAATTGACATCAACAATAGGACAGCTCAAAAGAAAGATTAGGGCAGAGTTAAGGTAAAAATAGTAACTGCCATATAAATGAGGTGCAGAGGAAGAATAGACACAGAGGAATTAGAAGAGGGAGGAGGGCTCGTAGTTCTGAAAACCTATTCATGTCACAATTGCATTAAATAGGCATCACTACATATATATTATGAAGGGTATAGCACTCTCCAAAAGCTATAAAGAAATAAGGGGAGAAGGATGGACAGACAGGGAAGTATAAAAGGGAGGAATTAATGGATAGGGAAGATTAAGTAATCTCAAAGCAAATTAGGAGCAGAATTAAACCAAAGAGTCAGCAGGGATGTGTGGAGGGCATTGTGTATGTGTATGAATATGTGTTTATACATATATACATATATATACATATAGACAGATCCTTTCTTAACTATAGGTTGCTTGGGTGTAGAGGGGTGAAAGGGGGGGAGTAAATAATATATTTTATTAGTATAAATAATAAATTTAATAAAATAAAAAAAATTTAAAAAAGAAAGAAAGAAAAGTGCATAGCAGAAAACAAAAGAGCAATTTACAAGGAAGTAAAGATGGCCACTCATGAATATAATTTCTTCTACTAATAAATATATTTTCTTGAACTGGTATTTTTTGTTATATATTTTGAACTCTGATGTTCTGCTGGGCACATAACAATGTTCTCTTTTGTTTTGTTTTGTTTCATTTTATTTTGTATTCCTTTTCTGTTTTTCTTTTTTTAATCGTTTCTTTACATTAAATAAATTTGAAAAAATAACAATAACTAACATTAGTAATAGTTAATATTCATATAACCCTTGCTATGAGTCAGCCATTATGCCAAACAAGTTACAATTATCATTTTATTTAATCCTCACCACTACCTATCAAGGTAGGCACTTTTGTTATTCCCACTTTATAGATGAAGAAACTGAGACAAAGGTTAAGTGACTTTATAGGGTCACATAGCTAGTAAAGATGCCAAATTTGAGCTGAGTTCTTCCTGAGACCCAGCACCATTCAACTGTCCAAAAATGCTCCAAATAATTAATAATTAAGAAAAAATCAAATTAAACCAACTCTGCTTCGACCTCATACCCACCAAATTACAAAATTGATTATGTATAAAATATAATATATAAAATAATGAATGTTCAAAGGACTTTGAGAAGACAGACAGTAATTTATTGTGAAACAATCAGCCATTATAGAAAGTAATTTGTTACTATGACCAAAAGATTATCAAACCATTATACCCTTTGATCCTGAGATACTACTACTAGTCCTATGCCCCAAAGAGATCAAAGAAGAAAGGACCTAAGTGTACAAAAATATTTATAAAAACTCTTTCTATAATGGTGAAAAACTGGAAACTTGAGGAGAATCCATCAATTGGGGACCAACTAAGCAAATTGCAAAATATGAATTACATTGTGGTATAAGACATATTGAAAAGGAAATTTTTAGTAAAACTTGGGAAGTTTTATATGACCCAGTGAAGAAAGTGAAAAGAACAATTTACAAAAATAACAGTTTTGAAGGTCTTAAGGACTCTGACCAACATAGTGACCACATATGATTTCAGATAATAAAGTCATTTTACCTACCTCCTAACATAGAGGTGATGAACTAAAAGTGTAGAAGAAGACATATATATATAATATATATATGTTTGTTGGAAATAACCAAGGTTGGAATTAGTTTTGCTTGAATATGCATATCTGCTATAAGGGTTCTGTTTTCCTTATTTTTAATGGGGAATGGATGGAAGAGAAAGTAGATTTTGTTTATTAAAAAATGAAATAAAATTTCAAAAAGTAAAACCAGCAGGCCAGAAAAAAAATATATGGGCAAACAGTTCACTATACAGATTGTCCATCTGTTTCTCTTTGATTTCAATACATAACTAATCTACCTCCTTTCCTGGTCATTTCTTTGATGATATTTTTTATTCTAGTTCTTATATATTACTCAGCTTTAGTGATGATTTGTAGTCTATTTACATCCATGTGGAAGACACCTTGTTGGAGTGTCTTAAGGTAACCCTATTTATTTGAAGTTAAAAAAAAAAAAGGTAAACAGTGGGATCTTGTATCCTCTGCAACAATTTAGTCAATTGCACCATTGGTATAGTGAATAAAACACTGGATCTGGGATCAGGAATATTTGAATTCAAATCCAATTCTAGACACTTACTAGTAAGTCATTTAAACTTGTTTGCCTCAGTTTTGTCATCTGTAAAATGAGTTAGAAAAGGAAATGACAAACTTCACTATTTTTGTCATGAAAACTCCAAAAGGGATCACAAAGAGTTTGATATGACTGAAATGAGTGAACAACAACAAAAATATACTTGCTATAGGACATTTTTTTCCCTGCATCCTTCTCATATTTTCAACAAGGAATGTCCAACAGGTTGTATTTTTTTTCATTTTTTCCAAAAATTTTTCCCTTTTTTAAAAAAAGTTTTAGAATTTGGGAAAATTAACTTGAACAGAGAACCCTATCTAGTGGAGATCTATGAACCTCTAAAATGACCATATTGGTTGGAATGGGGTTTGGATTGGGAGAATAATAATCATAAAATTATTAGAAATGAAAGAAGCCATCATTGTATATTAGACAATATGCCAGACATACTTATTTCTATTTTTAGTTTCTCTGTAAGATTAAAAAAAAAAGATTCTTCTCTCCATCTTCAATTCTTCTAAAAAAGCATTTATTAAACACTTTAGATACAATGGCTCCTACTCTCAGGAATCTCATGAGGAGCCTAGTAGGGAGAAAAGGCACATATGAAGCTAACTATAGTGCAAAAATAATGCTTGATAAGTGAATCATAATAGTACAAAGTAGCTTATCATGTCACTTAGAAGGAGAGAAAGTTAATACTTCCTGGGATTTAGGAGAAACTTACTAGAGGAAGAAACTTTGGAGCTGGACTTTAAAGGATGATTAATAATTCACTAGGCAGAGGTGAGTGAAGACTATTTGAGTTAAAGGAAGCAGTGTAGGTAAAAATAGAGGAAAGTAATGGGTATATATAGGGGATACCCACTAGCTCAGTTTGAGAATAGACTACTAATAAAATAATGATGCAAAGGCAAGCTGATTTGAGATTGAGAAGGTCATTTAACTCCAAGTAAATTAATTCCAACTTTATCCAATAAGCAGTAATGAATCAGAAAACTTTTAATTAGACATATGCCAGGGATGTGTTGGACTGTCATTAATTATATTTGTGATTCAGTTGATATATATTTATATCTATATCTATATCTAAATATATCTATATCTATATCTATATTTATATAGATATAGATATAGATATAGATATAGATATATATGTGCATCTACATGTCAGAAATCAGCAAATGTTACAAATCAGGGCTTGATTTGTCATTTTATTGTTTGTCTAGGCTTAAAGTGATTCTAAAAAGTTAATAATGCAATTTAAATTTTAAAATGTGTTCCTTATATATTTTTCCTGGGGATCTCGTTGTTAAACATTTCCCAGCACATCCCTGCACATGTTGAACGAAAATCAATCTTGTAGCCATATAAAAAATGAGTGACACACATTATTTTGTATTTCATTCTATTGAGAGTATATGGAGAGATCAGGAAACTTACTACTTTCTTGTGTTTCCAAATATCAATAAGTTTCTGAACCATCAGATTTCTTTTGTACAGTCTTTTCTCTATCATTATTTCATAGGAGCAATTTGTGATTTTCACTTATTTTCCAGTATGTACTTTATAATCCCTTACTTTCATAAATCCTGGACTTCTATTCTAAATTTTTACCTTATAGGCACTACATCTAACTGTGTCTACATCCATTAAGCCAAATGAGAAATTTAAATTATCATATTGAACACTGAAATAGTGCCCCTTCCTTTATTCCATCAAATCTTTCCTTTGAAATATCCAAATAATTGTGACAAAAAAGAGGTTTTTTTGCTTGAATTATCAGGTAACTAATTACCTTACTTTCCATTTCACTTTGCTTATATAGCAGACTGTGAAGAATTGAGGTAATTATCCAGAAAATTCAATCAAAACTGAAAATAAATCACTTAATTACTTGGTAATTCAATGAAAAATTAGTTTTGTTCTGAATTATCAGGATAATCAGCTTAGTCTTCCACTTCACTTTTATGTATATGAACATATAGAATGTAACTGTTTTGTATATACCATGCAAATGTGAATTCTTGATAAGTTTAGAGAATGGCTATTTAGACAATAATGGCTATTCTGTTTCTTTATAAAAATTAATTGTTAAGTCACTAAACTGTTTTTTTCCTCCTATGTTGACATCAGTGCTGGAAAATATTTTACCATAAAAAAAATCAATATTCTAAATGTACTTTTTGCCTAAAACTACAAAATAGAATAGGAATGTGGATTTAGGACTAGAAAGGACAATCTATGTCAATTCAAGGAAAATACACAATGCCATACAGGTTGGCAGAGTTGGGCTTCAAGCCCAGGTCCTCTGACTACAAATCTAGCTTTCTTCCTATTGCACCAAATTAGTTATTTATAGTCCTTTTACTTCAGGATGGTTTACCCACAAATGTCTTTGGATAGTCTTTTTAAAGGATTGTCTAAATTTAAAAAAAAAAAGGGAATTCCCATAAATGGGTATGGGTCATACTCTGAAGTAAGTTCAAACCCATTACAACATATAGCAAAATTTCACATATAATAAAGCAGTGAATTCAAATGGGAAATTCTGAGCATTTCCAAAATTCCAAATTTCATGATTTTACTCATTCCTCTGCTGAATCTTCCTATTTTCTTTTTGGGAATTCCTTTCCCACCTTCCCTGTCACAGGTCTGTGTGTCAGTAGAGTTAAGCTGTATCTGCTCAAACTTAAGAAATGTGAGATTCACTTGGAAAGATTAGTTTATTAGGACAAGAATCAAAGTACTTTCCAAACCCAGCAGTGTTGTGAGTGTGTGTGTGTGTGTGTGTGTGTGTGTGTGTGTGTGTGTGTAGATATATTTGTTGTAAAAATCCTGAAACCACAAAAAGCTGAATGGGATCGGCTTTTATTAGACAATATCTCCCAACCTTTACAGAACTCCCAGATGTAACCAGGACCCTGTGGCAGAGAAAACTCTTGTGCAGAAGATATACCAAAGCTTCTAACTAAATGACAGATTAGATGCCCAAATCCAGGCAGAAGACCTAGCAGCCATCCCAACAAGAGAGAAATGAGAGGGCCAAATTTCAAGCCATTGGATACTTTCTTCCTTTTTTGCTTTCTCTCCTTCAGTAGAAAGTGAACTGGGGAGTAATACTTGGGGCAGCATCCGGGTCTGGGACAAGGGTTCTTTGCCATACTCTGTTACTTCCTCCTCACTCAGGATTAACTTTGCTTTACCAATTGTCTTTAATATGAGACCTGTACTCCCAGGCAGAGTAAAGGACAAGGTAATTGTGTGAAAGTGATGACACATTCAGGTCCCATAATATAAGATATAACTTTTGATTATCTGGAAAACCAAGGGATAGAAGATGGGTCAGAGAGAGAACAAGGATTAGGAGTAAAAGGGTTTCAAAGTGGGTATCTCAGATCTTCCAACCTCCGCTCGGCAGAGCTCAATTTAAGACAAAACCAACTTTTTTGATCAAGTCTCCCACTGTCTCTGCCCGATGTGAAGACTTTTGACATTCCTTTAAAGATGAATCAAATAACCCTTTGAAAAGAAATGCATCTTCTTCTATTCCTCTTTCTATAGTTGTTTCTTCATCTCTTTCTGCTAATTCAAGAAAAGCTGTAGAACTGGCTAAGGAAAAGGGGGAGCCTGAGGTCTGAGCTCCTACCTGGAATCTAAAACACCAGGTAAAAGTTGCCGACCTCACCTGCTGGGGAAATAAGCATCATTTCTACAAAACATAGGTCCATAAGTAGGAAGCCTTCCTTTATTTCCAAGGTTCTGGTTTACCTGAAGTAATTGCTAATTGTAGAACCACTATGGGGTGGGGAGAGCAAGAAGAGGAAAAGAAGAAAGGGGAAAGAGATTCTTGCATTTTAAATGAACAACCGGATGATGCTCCACCTTCCCCAAACTCTTCCCACATATAAACGCATCTCTGCCTTTATTTCCACCTAGAAAAAGACTGGCCCCTAATCCCCATTTCCCATCCTCCCTCCCCACATCTTCCTGTAGCAGTTCTGCCGGGTCAGGACCTTCACTTCTCCCCGACCTGCCTAAAAGTTTCCCTTTGCCAAACTCAGACATCTAAATCCGGGTTGATTTATATTGAAGAGAGGAAGAGGTATGATGGGGAAGAACCAATGCAAGTCAGCATATCTTTCTTTTATCAAATTAACTCCCCATTTTTTTTCCCTTCCTCCGATTTGAGGGTATGTTTTTTTCCCTTCCTTTCTTTCTTTTTAAGCATTACATTTTATCTTCACAATACTACTGGAATGGTTGAATAAAGTGTGGCCTCGCTGCCCATATGCCATTCAGCTTCTGTCTGTCTTTTTGTTTACACTGGGAATACAATAGAAACTATAGTCCTTCCAATACATCATTTATAAGTGTATTCTACCTCTGAATGTACAGACAGAACTGGCTGTGTGTGAATAAGCTCTGTGAATATTGCCAAGACACTGTGCTTTGTTCAGCATTATTCTTCACAATAGATACCACACTTTGGAAGTAATTTTAAAAAGAGAATCAAAATAGTGGTACTTTTAGCTTTTGTTTCTTTTATACCACACTGCATTCTCTGTCTCTCATTCAGCTGCTTCTATTATACTGACAAATTAAATAAACCACTCCATTGCTAAAGAGGCTTGGGCAGGCAGGGCTTCACTACACTGCCGTACTGAGAAGTCGAAATAAACATTTATGCGGTTTCCTTCTAACAATTTTAGCTAACTTTAGTCAAACATTAAAAAAAAAATTGGGGGGATGCTTCAGAATTTGAGTTGATCAGCAGCACAGGAGAGCTGGCATCTGAAGAAGTCGAGTAATGACAAGCCATGTGTCCAGGTAATGTCTGCTGCTTTTAGTTCTGCAGTTTCTAGAAGGATTGAAAGTTTCTTCCAGCTGTGGGGGCCTCTGGGAGCATACCTTGGTAAGTGACTGAATGATCTTAGTGCAAAGTAGGAGCTGATTAGCCAGAGACAGGCTTAGTAGACACATGCAAAGTTAAGCAGACTTTTTGGTTAGATCAAGAAGTTTCTCCACTTGAATTTGGGTTTGGTTTGAAGAGATTTTGGGAGGGCAGATAAGGTGCTGCTTGAAATACAATTTATTCCAAATTTTTTGGTCAAATTGTCATTGATTAAATGGGCAAGAGAGAAGAATCCTTTTGTTTGTCTTAACTTTGCTTTAAATTGTAAAAGTTTTTATTGGGGGCAATCAAGTTTATGTCTGGCAGGAAGGCAGGAGGAACACAGAAAGAATAGAAATAAACAAATGGAAGTTTCTCAAACACAAATCCGGATTGAAAACATGACTCTAAACTTCCAAATTATGGTCTTCTAACTTTTGCTTTAAAAATATCATTTCTTTCCGGAAGCTGGGAAGAAAATAGGTCACTGTGCTGTAAGTCAGAGTTCTGAGAGGATGATGACTGCTTGCTAAAGGAAACAAAAAGGCATCAATTTCTTTTGGTCATAAGCATTCAGTGAAAATTGTTTTTAGAAATTGATAGTAAAGAAATAAATGTTTCATGTTCTTTTACAAACAGTTGTTTGGACTGATTACTTGTAATATGGACAAAACCTTAGTATTTTCTTTCTCAACTTCTATTGCAATCGATTCTACTCCCATGCCACTTTTTCTTTAACCAAACAAGTGGAATTTGTGCTGAAGAGTGAATCAAGAGTTGTTTGCTTTCAGGGATCTTAGAAACAGACAGACTTCCTTATAAAACAGAACTCCAGTAAATGCCAGTTATAGGAGATGCTTTGAAGACTTCAGCCACCAGCTAAGATGACCTCATTTAAAATGCAAGGAGTCTAAGGCATAGAGTGGGGAACTCTGTGTTCCAACAGAGATGTCCCCTGGCTTCTAAGTCAGAGAGCACGGTAGGCAAAGGAAAATATTGAGCCAAAGTAGTTTGAACAGAACGATCAGGGTTCATCTTTTATTACTAAAGAAAGACTTGAAAAAAGCCCAGGTGAAATTTCCTTCCATTGTCTAGGAAAATTCTCTGTAATTTGCCCCAAGGGAAATCCAACTGCCTTGTGGTTGAGGTTTGCTACCCCTTCTTTCTGTGTCTGTCTCTCTCGTTCTCTCTAAACGTAAATGTCTATGGGGTCCCTGGAGAAAGGAGTGGGCTGTGTGAGGGGAAACTGAAGGTCAGGGTTGCCCACTGTGGCATGACTTTTAAGCTAAAGAGGTTTTTATTTCTCTTGTTGCCATGTCAGGTCTAATTTGGTCTGCATTATGCTAAAGGGGTGGGCCTGCTCATGACAGGAGGGGGTTAAATGAGATTACAAGCTTTAGAGGTTGTCAGCAGCTACTGCTGCCTGGGGATGTTAAATTGCAATTTAATGGTCAGCTTTATCTGTATAGTATCAGTGGAAATCTGCTGTTTTCAGCAACTTAATTGGCACTGTGTTTGCTGGAGTTTTTCGGTTAGGTAGCAGAACTGACCAGATTTTAATGCTGAATTATTTAAAGGCTAAACTGGCAGAATGAAAGTGGAAAGCTGGTTTATTTTTCCCCCCCTTCTTTTTTTTTTTTTCCCCTCTTGTAAAGCAAAAAGCTTATGAATGGGCAATATGCTAAAATCTGCTGTAATACACTAAACTTTCTAAAAATATTCAAGGAACCCAATGCAGCTCTGGTTTATTCATAGAAGAATAAACAAAGAGTAACACTTGTTATCAAAACATATGTACAGTGCCTGATTTGTGAGAGGAGAGTGAGAATGTGCAGATGATGAGGCAGACAGTTCAAAACAAAATAAGCCTGTTATAGTATTTTTTTCCCTTTTTATTTAACAGATGCAAGTGAGAGTGTAGAATTGAGTAGCCCTGTGGATGAATTATAGGATGACAAACACATCGATGGCCAGACCCTAAACAAACTAGAATTAGTAAAAAATCATGTGTAGGAGAAAGATTATACACGTGGCTTGTGCGCTCATTTATGTGTTTGTGAGAAAGTTTATGTCTGTGTTTATGTGTTTTGAATGACTGAATAAATACAGACGCAGTACATAAATTGGTGGGCTCTGTAAACAAAAATGCAGATACATGGGGATGTTTATGTTGCATGATTATTTTTTTAATTAACCTGGGGCAAGGAGAGTAGGGAGTAATTGAGAGTAAAGAGGGAGGACTGTTTGAAAGCATCATAGTGAGTTCTATCTGCCCGCATGTATGAATGTGGCCCTGTGGGAATGAGATGTGTGTGTGTGTGTGTGTGTGTGTGTGTGTGTGTGTGTGTGTGTGTGTGAGACTGTGGAGCCCGTCCAGAAATAGAGAAACCCGAGAGAGTGTTTTGCCAGCAAACATCAGCATTGTCTGTTCATGAGTTAGGGGTCAGTCTAGAAAGTTCAGGATTAGTAAATTTAATATCCTGTCAAAATTCTCATGATAATGAATTCTGGCTGGCCCCGCTGGCGGGGCTGGCATGATGGCCCCGCCACTGCAGCCTGTGAGATAGCACAGCTAATTTATGAGCAAGAAATTATGCTGTGCTGGCATGAGCCGAGCTGGTCAGATGAGAGACGGGCGGGCGCAGCAGTAGGGCTGGGTACAATAACCGCTGAGCTGGGGGAGATGCACAGACCTGGATCAGCTCAAGTGGTCCTTAGTCATCTCCAAATCCTCCTAACTCCTCTTGGAACGGCCCAGTTGTAGAAACAGAGGCAGTCTTTTTTCACCCATGGGCCAATAGATCATTCGCTCATCATATTGCTGCCTTCTTTTATTTTTTCAACAAGGAAGGGAAGTTACTTTTTTTTTCTCTTTAAATAAATATCATTTCCATCACCTGCTTTGAATTCATTTTTTTAAATCTAAAAATGAGTATAAAAGCCAGGTTAAAGAGTCCAGTTTCAAAGAATAAGGTAAAAGAGGCCAGACCAAAGAAGTCAAGAAATGTTGTAAAGATAGGAGAATGTTGGGTTCTAAGAAATAGTGAATCTTGAAAGCCCGGGAAGCTCCAGCAGCCACACTGGTGGAGTCATTTTTCAGCTGCACGAGTAATGTAAAATATACTGCTCCCCAGCAAGAAGCACGCACAAAAAAATGGGAAAGTTCCCGTGCACTTTGTTCAAGGTTCCACACCTCTCTTTGCAGCTGTCACATCCGTACATTATGGTACATTGAATCTGAATGAAGCTCTCCACATCAAAACCTTGCATCCATTATGATATCATCTCCTGCTCTAAGCTGTAATGCTTATTAATTCTGCACCCATACTCTCCAAGCTTCAGCAAATGTATTCCATCAGCCTAGCATTTAATTTAATTAGTACAGCTGGGCTCTCATTCTCCTTTCTGTGTCAGAGGTATTGTCAGCACGTTCTGCTATAACACAATTACTGATTGCTTTTAGATAGGCAGAAATATGATTAGGGTATTGGGTGACTGTATCATAAGCCTTATTAGATTCATTTGAAATCTGGAGATAAATAGGAAACTTTTATTTGCAGTGTAATGAGATTATGCTTATTAGGCCAAGGCCCCACAACCTTTTGCAAAGAACATAGTGTATCAGTAGGATTATACTCTGGAACCAACACTTTTTGCTCAGAGCATCCAAGCAATTTCTCAGAGCCTTGGAGATTTAACTGTTGTCGCACTGTACACATTTTAGGATTACTGGCCACCTTGGTATCTTCCCCTGTGATCACATGCATCATTCCTTTCCTTCTGGCTGTGGCTAATTCAGACTAAATGAATGAATCTTGAAGTGGAATCATAAATTTTAAAAAAGGAAAATGTTTTGAAAACCAGTGGGCAAAAGAAATCATCTATTCAGCATATTTATTTGCTAATGACAAACCTAGAGACTGGCTTAATAAATGAATTTTTAAAAACTGCATTCTTAAATACATAATACCGTTATTATTGCTGTTGCTGCTGTTGTTTTAATTACAAAATCCCATATAGCATCTAATTCTATAATATCCCTTAGCTGAAAATCACAAATTCCCAGAATCCTTTTGAGGTATGAGATATTATGATATCTATAAAAGGTAGAATTTTCTAAGTGAACAAAAATAGTGTAATGCTTGATTAAAAATGATAAAGATTATTGCATAAAATTAAAATAACAAGAATATAGTGATACACATAACTTAAATTATCTGCACTGGAAGTCTATCTACTGGGCATACTGGTTGTACAATGTCTTCACAACTAAAACATGGTGTGTTAGGGGGAAAAAAATGAAAAATACAAGTCCAGCATATTTGGAATCAGATTACTTAGAGTCTCAGATATGCTATTATATGACCCTCAGAAATTAATATAATGTCTCAGTCTCAGTTTCCTCATCTGTAAAATGGGGATAATAACATGTAGACTCTCCAGAATACATAGGCTTGTTGTAAAGATCATTTGAAATAATACATGTAGTATGCAAATATGAGTTATTTTTAGTAAGACAGTTTTCCTGGGTTCCAGAATTAAAGATGAACTTTGATTTAGGAAAATCTAATATATAAAAATCTTAACTTCTTAATTTGCTAAGGTTGTTCACTGACTGTCTATGAAGCATTTCCATACAGTAGAGAGAGACAAAAATAAAATCACACAGACTGGATTTGAAGCCAGATCCTCTTACTCCAAATTCAGTGCTCTCTCTTTCTATCGCTACCTGACAAAACCAACATACTTATAAAATGATTGTTTTATTACAAAAAGCATCTTCCTTTTACAAAACAGTCGCCAATGCTGACCACTAATCATATTAAACTTATTATCATAAGAATCATGTGATCAGAACTGGAAAAACTCTAGAAGACATTTAATAAAACAATGTCATTTTTGTTTTGTTTTTAAATATATTTTATTTATTTCAGTAAACATTTTCTAATTATGTGTAAAAAAAAGTTAACTTTAAAAAAAATTTTGAATTCTAAATTATCTACTCCTACCCTTTTCCCCTCCCTTCACAAGGCAAGCAATATGATAATGAATATGTGTATGAAGTCATACAAAACTTATTTCTATATTAGCCCCATTGCAAAAGAAAACAATAATAAAGCTAAAAAGTTTGTTTCAACCAGTTTTCCAAGTTATATCATTTTTCTCTCTAAGGTAGAAAGCATTTTTTTTTATCATGGGTTCTATCAGAGCAATCAATATTTTCAACATTGGTGATACATATATATGTATATGCATATAATAAAGCAATATTATAATATTGCTAAAGAACATAATTGTATAACAATTTCATTTTACAGGTAAGGAAAGACAGGCCTATAAGGATAGAATGATTTACCTAATCTCTTCCCTCCTAACCTAGTATTATTTCTATTACATTTTGCTTTCTTTCTAAATTACAAAAATTCTGTTTTCAGAGGCTCAGTTATCCCATAAAATAAGGTATACTTCTACAGTGTGATTTTACGACAACCAATTCAAATCAAAAATAATTTATTTTCTATAGTTGTATGTTTTCACTTCAGATCATATTAAAAATCAAAGAACAAAGAAACAAAATAAAACAAAAATACCCTAGCTGATATATGAATTATAATCAAAAACTAGAAACAAATAGATTTGAGCACCAAACTGTTGATGATGACAGGATACACATTACAGAATAAGTTATAGTTAGAGAGGCTTAATAATCTTGTCCCTTAATTTGTTCCCCATGACCATCATTGATTCTTGGACTCTCTTTCAAGTGCAGCCTAAAGGTAGCTCTTCACCTCATTCCAGACATACTTCAGATTTAATTTGGCCCTTTTCTTCCAAATCAAGTTTAAAGAGATTCTAGCAAAGGTATTTATTTCTTTCCTGGAATGGGCTGATGCAAAAATTAAGGCCTTGGTTTACATTCTTAATGGCATTGTTTTCATGATGTATTAAAATCAGTTGATTCTGAATAAGTGTTAACACTCTAGGTAAAGGGACTGCTATTAGACAATCCACAATGAATGAATAAATAAGTAAAACCAAGACATCTCAGAAGTTATTCAATGACTTTTTTCCCATTGGCACTGAATTTTGTTGCTCACTGCCCTTTGTGAATAATGTGATCAATTCTAGCATGCAGTGTGTATGAAGTAGGATCTAAATGGAAGGCAATAAGAGTGAGGATGGCCCAAGTACAAAAGTATACTCCAAAATACAGTGAAGAGGGAGCCAGCAGTGACATGATTTTTTTTTCCTTTAGATTCAATTCTAGAAACTCTTTTCTCTACTTATTTGTACAATCAAGGTCAGAGTGGAAGCTACCAAGGAAGTAAAAGGAGTTCAGAAAATCTCAACTCACGTTCACTTGATTCACGAAATGGCACCACTTTTTGTCTGTGTATGGCTCCTTCACCATCACTCTGTCTCTTTATTTGGATCCTTGATTCCATATACAGGTTAGAATTGAAACTAAGAGAGGCAGCATAAGCAGCAACGCGTTTATAGATGTCTGGCAGAAACATAACAGTGAGAGAGAAATGGGGTCTAGCAAACTGATTCTGAGAAAGGGAAGGCAGAAGTGTATTGAAAAAGGCAACCCAGAATGTCATCTCATCCTCCCCACAACCCCCCAATCCCAGGAAGTGTTGTCACGTGTATGTTTATATGAAAGATATAACCAGGAATTTTTATACCTTGTGCAGGAAGAATGTAGCACATGTTCATTTGTGATAAGGATGGACAAGGGAAAGCATATTTGGGGAGGGGAAGAGCTCACCCCAGGCCACATATATCTAGGCATTTCCTATTTTTATCTTCCTCTGCTGCTAAAGATTTATAAAAGCTGTCAGTATCCTTTAAATCTAGTGCCTTGGAGAAGTTTCCACCTCTCTATCTTAGTTATGGTTCTTAATCACAGCTTATATATTTCTAGGGAGAAAAGTAGGTGTGAGAATGCCCTGGAAGGATACTTGGTCTGCACTAACTCCCCACCACTCCTTCTTTTCCTCTACCTACCAGGACCAAAGCTGTTCAAAGTATAAAGAAATGCCCAGCATCAGCAACTGTCTTACCAATAAATCATTGACACCTAACATTAGTGACACCTAGGATAGAAAGGAAAATCTTTGTTTTCATTGTTACTGATTACTTTTTTCACTCTAGGAGTACCTACAGTTTGTCAAAATACCTCGTTGAAAAGTAGAAATTTCTGTCAGACTATGATTAGACATGATATAGACAAAAAGAGAGAGAGAGCGCGAAAAAAAAAAAAAGATGACTTTATTTAGGATTAACATTTTTTTCTTTTTTATATTACCGAGTCACCTGATGTGTAGATATAGCAAACTCTTTCTATGACTGATGAAGCCACAATAGAGAAAGCTGTGAAAAACAGAAGTGTATAATTGCAGTATGTGTGAGGGAAACATTTATTTCTCATAAGTTGCAGATCTTACCAAGAAATGTAAAGACAGAAATGGTCCAACAAGAATACTGGTTGAGTTATACTTTGGAGGTATTTCCCTGACTACCCCTGTCACACTCATGTGGAAAGGACCACCCTGAATTTTAATAGCTGTCTTTGGAATCTGGATGGAAACATAGTGACAAGTGTATGCATTGTTCCAGGCTTTTGTCTCTTCCAGAAAATGTTTTGGGATTTGTTGTTTCTTCCCATGTGAAATAGGTTGGTGGGTGACCTCAGGCTGTGTCCTGACTGGGAGAGACCCAGTATGGAAAACCAGCCCACCTCTGAAACTCACTAGCATCTCTGTGGGAAGTCCCAGCAGAGAAGCCAATCATTTAAAGGAGATGGATAATGGACTTCAGGAGCATTGTGGGCGCATCAGAGAGCTGAGGATCACCCTGAGAGCAAAGTGATTTAAGATTGAAACTACCAGAAACTACTGCTTCAGTCTGGGTTCTAAGTGAAATCAGTCAGGTCATGTTTACATTTTCTATTTCAAGTCCTTCATCTGAAAGAAAAGCGAGAATACAGACCTAGAAGAATTGGAGAATAATGAAAGTTTTTCTTACATTCCTTTTAAATTCCCAGTGGTGCTCTTTGATATCCCAGTTCACTCCTCATACTATCTGTCCTTCTTGGCAATGCTTTTTTTTTTTTAATTCTTTCCTGCATCATTAAAACTTAACTTGTCTTGGGTATCACTCCCTCAGGATCCTGCTTCCTAGAAGGTAACAGCTAGATAATTTGCTAGATTAGGCTATAGTTTTTGGATAATGTATTGCACCACTACCTTCCAAGGAAAAAAAAAATTCTTCATTTGGATAGGCGCCTTCTGGCCCAAAAGAATAAAACCTAATAATGAGAACTTTAGACACTATGACAGACAGTAGGGGCAAATAGGCCTTTATGTGCACTTGAAATCCCACACATACCCTTCATTGTCAGCCCTGATGATGAGAAGTAGCAAGTAGTGCCTGGGTGGGCCAGGAGAAAACTATTAAAATAATGTCAAACAGCAGTAATTGTACTAAAAATGAGCTCCCTTGGTCCAGGATATAGAACATTTGTGGGGTGGGAAAAAAGAACTACAGTAGAATAATTCAGAGCAAATGTCTACCACAGCTACCTATAATCCTCGTGTGTTGTAGATAAATTGTAAGGCTGACAATAACATGATGGCCCTCCAAGTTATCAGTGCACTGAAATTATGTCTGAAAGGAAAATATATCATTTCATGCTAATAGATATTTACTACCAAATTCAAATAATATTTTATATCTGGCCTTGTTCTCCAGGCATAAGTGTGTAAGAAGAAATAATAATAGCCAGTTAGAACTAGTTGATTAAATGAAAGTGTAACTAATTGTTATATGTTTGTTTGATGTTGATTCAAAGGTAAAATCACAACAGAAGTAATTAGAGTAATTATTAAACTCTGCATTTAATCCAAAAGCCCCAGGGAATACTGCATGCTCATTCATCTAAACCCGATATGCTTTCTATGAAAAAATATGCACTGCCTCTCAAAGCTTCTGCTGGAAAGGGATGGCTTGCTCATATGTAGTGTCATGTCTAGTGGTCCATTTCTCTATAGATGTCACTGGCAGTGAATTTCATATTCAAAGCAGGCTAAAAAGAATACCTTTTCTTTATTTGTACTTTCACAAATAGGGACATCTGAAAGGATTTCTAGATATATAGTCTGATGGAGTTGGGCATTCTCATTCAAAAAAATTAGTCTTAGAAATTCACATCTTTTTCTAGATCAACTGAACCTAAATGGCCCTCTGGGCTAGGTGATTTGGTTTGACCCACTCTCATAAAAGAATATGTTAATATTGGATTTTTAGAATCAAGCTCCCTTTAAACAATCTTATACAGACAGTCCCCTGAATCAAGGAAGCTCCCTGTTCCACTGACGAAGATATCTCATAGAATTCCTGCTATTAAATGTATTATTTTTAAAAAAGTGTTGATATCTTTCATCAGTGAAATGAGATACAATTTATAAAGTAGGCACTTAATAAATACTTCCTTTCCCCCCTTCCTTTTTATTTTTACATCATTCTATCAGAGGTGGCATGTATAAATTTTTATACTTTTAAATATATACAGAATATTATATCCCTCCCATACCATACCTTCTCCCAGAAGGTTATGTCTTTAAAAAAATTATAAAAGGGGGAATCTAGTTAATATACTCATTCAGATCTAACAGTTTTCTATACCTGTAGTCCTTCTCCTCCACAAAGAGTTGAGGTAGGGCAATTCTCATGTATCTTCTTTGGAGCCAAGTTTGGCCATAATAGTTATAAAGCATATAATCTTGATTATCTTGTTCTTTCCAGTTACTCTCATATAATCCTTTGTAACTGTGCTCACAGATCTTAATCTCTCTTCGAATTCTTTTTAAAACGTTGTTTGAAAATACTTATTTTTCAGTAATAATCCCCTAACTCCACAGCCCTGTCTTGAAATAATAACAAAAATTATTGTTTAGCAAAATAAACACAGTGATCTTTTCTGGAAATATATGCCTTATTTCGTGCCCTCTAGTTCACCACCCTCTGATGAGAGAAGTCTCATTACTTCTGAATCTGCCAGTACAAAATGTCAGATCCTTCATCCACATGACAAATTTTCAAGTACAAACTCTCATGTCTATTCCAAATCTTTATCTCTAGTTCATTTATTCATCCTCATATAGAATTTTCTTCAATCCCTCATCATTTGAGTTAACTTCTTTTAACCACACTGCATTTTTTCAATATTCCTTCCTTAAATGTGGCATCCTAAAAAGAATATAATGGCAGAACTGCTATTTGACCTCAGCAGAGTTCACCAAGACTATAAATACATCCTCTGTTCTGGTCTCTATGTCTCTCTAGATATAGCCTTAGGCAAGTCACTTAATTTCTCTAAATTTTGGCTTCTTCCTCTATAAATTCAAAATGGTAATATTTATTCTACCTGCTTATGATATTGTTGGATAGGAAGTACACTGTAAACTTTAGAATTGTATATAATTTTGGATAATTGATTATTAAGTGCATTAGACACTAAATAAATATCTGTCCAATGAATTAATGAGTCAGACTGGAACTATAAGGTCCCATGTAAGTTTCTAATATTCTATGATTTCACAACTCTACAAATGAAAATAGTAATAGTAGTGACTTTGAGCTGTGTTTCATAATTGTATTGGGGAAAAATTTATTCTCTGGCACTACATTCTGCTTGGGGAAGACTTTACAATTCAGACATTGGTGTTATTTTTTTCATCATAGTGCAAATTCATCACTTCACACATTTATCTGTGAGCTTTAGTTATGTTTTCAAATTGTATTCTAAAATCAGTCTTTAGGACCTAAACTTAATTCCAGACAATTTTATCCTAAAATCCTAATTCATAGAAACATCTTGTTTCAATAATCATTTCAACCAAAATGTTTTATTTACTTTATACTGGGGAGATTGTCCATTTTCATTAAAGATGAGAGAGCCTCCAGAGAATTAGAGAATAAAATTAAGAGAGATTTATGAAAAATTTGATTACTTTATTCCAAGTAAAGAATGAAGAAACTGTAAAGAAAAAGAAAGACTATTTAAACTATTGATACATTTCAGCCAGCTTTGAAGAGCAGAAAAGATCCTAGAAAATTCCCAGACAAAGTACAATCACTTATAGCCAGCAGTCTTATAGTAAATGCTCAGTACACTTTCTACAATTGTCATGGTGAACCTCTGGCAGGCTCCTCAATGTCCTCAGATAGATACATTTGGCTTTACTTACCTTATGCTTTAGCTGTTCTTAGCAGAAGTAGTATTTGTAGAAATAGCAAGAGCTAGGATTGGTGAGATGGGGTGGAGCCGTAGATTGGAAAATCCTGAAATTCTTAACTAGGAGATAGCATTAAAATGAAATCTGCCATGGATATGTGGAAAAACATCCCCATAACAGTATTTTCAATAGTTTTATAAAGTCCTTCTGTAGTCCATTAGCCTACTGCAATATGGTAGCCAATCCTATAAATCCCCTTCTACTGATTCCTGCCTCTCTGCAATCAAAGATTCACAGATCTCTTCCTTGATGCTAGTATCTTCTCTCTCTTGATTATTTCCAATATATATATCCTGTCTATTGCTTATTTATACATAGTTACTTGTATAGTGTTTCCTCCAGAGACTGTGAGCTTTTTTAGGGAGGAACTATATTTTTTTCCTTTCTTTGTATCCCTAGCACCTAGGACAGCATCTACTCATAGTATTTGACTGACTGAAAGTAGTCAAAGCATGTTGGTGCATGTCAAGAAGAAAGTCTTAGAATGCTAAGAAGTCCTAGAACTTTCATAAAAGGATAAGTTGAAGAAAAAACTGGAAAAGATCAATCTAAAGAAGGAAAGCATATATTGGGTAAAAGGGAGATAACTATTTGAAAGGTTGACATGTAGATAATGGATTCAATTCAATAAATATTTACTAAATACTTCCTATTTTCAAAGCATTGGTCAAAGCAAAGTGCCAGAGAATAAATTTTTCTCCAATACAATTATGAAGCACAGCTCAAAGTCACTACTATTACATATTTCAGCATGTTATTTAACTCATGAGGGCAAGAGAAAGCAGGAAAAGCACAGAGAATAGTGAGGAATAGTCTAACTTGTATAAGTTTATGTAAAATATTTCTAGGAAGATATGTTGGAAATAGATTATAGTTAGATTTGGTATTTTACACAATAGATAATAGGGTGTAATAGAAAGTTATTGAGCAGGAAAATGAAATGGTCATACTTGTGCATTAGGCAGCTATGTGAAGGGAATATTGCAAAAGCAAATAACCATCAACTGGGAAATTGCTGAACAGATTATAGTATGTGAGCATCAGTCAGCCAACCCAAATTTATATAATACCTAGCATGTGCCAGGAATATAATGGAATGCTGTTTTCTGTAAGAAATGACAAATATGAAATTTTAGAGACTCTTTGGGAGATTTATATGAACAGAAAAATTATATTACAAAAAATTAAACGCAACTAGCGGAACATTTTACTCAGTGACCATAATGTCTAATCCAGAGTCTGATATTCTATAATTTTAGGCTTCAATATTCATTTATACTATATTTTCCAATTATTTCCCATACTTCACTCACTAAAGACTTACTCCATTGCATCATTAAGATGTGATGGTGACCTTGGGTCCTTAAAGGCTATGCCAGTGAAATACAAGCTTTGGAAAGGTTTACTCAGTCCAAAAGGTGTGATAAAAACAGACTGTTTTTCATCTGAGAGAAACATAACTAAGGTAGAGATACTCTTCCCAACAAATAGACCACTATGTGTTGAATTTGTTTGGCTGTGGCATTTGATGAAGTACATCTGATAAAGTGTGTTATAATAAGGGTAGTGTTTTCTGGAGGGAAAATCTATACCCATAAAACTACTGATTTTTGAAATGCTGAAATCATTTGCCAAAGTGATATTCAAGAAACTTAATATTTGATATGCTTATTCTAAACAGTCATAATCAGTGCTGATATTTCCATAGAAAGGAAAACTTGAATTCTATAATTCATTCAGCCTTGAACTTTCTGCATGGGGAAGACAAGATAAACTGAGTATGTGTGACTTTAGATGGGAACACAGTGCAGTAGGTATCTCCTCTTCTTCACATTAAACACACAGGTAAAGTATACCACAACCTCTAATCTGTAACCTGCTACATTCATTGATTATATACAAGTATATAAAATTATTAATAGACTTTGGTTCTGGTTGCTGCTGTAGGGAGTTGTCTGTTTACAGAAATTCATTAATATCCTCACTCCATTCAACGATGCTATAGTTAGCACAATCCAAATTCATGATCCTGAGGCTAACTCAACCCTTTCAAGTTGTAGATAGCCTCAAAGTTTTGTAAAACAGTGATCCATAATTCTGATGGACATGGCTCTCTTCAACAATGAGATGATTCAGACCATTTCCAATGATCTTGTGATGAAGAGAGCCATCTATATGCAGAGAGAGGATAGTGGGAACTGAGTATGAATTATAACACAGCATTTTTACTCTTTTTGTTTTGTTTGTTTTTCCTTGCATTTTATTTTCTTTCTCATTTCTTTTCCTTTTTGATTTGATTTTTCTTGTGCAGCAAGATAATTGTATAACTATGTATGCATATATTGGATTTAACATATATTTTTTACCATGTTTAACATATATGGAATTACTTGCCATTTAGGGAAAGAGGTGGGGGAGGGGAGATTGGAACACAAGGTTTTGCAAAGGCTAATCTTGAAAAATTATCCATGTATATATTTTGAAAATAAAAAGCTTTAATTTAAAAAAAAAAGATCCATCAGGACAAGCAGCCTTTCTTATGGCTATAAGATCTGAATCTACAACGGATACTGTGCCAGAGACTTAAGAAGGTTCCTCAACCTTCCTTTAAGACTTCCTCAAAAGCACTTCTTAATGACCTCAAGAGATCTCTATCCCTAGACAGATTGCATCTGTCTCTTAGGAGATGCAATTTCATGAGTTTCTCTGGCAAACACACACACACACACACACACACACACACACACACAAAAAAAAAAACCAAAATTTTTTTTTTATGAAACTTTCCAGCCCCAAACAGGTTGATTTTCCGGAGACAAATAACAGTCTAACATCAAGCCTGTTCTCAAAACTTTTCCAACATGTTAAGATCTATCACACCCTGGGTACCACTGGCATCATGAGAACAACTCACATTTACATGGAATTTGAATTTTTCCAAAATGCTTTTCTCATGATAGTTTTGTGACATATGTAGTGATAAATGTAGTGTTTTCAGATGAGAAAACTGAAGAAAAAGGATGTTAGATGGAATATCATGTGAAATTCCTAGCCAGGAATATCCTGGCTCCACTATCCAGTATTCCTTCTTTCCCAGAATTCATTCTGCTGTATGGGCCATGAAGAGACATCAGAAGACTTTGGTGGAGGATCAATCCTTTGCTGAACTGGAAATCATAAGGGAAAAAAAAAACTTTTATCAACCACATCTCCAAAAGTGATGTCTACTGACCTGGAAACTATAGCTATAATAACTGGGAAGTAATTTTTAAGTAATATAAATATTAAATAAATAATTTTCAGCATGTTATTGATAATCAATGGTTTTATATCCATGTTTTATAATGTGGAAGGAAGGGAGGTGAAGTGAATGAGCATCCATTAAGAATCTACTATGCTCTAGAAAATGTATTAAATGCTTTAAAAATATTCTTTTATTTGATGTTCAGGACATCCCTGGGAACTAGATGTTGTTATTGTCCCCATTTTATCCTTCAGGAAACTGAGACAGACAGAAGTTAAGTGACTTAAATAAGATGACACAGCTAGTAAATGTCTGTGGCCATATTTCAAATCTCATCCTCCCAGTTCTTTGCCCAGCACTTTAACAACCACTAAACACACACACACACACACACACACACACACACACACACACACACACACACACACACTTACTGTCAGTTTCACATTTATCTCATGAATCTCTTCAGGATTACTAAGCTGTTAATTTATTGTTTTTACTTATGTAAAGTGACTCAATGTGAGGAATATTGTTTGAGTGCCTTTCAATTTTTTTCAAGTTGGAAATAAACATCTAATGTGATTTTATTATTTAGTTAGTAATGAAAAGATGTTTAAGGAGAACTCTGAATATAAACTGAAACATAATTTTTTCACTTTTATTTTTCTTGCCTTTTTTTCAATGTGGCTAATATGGAAATATATTAAACACGATTTCACACATATTATTGCTATATTGTTTGCCTTCTCAATAGGTGAAGAAGAGGCTGGAGGGAAGAGAAAATATGGAACTCAAAATTTTGAAAAAAATGAATGTTAAAAATAAATAAATTATAAATTGGAAGAGTGAAAATTAAAAAGATGTCCCAAAAGCCATAATATGAAATAGGGAATCACTGGGCACAAGTCAGGTACTTCATGAATCTCTATTGGATTTTAATTAGGTTCATTACAAATAGAGAAGACAGAAGTAGTACATTAAGGATGAAACACAGCTCCCCAAATGATAACAGATTAGTGTGGTGAGCTGCAATTGGGTCTCAATCAATCAAACAACAATCAACAATTTATTAAACACTTATGGTATGCCAGGTACTGTGCTAACTCTAAGTCTGACAAACTGAATGATCATACAGATAGATAGATATAACAACAAATCAGAAGACAGTCCTCATCAAAGAATATAAAGAACAATAGACTCTCAAGAAAACTTCTCATCCTAACCCAGCCATTAAAAGATTGATCACACATGTGCATAAGTATATGTATAGACACACATACAAATACATATAGACACACATCCACATATATATACCTTTTAGAGCAGTGAGATTGTAAAAACATAGCTGTAGTTCAGCTAAGTCCTAGCAAATCTAATATTCTCCCCAAAGTCGCACAAGAACTAATAGCATTGAGGAGCCAAATTTAGGCCCTGCTTGTGATTGCAAATACTGTTTACTTCCCTGCATTGCTTCTAATTTTATGGAGACTGACTACAATGAAATCAAATGTTTTTTTATTTAAATAAAAATTTTAAACTTTATGCAACCATCAAATAATTACAACTTTAGAGTCTTATGGATATCATCTGAGTTCATTCCAAGGACCTAAAATTGAAAAAATATGCAATAAAAATATTTTTTAAAAGTTATACAATAAATCACTTTGTAGTTAGCAGGGAGAGATAAAGAAATGTATATTTTGTTGATAAATTTTAAGGTCTCTAGCAATGACATTATAATAAATATAAATATTTCTCATTTCAAGTAAAGCTGTTTAACTGAATTTTGAACTTATAGATGGGTTAGAATAAGATATTGATTTATTTAAGAATCTGGAAAGCCTGGAACTGAAAAAATCTTCAAGATAAAGAGCAACTAGTAGTAGAAAATAGCACCTGATAATGTATGTTTTATAGATTAACTCCATTTGGTATTAGAAATTCACTTCTTTTCAATCCAATCCCTCAATTCAGTGACTACTAAGGAAGTATCTACCTACTATGAGGAAGGTATTGTGCTATGCTTTAAGGTTACAAAGACAAAAATGTAAAATAACCCCTGCCTTCAAAGAGTTTATGTTCTGTTGGATTTATGCCTCCTTTAAATTAAGCATCAGCTACTTTTTAGATATTTCTATTATGTCTTAATAAGTATGCTACTTAAATTTTTCTCTCACACCACTTTTGGCAGATATTATTTATGCTGCTAAAATTGCCTTTCCAAAATAAATATGTTCTTGGTAACTATATAAATTAATACATTTTAAATGATTATGTGAGAATATAATTTAGAAGAACATCATAGTGGATACCTTTTGAAAGTAAAAAGTTTTCTAAGTCTATATCCCAGACATAAAAAGGGTAAAGGACATATTTGTATAAAAGTATTTAGAGCAATTCTTTATTGCTATTCTTATAGCAAAGATCTGGAAATCAAATGGATATCCATCATTTGGGAAATGGCTAAACAAGCTACAGTATGTTGTTGTGATGCAATATTATTGTGCTATAAGAAATGACAAGAAAGATGATTTCAGAAAAAGCCTGGATTTAAATGAATTGATGCACAGTGGAGTGAGCAGAACCAGGAGAACACTGCATACAATAACAGAAATATCTGGTAATGAAGAATTGTGATTTACTTAGCTATTCTCAGCAATGCTATGATCCAAGACAATCCCAAAGGAACAATGATGAAGCATGTTATCTGCTTCCAGAGAAAACTGATATTGTCTGAATATAGACTGAAATATACTTTTTAAAAAATGAAAGTAAAAAATTCATTTTCTAATGTAAATGCTCATCACTTAACTCATCTGTTTTTAAATTTAATTTTTTCATCAGTTTTTATTGACTTTTTCTGGGGATGGAGCCAAGATGGCAGAGTAAAGTCAGGAAGCCGCTTGAGTTCTTCCAGTTTCCCTCAAAAACCACACGAAACCAAGCCTCTGAACAGAGTCTGATGGGATGAAACTACTCTCTAGCTAAGATAGACTGGAAAAACTTCAAGAAAATTCAGCCTCACTAGGGTAAAAAGGGTGTTTAGCCCTACTCAGATAGACTCTGGGAACATCAGTAAAAGCATCTTAATCACAGCTCAATAGAGGAGTAAATCAGTGGGACAGCTTTCAGTACCCACACAGAAGTCAAACTCTGGAAACTAAGCTGTTTCCTGAAAATAGCAGGCAAAGCTACTAATGTGTCCCAAACCAAGGCTCAAGGCTGCACAGAAAGCTTGGAGCAGTGGTCTGTTTACTCCAGGAACAGAGCTCAACCATAAAAGTTAAAAAAAAGAAAAGAAAAGAAAAGAAATATCAAAAGAAAAGGAAAGAAAATGAGCAAGAAATAGAAAAGAATCTTGACCATAGGAAAGCTTCTATGGTGATAGGGCAGAACAAAACACAAACTCAGATAAGTACAGAATATCCACAGAAGAAATTTCAAAGAGTGATATGCATTGGCCTCAAGCCCAAAGAGGCTTTTTGGAAGTGCTCAAAATACTTTAAAAGGCAAAGAAGAGAGAAGAAAAAATGAGAAAGGAAATGAAAGGTATGTACGAGACAATCAACAGCTTGGAAAAGGAAGGAAAAAAAATTATCTGAACAACTCCCTAAACAGTAGAATTATCCAAATGGAAAAATCGATACAAAAGCTAACTGAAGAAAATCACACATTAAAAATTAGAACAGGGCAAATGGAAGTTAATGATTTTATGAGACAGCAATAATCAAACAAACTAAAAAGAATGAAAAAAAATCAAAGAAAATGTGAAATACCTTATTGGAAAAACAGCCAACCTGGAAAATAGATCCAGAAGAGATTATTTTAAAAGTATTGGCCTACATGGCCAAAAAAAAAAAAAAAAAAAAAAAAGCCTGCATAACATTCTACAGGAGATTATTAAGGAAAAATGCCCCAGTATTCTAGAAACAGAGAGGGAAATACTGAATGAAAGAATCCATCAATTACCTTCAGAAAGAGAGCCCATAAGGAAAATAAGGAACATTGTTGCAAAACTCCAAAACTACAATCTCAAGGAAAAAATATTTCAAGCTGCCAGACAATTCAAATATCAAGGAGCAACAATCAAGAATCACCCAAGATCTGGCAACTTTTACAGGAGTGCCTGGCATATTCCAGAAGGCAAAGGACTGAGGGTTACAGCCATGTATTAACTATCCAGTGAGATTCAGCATCATCTTTCAGGGGAGATAATGGAACTTTAATGAAAATAAAAGACTTTCCATTATTTCTATTGAAAAAAAAAGAACTTAATAAAAAATTTAATCTACAAACAAGGAGAAAAGCATAGAAAGGTAAATAGGGGAAAATAAATATATTATGTAAAGGTTAAACTGTTTACATCTCTAGATGGGAAAACAATATCTGTAACTCTTGGGAACTGTATACATCACTAGGGCAGACAGAGGGGACCATCATATAGACCAAGGGTATGATTGTGAATGTATTCTGATGTGATGGCATCAAAGAAAAAGACATCAAGGGGTGGGAAAAGATCTGTACAGGAAAAAAGAGGAAAGGGGAAATATAATGGGAAAATTAGTTCATTTGAAGTCATTCCCTGAGGCTCAATTTCTTGATAAGTAAAATACAAACAATAATATCTATAGCACCAACTTCACTGGATATTCAAGAAGGCCCAAGGAGATAATGTATGAAAGTGCTTAGTAAACTTTAAAACATTACATAGCTGTCTAGATGTTGACTATTTTTGTTCCTTGTAAATATGGAATTGGGATACAGCCAGGCTTGGGAGAAAAATCTATATTCTGTGGAAGGAAAAAGAAGATAGATGAGAGGAGGGTAACTATGGAGTTAATATAGTAAATGTTACAAAACATTATCACAACTAGAATTTCTATTATTTTAACAAACTTGGTTAAGAATATCATCCTTTCATTATCAGAAAAAATTAAATCTTATCTCCCGAGAAACACTGAGATTCAGTTTATATCTCTAGGACAAATAGGTTTTATTTTACAGAAAATTCATTTTAAGAGAAGAGCAAGGGAAACTTACAAAAAACTTTATAATATTCTATTATTTCTCAAGTGTTGCATCTGAATTTCTAAATGATGCTAAATTTGATTCAAAGCTTAAAAGCCACTTGGTTTTTTTGAGGGCAGAGTCATAACTAGCAATTTTGGAACCCCGGGGATAGAAACAAGAAACACATTGGTTTGGGGGCCTGACATCAAATCAACTTCGTAAGTAATTATATTAAAATAATAAGACAAATACATTTTAGCAGGAAGGAAAATTATTTACTATAGTGATTTCTATTCTGTTGTGCATGTATTAAATATTTTTGCATTCTAAACTAGGAAACCTTGGGGGAAAGCCCTGGTTGCTCTATTTTAGTTATGACTGCTGAAGAGCATAGTTTTTGGTTTATTTTTTAACATTTCTCATTATTCTATGTCACTACTTTCCTGCAAAAGAAATCTAAGAATTTATTTGTCTTTGTCACTGGGGATGGACAATATCATTTACTGAATCCCTCAGACTAAAACCTTAGTCATCTTTTGCTCATCTATCACTTTTGTCCTTATTTTCACTCTCCCTCTACAATCCATTCTACAATCCATTGACACAGCTGCCAAATTAATCATTCTAAATTACTGCTTTCATCATGCTATTTTTCTTTCCCCAAAACCTTGATAGTTTTTCACTACCTACTAAACACAGTCTCAACTCCTTACTTAGCTTACTTCAGGACTCTCCACATCCTTTTTTTCCCCAATGCCCCATATTCCTCTTCTATTCCTCCCTTTTCTCTGCCCAGCTAAATTGACCGATTTATAACACAATTTCCCCATGTCACGTAATATCTCTTTTCACAATATTTCTCATCCATCTTAGAAAGTCATGCTTCTCTTATTATTAATTTCAAGAATCTTGGATTTTCTCAGTATCACAGAACCCAACTGATGACCTCAAATATCATTACCATGCAGATTGACTCAGTTTTTTAACCCTCAACTATCTTTTCCTCTAATTGGAGGGATGAAGTGTGGAACTGCCAAAACGTTCCTTTATAAATGGCTCAGAACTTCCCAGATAAAATTCTATTTTCCATCAGCAGCTCAGCTTGGTTTTGACTCCAGGGAGCATCAAAGTCTTCAGTTCTCCCTCCTCTTCCTCTCCCCCATTTTCAATTTCCTTTTGTTTTTGTCATCTTCCATCTTTGTAAGCTCCTTGAACTCAGGGACTGACTTTCTTTTTCTTTATTTGTATTCCCAGTTCTAAAGGCATCTAATAAATGTTTGGACAGTTAGGTGATGCAGTGGAAAGAATACCAAGGCTGGAGTCTTTAAGATTCATTTTTGTGAGTTCAAATCTAGCCCCAGACACTTTAGTGTGACTCTGGGCAAGACACTTAATCCTATTTGCCTCAGTTTCCTTATAGAAAAATGGCTTAGAGAAGGAAATGGCAAACACTCTAGTATCTCTGCCAAGAAAACCCCAAATAGGAAGAACAAAGAGTTGAACATGACTGAAACAACTGAACATGCACAAATGTGAGTACTTATTACACACATGCCATGGCCCCTCAAAGATTTAATGTATAAGTCCTAAGAGTTAACTATGTCTAAAAATTCATTGTGCTATGACCAACATGGTGATAAGACTCTCAAAACTGACCTAAGTTGGTCCTCAAACCAACAAAGTATATAAATACCACCATGGAAAGTTTTATCAGTTTGACAATCTCTTCTCTAGGATTATACTTTGCTAGCAAAATCTTCCATTCCAGGCTCAATTCCACTTTCCAGTGAGACACATAAGCCTTTTGTTGCTACTTTTTGTTTGTTCAAATTTCCCTTTGCTAGTTCAAATTAGTTTCAAATTCTACCTCCTTCCAGACAATCCTAACTTGTCTAAACTCCTGAAAAATTTACTGTTTATTTGAAACATCTGATACCTTTTATTATAAGGGCTTTATGGATCTGTGTTTTATCTCACCTGCTAGAACACAAACTTCTATACAATGGACATATTCTATATTTCTTGGCATCTAAACTAAGCTAAAACATATTTTATATTTCTTGTCATCTTCAAAGAGCTTAGCATGAAGATACACTGTACTAACAATAATAAGTACTCAATAAATAGTTAATGAAGCAATATGGAATAGAATATTTATGAATTGGAATCAGGAAGACTTGAATTTGAATCTTCTCTCACATACTTAGTAGCAATGTGATTCTGAGCAAGTCACTTAACTATCTACTCTTCATTTTCTTCATCTGTAACATATAGGAATGGGATTTGATAACCCTTATGGTCACTTCTAGCTCTAAATCTAGGAACATATAATTCTATGAACTAATGAGTTTGAGGAATGGAATAAGTGAACTCACTTTAAGTTTTTTTTTTTAAGATAATATCAATGCTTTTTAAATTAATTTATCCTAATCTATATCTTATAATTTCCTCTTAGAATTAGAATTCATTTAAAGTATAAAAATTCTGGATTAGATATCTTAGTGGTGAATCAAAAATCCTATATTACTTCTTCAAGTAGTCTTATTGTGACCTTAATAAGGTTGTCTATTAGCCCAATGGAGTGTATACTGTAGCATTCCTTACTATCTCCCTCCATTGGTTCTTTCCTCTCTGCTTTCAAACATTCACTGGTCTCCTCTATCTTTGGAGTTGGAAGAGTGAGAGAAGAGGATCTAAATAGAAATATCCTACTTGGGTCTGGAGAATAGGCTAGACACAAAGAGTAGAAGCTTAGTTATAGTTGTTTAGCCATGTCCAATTCTTTACGACCCCATTTGGGGTTTTCTTGGCAAAGATATTTTAGTCGTTTGCTATTTCCTTCTCTAGCTCCTTTTACAGATAGGAGGAATTGAGGCAAACATAGTTAAGTGATTTACCCAGGGTCACACAACTATTCAGTTTCTGAGCATGAATTTGAACTCAGGTCTACCTATCTACTGAGACACTTAGCTTCCATTAAAAAGCTTTAGAAAAAGTCAAGCTTAGACTCAGCATCAGGAAAAACTTCCTAACAATTAGAACTATTTAAAAGTAGAATGAGCCACCTTAGGAAATAGCATTAGTTTTCTATATCTTGAGATGTTTAGGCAGAGATCAAAGGACCACTTTGGGAGGAGATATCAAATACATGGCCTTCAAGTAGCATGCAGACCACAGTACTTCTGAGTGAAGCCAGGACCAGATTAAAATGTAGTTCCTAACTAATTTTAAAATATTGATGTGTTAATTAAAAAAGAAATATAAACATTCATAATGTTCTAAGTCAATATGAAACTTGCAAGGATCTTTAGGTATGGTTTAGTGACCCAGATATCTATTTGAGTTTGATACCATTGTTATAAGAGATATTGGCTCCATAGCTCACATTCTAGTATGAATATATACTTATAAGTATAAGAGACTAAAGTCTCTCACAACTATGAGGTTCCATAAACTTTATATAAATGTTCCCAAATCCATATATTGAGCCCAAATATTTTTCCTGATCTCACACTTCCATTGTGCATGGAGATTCCTTTAAGACTATTAGGTTGTTCAGGAGATCATTATATACTTCAACAACGATACTGTATGAAGATGTATTCTGATGGAAGTGGATCTCTTTGACAAAGAGACCTAACTCAGTTTCAATTGATCAATGATGGACAGAAGCAGCTACACCCAAAGAAAGAACACTGGGAAATAAATGTAAACTGTTTGCATTTTTGTTTTTCTTCCCGAGTTATTTTTACCTTCTGAATCCAATTCCCTCTGTGCAACAAGAGAACTGTTCGGTTCTGCACACATATATTGTGTCTAGGATATATTGCAACATATTTAACATATATAGGACTGCTTGCCATCTGGGGGAGGGGGTGGAAGGAGGAAGGGGAAAAATTTGAACAGAAGTGAGTGCAAAGGATAATGTTGTAAAAAATTACCCTGGCATGGGTTCTGTCAATAAAAAGTTATTATAAAATAAATAAATTAATTAATAATAATAATAAAAGACTATTAGGTTGTTGTTGTTCAGTCGTGCCTTACTCTTCGTGACCCCATTTAGATGTTTTGGGTTTTGTTTTGTTTTGTTTTGGCAAAGATATTGGAATAGTTTGTCACTTCCTTCTCCAGAAGAGGAAACTAAATCAAAGAGATCTTAACTCCAGGCTCTATCCACTGCACCACCTAGTTGCTCTAAGCTGATCATACCATTATCTTAAGTCCTTTTGTCAGCCATCTGTTTCCTATCACTCATATTTACAACTTCACAATCTTTTTCAATGCCTTCCTCTACATTCTCTATTCTGTATCTAATCCATCATTGTTTGTTGTGCAATTTTCAGTTTTGTCCTTTTTTGAGACCCCATTTGGGCTTTTCTTGGCAAAGTTACTTAAATAGTTTGATCTGTCCTTCACCAGCTCATTATACAGATGCAGAAAATGAAGCAAATAGGATTAAGTGATTTGCCCATATAGTTTTGAATGCTGTGGATAAATTCACTTACTGTGGCAGTATATTTTCCAGGGATGTCCACATTGCTAATGAGACTGACACTCTCACTGCCAGAGCTAGCACAGTGTTTGAGAGGCTCTGATTGAAAATGTGAGAGAGGAGAGGTATTAGACTGACCACCAAACTGAAGGTCTACAGATGTGTTGTACTGATTTGGACATTAGACCAGCACCATTTGAATTGTCTTAGGAAGATCCTGAAGATCACCTGGCTAGATAAGATACCAGACACCGATGTCCGTTTTTGAACTAAACTGCCAAGCATTCCAGCTCTATTGCAGAGAACACAACTCCATTACACTGGCTCCATTGTTCAAATGCCAAATGTATGCTTGCCAGAAAGATTTTCAGGGCAAGCACTCACAAGGTGGTCAGAAAAAATGATACAAGTATATTCTCTTATAAGAACTTTAAAATTGATTATGATAGGAGAGACTGGCACAGGAACACCCAGCATAGTATGCCTTTATCAGAGAATGTGCTATGAGAATGTATCTATGAGCAAAGCAAAATCAAATTAGTTCAAAACTGCAAGACAAGCAAAGTTACAGTATCCACCCCAAATGTTTATAAAGACTATTTGTGACTAACCTGTGGCAGAGCATTCTGAGTTTATATTAATCTGATAAGCCACAAACATACTGTAATTTGACTCTAATATTTTAGTACTCTTTGAGAATGAAGGACAACCAGCCAAGTGCTTTTCCCACTATACCACCTAGCTACCCCATTCACTAAATCTTATCATAATCTATTGATATCTCATTTCCATTTTTGACACCACCACTGTAGTTTAGGCTCTTTCATTCAAACAATTGATTCAATCAATCTCATAAGCATTTATTAAGCATATATATATTCCTTGCTCTTAGAGACACTTGCTTTTATTGGCGCAGCTAGGTAATGAAGACCCAAGTTCAAATCCACCAGCCTCAGATACTTACTAGCTATGTGAACCTGAACAAGTCGCTTTATCTCAGTTTCTCATCTGTAAAATAATCTGAAGAAGAAAATGGCAAAACACTCCAGTATCTTTGCCAAGAAAATGCCACATGGGGTCACAAAGAATCAGATATGACTGAAATGACTAAACAGCAACAACAACAAAAATGTATAAACACAGTATAGAAGACTAATGGTGTCATTGTATAGATTTGGTCACTTATATTCAGTCCTTCACACTCCTTTCTCCCAGAAATTGGTAGAGTTGAATTTGTCTTGTCTCACCTATCTCTTCCACGGATAATGGTTTATGGTCTGATATTTTCTTTTGTCACCACAATTTACAATCTATAATGCTAAGGATCAAAAAGTATCATTTCTGTAGTTCCCATTAACAAGTAGTAGACTAGATATTGTTTTGTTCTTCAGATTTATGATCCCAGCACTTCATCAGTAGAATTGAATTTTGGAATCAGAGAACCTGGTTTCCCAATTATTCTCTGAATCTCTTTAAGCTATGGTTTCCCATCTGTAAAATGAGAAAGTTATACTGAGTGATTTTTTTCACAGTCCTTTTCAACACAAACTCTATGTTCTTATAAGTATATGCAAAATATGTAAATAATAAAGAGAAAATACTTTTGTAGGGAAAGTAATAGCATAGCAGTTGAATGTAGGATGGAGAAAAGAAAGACCTGGGTGTTAAGTATCATCTAAGCAGAACTTTGAGAAAATTTAGGGAATTTTGGCAGTTAGATGGCACAACAGATAGAGTGCTGTGCCTGACTCAGGAAAACTCATCTTCCTAAATTCAAATCTGGCCTAAAATACTTACTGTGTGACCTTAGGCAAGTTATTTAACCCTGTTTGCCTCAGTTTCTTCATCTGTAAAGTGAATTAGAGAAGGGAATGCCAAACCATTCCAATATCTTTGACAAGAAAACCCAAAATAGGAACAAAGTCAGATTTGACTGAAAAATGATGAACAGCAATCTCAAAAGGAAATCTAAGAGAAAAAAACTGAGGTGAAAACAAATGTATTACAGGCAAAGGCATCAGTGGAAAGGCATGAGGATGGCAGACATATTGCCTTTGGCAATGGCAGACAATTCCTTTGTTAGTTCATACTAAAGACATTAGACTAGTTTTTAAAAACAATCTTGCAGTTCTTTTAAAAATTCAATTTCATTTTATTTCATTCTGAATCTGTTCCTTGACCATCCACCACCCATCAAGAAAAATAAGACCTCTGATTCAACCATTTTGAAGAACAGCCTGGAATTATGCACAGAGTTATAAAACTTTGTAAAAAATAAAATGCATAATAAATAATGATAATATAATAATATATGAAAAATAATATCTAAAATTTAGATCTAATTATTAGGTATGTTTCCCAAGGTGATCGGGGGAAAAGAAATAGAACTCATATGTTCTAAAATATTTATAGCAACTTTCTTTGTAGTGGCAAAGAACTGCAAATTGATGTGTATAGTCATGCAAAATAAATGATCTTAAGCTATTTTTCCAAGAATTAGGAAATTATCTATCAAACAGCTGACTAAAATCCAAATCTGTTACTTCTCTAGTGTTATTCATCAGAGTTCCATTATTATTAGGGTGATTACAAATCTTTCCTTTCCTACCTGTTCTATTACTTGAACAGAATTTAATTCTAGCTGCCCTGACCAACAATTATGATGAGTATGTTTTTTTTTAAGTAGATCTATAATTATATTTTCACCTCTAGAGTTTTTTTCTCTCTATTCTCTATAGCCTAATAAGGTTCTGGGCTTTTAAAAGATGATTCAGATTAAATTACTAGCAAGAATCACTGTGGCATAAGGAAGAGAATAATTGAGCAAGTAAGATTTGAGTCATAGGTCTGCTACTGACTAACTTTGTGGCCTTAGATAAGTCACTTAGCAGTTCTTTCAATTTCCTCTTTTGTTTGAAAAAAATGGTGGTAGAGGGAGGGTTGGAGGTTGGACTTTTAATGTCCCTTTCCAGATATAAAAATCTTTTAATTTCTCAGAAGCCCCCTGATTCATTTAAAGTTCTTTTTGATTTTTGAATCAGGCATGAACAAGCTTCCTCTCTAGTTGTTTTTTTACTGACTTTGAAATCTCTCACCTTTGTCAGTTAGCAGATTATTAACTGCCTATAAAAAGGATTTTCCCTCTTTGGTACCTATTTATTTCTCTTCTGGTTGGTTTGACATCTGAGTTTACATTGTTATTTTGTAGTACTAACAACAGGAACATTTTAAATTCAGAAAAATCCATACATAGGCACCACATTTGCATTTCCTAAGTAGTTTTTAGTGAATAGAGTTTATACATTCACTCTTCAATGAAAACAACAGTGGCTGTGGCAGCAGGACAGTGGTTAGTAAGGATGGCTGGGCCCGGGCCACCACATAGCAACCACTATGTTTCCAAGGACAAATAGCTCCTTTCGACCCTAAGCAACTAGACAAGAAGATCAAAACATGCCTTGTACAAGACCTCTAATACCCATTAGTGTTAGGAACTGTTACCTCAATCATGCATGGCACAGCCCTAATTATTAAGGTAATTAGAAGTTATAACACTGGCAATATTAAAGAGAGAACTTCTAGGGCCCATTAACAATGTTACTTTAAGTGATCTGACTGTGAACTGTTCAAATCTCTAATTACATTCTACGTCTATCTTAAAGGGTGATGTAATTAAGTGATGGGAGAGGGAATTAATGTATGGTGACTACTGTGTAACGCTGCTAAGTGCTATTTTCACAGATGCTAGCTGCAGAAATGTCATTTAGGTTTCTCCACTGAACTGTATACAGTATGGAACTTAAAAAAAATAACTCTTGCCTTGATATGAGTCCATGTATTTTATTCATAAGTAGGGCTTCTCCTCCCTCCCCCCTCACTTATTCTTGTTTCATAGTTATGCTGCTTTCAGTTGTATTTGATTGAAGTCACCTATATATAATGTAATCACAGTTTACATATCTAGGTTGCTTTTTAAAAATACATATGTAAATTTAGATCATTCTCTCTGCCATTTAAAATCCTTCATATTCTAGCTCTTTGTTTTTCAGTCATTTCGTCGTGTACATCTCTTCCTAACTCCTTTTGAGATTTTGTTAGTAAAGATACTGGAGTAGCTTGACATTTCCTTCTCCAGCTCATTTTATTGTTGGGGAAACTGAAGCAAACAGTTAAGTGACTTGCCTGAGGTCACAATTAGTTAAGTGTCTGAAGTGTGATTTGAACTCACAAAGTTGAGTCTTCCTAATTTCAGGCCTGACACTTTATGCACTATGGCGCCACCTACCTTCCTCAATCTGGTTCTTACCATAGTTTAATATTACTGACCCTCATAAAATCTATACCTTAACCAAAATCACCTATTTGATGTTTGCTCTGCACAGGTGCATTCATTCTATCTCCTACCTCTGGCCTTTGTGCAAAAAAGCAAAAACAAAACAAAACAAAACAAAAAACTTTTCCTCTCCTGTATTTCTCTTTTGCCTTCATTTAAAAGATTTCAGAGATGAAAATTTTGAACCCAAAGAAAGAATCTCAAAACTATAAGAAGAAAAAAGAGGATGATACACTTCTGTGGAGATTGATTTTGTTGTTTTTAAGTCATTTTTTTTTTCAGTTGTCCATGATCCCATTTTTAGCAAAGATATTGGCGTGATTTACCATTTCCTTCTCCAACCTATTTTACAGATGAGGAAACTGAGGCAAATAGGGTTAAGTGACTTGCCTATAGTCACACAGCTGGTGTCTGAGGACAGACAGATTTGAACTCAGGAAAACGAGTCTTTCTGACTTTAAGCCTAGCATTCTAAACATAGGAAACCCTATGTTTCCTAACTGACACAGTGGCTGGTTAAAGACCCTGAAATATCTATGTGGGAGAGGGCTGCTGAAAGGACTATCATAGGAACACAGTAGGACAATGAGGAGCTTATCAGTTTTTCTAGTAGCTTTCTAATTTAATCAGTTCATCTTGCTTACTAGAAGTGAGACCTCTAAATTTGGTTCCAAAGCTCTCTATCTCAATAGTTAAAGCTCACCTACTCCAGACTCCTGATTTCTTCTCCCAATTGTTAATTCTCTATCCTTACCCTGAAGTTATTTTGCATTTATTGTTTACAGCTTTTCTAAAGTCATCTTAAATACTCACCTCAAACTCCTTGAGTGTAGGGACTATTTTGCCTTTGTTCTATTTTTACTTTAATCCCCAGACCCTGGAATAATACCTTGCATAATAAAATGTTAATTAAAGACATTTTTAGTATCAACTCCTGTGCAGAGGTACTAGACTATTCGCTATGTATACATAGGTAAAGTAAAAGAGAGCACACAGTGTGTGTTTGTGTGTGTGTGTGTGTGTGTGTGTGTGTGTGTGTATAGTCTACTGGAAGCTCATAGCACCTGCACAAATAAATATAATGAAAGATTGAATATGATACAGATAAAGAAAGGCCCTGATTATTGTTTGAGCATCACTTTATTATGAATTGTTTAATAAGTTTACATTGCATATGGGTGTCATTATGTCCTATTTATCTTGTACAGAGTATTGTGTAATCAGCCTCATATTTAATAGATAACTCAGTGGAGTGAGATCCCAAACACCACAAATGAGTAAGTTATTATGAATCAATTTTTATCACATTATTTAGGAAGTTTTTTTTTTTTTGGAGAAATTAGGATTCTTGAAATGCCAGTATCTTGAGAATAATGCCTTTATTGAGAGTTTGGCTCATTTTTTCTTTATGATTCCAATGCATTATTTGGAAATCATCTACTAATTCATTATATGATACAATTTATAAATATTGAAAATGACATTTCCTTCTATATGAAATAAATTATTTTCCTGTGCCATTGCTTCATGCTAGATTAATTTTAATACCATGGGCTGCCTTTTGTAAATCAATAGTAATATTTCACTAAAAGAATACTCTGTATATGACTGAAAATCTTTCTCTACTATGAAAAGATGGTTTATGTTATTTTAAAAATAATTTTATATTTTGGAACCTAGTGCTTGAAGTAAAAAGTAGAGAATTCCTGAAAGCAGCAATGTAGGACTAATTACATATTGTAGGTTGTTTATATTGGCATGAAAATATAAGCGTGGACTCATAGGATCATTAATTTGGAATGGTAAGGTCATTTGAGGTTATTTAAGTAACTGAGTCCCACAAAGTTTTTCCTACCAATAGCCACCCCTCAAAAATGATAATGAAATGCAATATCCCATCTCTACCAATGGTGAGAGAGTTTTAAGATCTTATAACTAAATACTCAATAAATATTTGTTGAATAAAAAAAGAAAAATATGCATATATACTTTTTTCTTAAAATTGAAAAATAAAATTTCTTTAGATTTGACAACACAATACTGCTTTTTACACTGAAGTCACTTTCTAATACATCTGTCTGCCACAGACACCCCCCAAACTCTTGGTAACAAAGAAAAACTGTTAAAACCAACAGATTTGATTCAGTGATTACATTTGGCTTGAATATGATCTTTGACATAAGGAGCACTGGCCTCGGAGAGTGGCATAGAGTTTTGTATATTTGAGGAAAAGGAAATTTGAAAAATGTTATTCTCTTAACTGAATATAAAGTATCTTTGCTTATGAAGGGGAAAAAAGGTGGGATTCTATCTTCCAACTGAAAAGTAGTACCAATCACTAGGTAAAACAATGTATGACAATAAATTTGAATCCTCTGTTTCCTTTAGATAACTCATCTGTAAAATTATTGAGTTATTTTAATCATTATAAAACATGTAAAACATCAGAAAATTACTTTGAAATATGTGGGAAGGCTTCTGTAAGAAAAAAAATCCTATGAAGTTTTTTTAAAATTTTGAACTAAAATTAGTAATATTATAATGCTTGGAAATTATAAACTCAGCAGGAGCAATAAAATATTTCATTTTAAAGCAAGTTCTATCAAAAACATGCCCCCAAAACATTTGCAGTTCATGAGCTGCACAGTGCCTTGAATGAAAAATTAATGTAGGCATTTATGTCCCCAATGAGATCTTTCTCCTCTTTTGTTCTTTTTTTTCTTACCAATAATTATTCAATTAAAAATCAAATCTATAAAAAATGCAAAAGCACAAAGTTCTGGAATAACCAAGATTTGCTCACATCATAGTATATATGGGCAGGTACGTGTATAGATTTACAAAGAAAAGCAACTATGACATGATTACACTTTTTTGATTGGTCACTCCTCTCAGTAACAGATTTGTAAGCACATAGTCCTGATATATGTATATGTACTTCTTTGTAAGTTACAAACTCCACATGTAGTCAGAAGGAGATGAGGGAGGGAAGGGCATTTCAGCACAATAGAAAGAGAACTGAATTTGGAGTTAGAGCATTTCTGCCACTTATTAACTGTGTGACTGATTAATACACTTAATTTCTCTGGACTTCAGTTTCCTCAAACATGAAATGAAGAAGTTGAACTAAATGTCCTCTTCTTTACTCTTTTTCTCAGAACAAAAGGTAGCAAATTTCTCCTAGTTATATTTTTAAAAGATATATCTAAGAAGTACAGTTTAAGGAATAGAGAGGTAACCCTCAGAGTCAGGAAGACCATGTTTATTATATGCACCTGGGTAACTCACCTAACTAGTAAGGGCTTCAGGTACTTAAATTGTAGAGAGGATGACAATTTGCCTTGGCAGAAGATGCTCCTCACCCAAAATATTCTCTGTATTGATTAAATCAAAGGTCACACAAGTCTGCCTTCCCTGAAAAACTTTCTCTTCCACTGCTTTCCCTGAAGGACAGTTAGATGGTACTCTGGATAGAACTCTGGGCTTGAAATCAGGGTCTCATCTTTCTGAGTTCAAATCTGACCTTAGACACTTAGAAACTAGGTGATTCTGGGCAACTCACATGACCCTATTTTCCTCAGTTTCCTCATCTGTAAAATGAGCAGGAGAAGGAAATGTCAAACTACTACAATATTGCTGTCAAGAAACCCCCAAATGGGTCCACGAAGAGTCAGACATCATTGAAAAACAATGAAACAGCAAAAATAACAAAAGCTTTACCTAAGAACACTTAGTTACTAGTTGATGATGTTGAGTATAAAGAGCAAGTGCATTCAGATAAGCTATCAGAGAATTAGAACTTGTATACAGATAACAAATGAAGTAATAAATATATACAATGTTTATGAGAATAGATGATTTGTGAAGCACTTTGCAAACTTTGCTTAAAGCATTATATGATCTATTGATAGCAAGATTCTCCAAATACTGCTAGTTGATGATGGCATTAAACTACTGTAACTTTCCCCAGAGCACAACAAAAGTTTTTTGGTGAAATCCACAGTACTATGACAGAGAATTTATACCAGAAAAGCAAAATGAATGGAAAACATTACCCATAGTAGGACATGCAACTAAAGAGTCATCCCACTAAATTAGTCCATCAATGTGTATATCTTGACAAATCCTACAAAAGACAATGAATTGAACTACTTAATAGTTATTAAAAGCGATTAAACTGCATTATATAGGGGAAACCACATTGTGTTTGCAGTGATCCCCAAAAATTCACTATTCACTAAACATCAAAGTTATACATGCTCAATGAAAAGGCAGATGAGTATGTAGTGAGAATGAGAGAGGATATAATCAGCTACATGCTACATATAAACCCTCTACTTCTGATTTTCTGCACCTCAATTACCACCTTATTCTGAAATTTCCCTCCACCCTAGAATCCTCCTTACCATGAACCATCCTTCCACCATGCAGTTCCCCTCATCTCAGTAGAGAAATCCTCTGAAAGCTTCTACTTTGGAGAGGGCCAAAGCTCATTCCTTTCGTGATTTTGCTTAAGACTTTCTGGACTGTTGTATATAATATATTATATATATATGTACCTTCTTCCCATTTTTTTCTATGGTCTTTTTCCAATGGGGCATAAACTCCTCAGGGCAAAGTACTGCCTTTTTGCTTTCATTTGTTTCATTAGCACTTAGTAAATTAGCACATATTAATCTATTATTATTAATCTGTTGCCTTACTCCACCACATGATGTTTTTAAAGTCCTGTGAGGCTAGAAGTAGCTACACAGGATAACATACTGTGTGATAATATGTTAATATGTTAAATGGAATATGTTACAGAAATAAATTAAATATTAAATTAATATGTGGTAATATGTTAAGTAGAATGCTTTGAGATCTGATAAGTTTCATTATTTAGATTATACAGGGTCAATTAGTGATAATTTGCTAGTCAATCTGATCAAAAATTCAGGATACCTTGGCACAGGAACTCAAAAGCTAAGATGATACCACTGTACTGCCAGTTAAAACTATATTTTATGAATATCCATTCCTTTGAGAAAGAGATACCACTATCTAGAGGGCAAAAGGCATCTTCAGCTATTAATGGCTTGGGACAGGAAGGGGAGGAAAAAAAAGTTCATAGGGTTATATATTACTAAATTGTAAATATATATATGTATATTATATATATATATATAAATCAAAAGTATTATTCAAATTTTAAAATCACTAAGAATATAGACTTAGGTCTATATATAAATTTTTGGAAAAAATAGCAAAAATGAAAAAATGTTTTAATAAAAGCTCCTAAAATAATAAATATATCAAAGTAGTGAAAAGAAATTGAACTTATTTCATAGAATATGGGTATGTGGGTGATCTCCATTTCAGAACACAAATTCATTTTTTAAAAGCAAACAAACAAAGAAAATAAAGGCTAACAATGACTGGAGCTGTAGTTAATCTTTAGAATTCAATTTATGCCTTGGCAGTTTATTCTGTTTTTGGTGAAAGCAGGTTTTTGAAAGCTTATTGGCCGCGATTCAAGCAAAAGCAAAACATAAGGCTGAATAATGTACAGTGTTATGTGATTCTCAGACTCATGCCATAGTTGGACTCTCAGTTCATTTGTTTTAAAAAGCAGTGCATCTGATTATAAATGTTTTTAATAAGTCTTTTGGAACAGAATGGGGCACAACTACAAAATAAAGTAAACACATTCCTAATGGATATTGATATTATATGGATATTGATATTTCATGACCAATTTATACAGAAAATACCTTTTAAGTCATTTGTAAGCTGTTTGCAAAATGTATTTGGATCAGTTGTTGATCAGTTTATTACTGTTTAATAAGCCATTTATGAAGCTATATAAATACAACATAATTATTTATTGAGCCTTTTACAGAGAAATGAGCACTTAGGGCTAGAGAACTGTCTCAGCTTTATTTTAACCAATAATTATAAAGTATTTACAGTGTATTTTGTTATGTCATTGACGCATGGCAAATTGTATGTATGGGATTTTGCAATTGTCTACTTTATCCATAAGGGTGGTTATTTTATAAATGTGTTATATTTAATTAGTATATATGTAGCCAAGAAGAAAGTGAGAGTGGAGGAAAGGGTTTGGGAAGGCAAATAAGATTCTACCCACCTGGCCATTGCCTTATCTCGTTTCTATAACTCAGTTTCTATCTTTAGAAATGTAACTGCATAAAAGTCAATATAAACCATGGCCTTCCTGATTTAAAGAAGACCTGTGCTCAGAGTAATAAAATGGTTTTTTTTTTTAACATTTTAACATTGAATGTTGGCAATAACCTCAAGATATCCAGTGGTTTGTATAGGCACAAGCCAATGGAAGAACTTCATTCACTTACCACCAGGATTTAAATGCTTTCATTGAGCACATTAATGTATTAACATGTTTGTTTACATTCAGGCCTTCAAGTTACTTATTTGTCATGCTTATGAAACTCAAAGAACTTCATAAAATGGGCATCTTAAAACAAGCAAGGTGTCCATTATGTAAACAAGAATGGAAGCTCCCTGGGTACAAGGATTATGTCACTCTTTGTGTTTGTATTTTTGTTCATGGTACAAGAGAGTAACTTAAATATTGATTGATTGATTGACTCATAGTATAGTAGTGTAATACATTTATTCCTTCCATAACATAACTTTCCCCATTGAGGTTTCAATATATCTAAGGTCTGCATAAGAAATTAAATGAGAACTTGAGGAAAGTTCTGCAAAAGACACAGATGATACACAAAGATGATAGACAGCAGATGACACAGAAAAAGTTTTAAAACTCAGAAATGCATATGCATAGGATTGTATAATATCCAAATTTTACAATAAAATACTATAAATAAAAGAAAAAGACAAAACCATTTAAAGACTAATTCTTTGGTTTGAAGGGAGAGCCAAAAAAATTTTACACAGATTTTCCAGCTTGTAAGGGCATGATGCCCCTAAATTCTGTGATGTGGAACAAATAACTGTATAGTATAATATTCAAAGTATCATAACATAGCAAAGTGCAGTATAGTATTATATGTATATTTGGATAGTACAATATTGTGTATAGCATACTATAGTCTGTAGTATTTGGAATAATGAAATAAAGGCTCACATTCTAGTTCTACTATTTATACAGTGCTTATATGACTTGGCTATTGCAACTTTGGACTTCAGTGTCTTCATCTATAAAATGATGATATTGGAATAGATAATTGCTGAAGTGTTTCACAGCCCTAAAGCTACAATTCAATGTTTCTTGGGTTACATGCATTTGTATGCATGTACATATACATATGTGTATTGTACATGATATTATCTAGGAAACATATGCAAATTATTATGAGACATATATTCCAAAGAGGTCTCATATGTACAAATATATTTATAACAACACTTTTTATTCCAGGAAAAAAACTGGAAAGAAAGGGAATGCCCATCAAATAGGGAATGAATGAACCAATTTTAGTGTTTGAATGCATTTGAATATTATTTTATTGTCAGAAATGTCAAATATGATAGATTTAGAGTAGCCTGGGAAGAAAGTTATGTTTGGATGCAGGTATTACCAGCTGCAGGTCCAACACACTATGCAATTTAAGTGCAAAGTTGCGTAGTCAAAGTCTTTTAAAAATGATTCTAGGGAGAGGAAGATTATGTCTGCCCCTACCACTGAATCTTAATTTTTAAAATAAAATGATAATTCACATTTCTATGTTACTTTAATGGTTTTCAATGCAACTTTATCACGATAAGTGATATAGCACATTATTATACTATTTTTACATCAAGGAAATGGGCTCACATAGTTTTAAATGACTTCCTTGGGAACAAACACCTTGTAAGTAACAGGGCCTGTACTCCAACCTAAACTTCCTGACTCCAAATTCAGTTCTTTTCAAATTCTATCACATTCGATTTATGTATAAAGTAAGAAATTTAGTTAACTCATTCTTTTCTCTGTTTCTCAGCTTTTTCAGGTGTCATTCTCACTCTGCACTATGTAAACCATCACTGCTTCTGGTCTCCCCACCAACTTCCAATCACAAAAACTCCTGTTGATTGACAAGCCTGAGTTTGAATAATCTTTCTAATCTGACCTTTATCTGCATCTTCACCCACTCTTTCCATCCTTTCCTTTTCTCTTTAAGTAAATGATGGCTTCCTTTTTTTAAGATGAATCCTTCTTGATCCTATCTCCTTTTACTTTGAGACATCAATCATTCCTTTTCTCTTTCATTTGCAATATCACCTTTCAACTAGTTCCTTTTTATTTTCCTAAAAGCATATTTTGGTCTTCCCAATGGAAGAAAAATCTCCTATCCACTTGAGTTTTCACACTATTTTTCTTCTTTTCATGGGCAAACTTCATTAAATATTAGTCTCAATTTAAAGGAAGTAGATTTCCCCTTAATCACCACTTACCTCTTCTATTATCTATTCTTTTCTTCAGTCATTTTCAGTTGTATCCAACTCTTCATGACTCCATTTAGAATTTTCTTGACAAAGAAATTTGACTGGTTTGTCATTTCCTTTTGCAGCTCATTTTACAGATGAGGAAACTAAATTCAAGGAGAGTTAAGTAACTTCTCCAGAGTCATACAACTAGTGTTATCTGAGGTAATATTTGAACTGAGGTTTTCCTAATTCCAACCTAATGCTCTATCCAGTGCCCTCTACCTGCCTAGCACTTTTACTGAAGTAGCTTTCTCAAAGTCATTAAACTCAATTACCAAATCCAATAATCCTTTTTCTCTCTTCCTCCTTTTTTTTTTTGATGTAACTATAACCCACTTCCAGCTAGAAAGAGACACTGAGACCATCTAGTCATATCCCCTCATTTTACAGATTGATTTGTCCAAGGTCACAAGAATAAGAAGAGAGCTAGGAACAATAGTGTTCTGATTCCAAAATCATTGTTTTTCCAACTGTTTTATGAGACTTCCTTTCATGTTACTCTTTTTCCTTGGTTTGTGTTGATGTTATATAACATGGTTTGGTTCTTTACTCCTTTGTTTTACACTTTAATGCCTTTCTCTTTCTCTTTAACCTCTGACGTGATTATGCTCCAAAATTCTTATTTTGGCCTTTTAATCTCTTCTCTTTCTATACTCCCCTGAAGATTTCATACATTTTCATGACTTCAACTATTACATCTATACAGAAGACTCCATTGATTGGTCAACAATTCCAAACCAAGCCCCAATGAGTCATCATTTGGGTCCCAATTGACTCAGAGTGAATGTCAATAGCAATCGTTTTTATTTTAACCAGAAATCCTGAGAGTCTTTCCCTCACAAATTTATTTATTTAAATTTTTTTGACTAGGTGAAAGAGGCTATTCTTTACCTTAATTCTGTCTAACCTTAATCTTTGAATGAGTATGTTCTCATTCAAACTAAAATCTGTTGAAGACCTTAGCTTTAAAAGGCCAAGTTTTCGCATTGGATCCAGAGCTATCTCAAGTCGTTCTGATGTATATCAGGTTACTGGACCCAGATGACTCTGGAGGAGAAAATAAGGCAGGTGACTTTGCAAAGAGTTCCCTCACTTAAATTCAATTCACTTGCATGTCATATCATTTCTTACCTGATGTCATGGTCTTTTTCAAGAATGGACAAACAATAACAGAAGACTACCAAAATCTATTTTTCTTGGCCTGATCTATATCTTCTCAAGCTCCAATCTGGCATTTCAATTCCTTACTACACATTTCTAACTGAATATCAGGCCACTAAACAAAAATAAAATTCACCATGTATGAAATAAAATAAACATGTAATTTATTATATGTAAAATAAAAATAAAATTCAACATATATAAAACTGCCATTTCTCTACTTCTAGAAAATTCATACAGCTGATATTACTGATATTTTATGTGTAAAAAGTTCTGAAATCCATTTATTAATAAACTTCTAAAGCATTTACTGAGAGCCTAGTGTATAAAATTATACCAGATTTTTTGGAAGAAACAAATGATAAATAAGTCTCAGCCATTTAGGAGCTTATAATTTAATAAGAAAGAGGGTATGCACACGTTCAAAACATACAATGCAGTTTCAAATTCCTTGTCTTAAGCTGATGTGGCTATCATAAAGTTAGAGAAATATAGTTATGTTTTTATTTAACACTATAGGAGGCAGCTGGGTGGCACAGTGGATAGTACCAGCTCTGAAACCAGGAGGACCTGAGTTCAAATCCAATCCCAGACACTTGACTATGTGACTAGCTGTGTGAGCCTGGATAAGTCACTGAACCTTAATTGAGTCACACACACACACACACACACACACACACACACACACACAAAACAGCCTACTTTACAAAACATTTTCACATAAATCATTCACTTGAGACACAATATTCCTATAAGGTGGGTATTATTATGCCCATCTTAGGAAAGTGAGGCTCATAGAAAATGAAATCAGCCAGTGATATATAGCTTATTGAGCTAGGATTAGAATCCAGGTCTTCTGACTCTCATTCTAGTGCTCCCTGAAATCTATCCATAGATTGGAACTAAGGTTAATAATTCTTGCTTTATATTATTTTCTGTTCTTCACTCCCTTGTATCCTTGATTGATTTCCATTTGTCCTTCACCAAACCCCCCTGAAGTATCCCCTCTCCCATCCACTTTCTCTGTTCTTGCTCACATGCTATTGGACTTCCCTGGAGAAGGTGTAAATTTATATTAATCATTGCTCCTCCCCATCCAGTCTCCTACTTACTCAGTTACCTATTTATCTATTTGGTGTAGGACAGTGGTATCAAACTCAGACAGAAACAAATCCCTGCAAGTAGCATATTAACTTAGAAAACCACAAATTAACATTATCTTGGTTGGGTTTCATTTTTATTTCGTCAAATATTTCCCAATTACATTTTAATTTGGTATGAGCCACACTGGAGAGTTCCACCAGGCAGCGAGTTTGACCTCTTTGATATAAGAGACTCTAATCAACCTTGTGAGGACTTACTAGTGTCTTAGGTCCTAGCATTCTTGGAAAAGTAGTAGTTACTTCGCATCTTCAGATTCCTTCGTGAAGCCTTTTGTGTTTAATCAGTGGAAAAAAAGGGGGAGGAAGAGGGCATGTTTTGTGTCATTAGACATTCCTGCAGCCTGTGTTACTGACTGGCTGAGATGCTAATCAGTGCCAGACTAGCCAGCAAAGGGAAAATATCCCATTCAAAACCATCACTGGACCACCTGACATTGATGGTCCTGACATTGATTGATTGCAGTGGCTTTGCCTGGTTGTCACTTATCCAAGCAGTAGCATTGTGAAGGAGAAAAGAATCATCCTCTCTCCCTACCAGAAATTCCAACTTGGGTGTATATTTTGATGTGGTCCCCTTTATATATGGAATCCCTGCAGTACAAAGTTCTTTGATACAGGCATGTGCCTTTTAGTAGAGAGCCAACCAGATTTGGAATCAGGTGACATACCCTAAAAATATCCTAACTATGCACTGGTTTTGAACTTTGGCCCTGCCATTGTTTAGCTGTGTGACATTGAGTAAGTCATTTCTCTCTGGACTTCAGTTTTCTGAAGAACTATATGATAGCAAAAATATCTTCTAGCTCCCCAAATCTGGAATTCTACAAATGTATATTACCAAAGGTAATTTAATTTTTCTGTCTCAGTTTTACTGTTAAATTAGGGAATTGGATTAGATGGTTCCAAAAATCTAGCTCTCAATCTATAAATTTTATTACCCTATAGAATTTATTGATTTATCCATTTATTGCTGAGATTTTGGTGGACAAGGCCAAGTCAATTCCTAGTTAGGAATCTGAGTTGGAAAATGGAGAAACTAAGTATGTCATTGGCTGCCTCTAGGTCAAATATAACTTACAGGTACAAATTTACAAATAGATCATTTTAATAGGATACCATCTCCCCTTTGTGGAAAGCATGGTTAGCATATGAAAATCCAGCTAGTAACTCTTTGCTGTTACTCAGAACTTGAAGATACAGACATGTCAAAGAGGCTGCAATCGACATGAATGGACTGCCATGTCTGACTGTCAGATGACATAGACCTACTTCCAAACTATATCTGTAACTTCTACATACAGCACACTTTGAAATAATTCATTCAGCTGACATAGACAGGCCTTTGGGAGTGGGGAAGATTCAGAAATTTTTTTTCCCATTCTGATAAATTTATTTTGACCTAAATTAATTTAGCATCCAATAACTTTATTGTGCATTAAGTTTATTATCATTCCTGAAGCACAATCCCTTTAAAGCCTTGTACCTTCTGAAATTTAATTTATGTGGATTTGGTCTCAGAAGATTCTTTGGCAGGGCTCTGGTGGAATCTAATCCAGATATAGGAGTATATTCTCCTCTCTTTGTGAGGGGATTTAAATACATAACTCCTATTTGCATGAATGGCTGTGGCACTCACCCATATGAGAATAGACATCCCTTAGTATTCAGAGGTTGCTTCTTACTGTCATTCTTCTTCCCTTCTGTTGAATTAAGTCTCTATGCTTTGGCAGAATTACCGACTTTTTGGAGGAAGCTTTTATCACAGTGAAACACTAGTACTAAGGAGGTGTATTACTGTGTTTCAAAATGTTCAGGTTTAAATTTTGCTGCCCTTCACCTCCCTGTGCCTCAGTTTCCTCATTTGTAAAATAAAAGGGATAGCTTAGCAGATCTCTGTTTCCTTTCAATTATCAGCATTCTATGATTCTGTGAAATCCTATAGGATTTCAAAAGATATTTCAGTGAGAGAAAAAAAAACAAGGTGAATTTTTAAAAATCATTAGTAGGAAAGGTGAATGTCATTTCATGTTTGTGCAGGATATACATCACTAAAAAGCTCAGAGAGTTTTCAAGACTATTCTAATTAATTTCCTCCAAATCTCTGAATTAAATAAGGAAGCCTACTCTTCATGTTCACAAGTGTAAAACCTTCAAACTCACCCGGAGGCCATGCAGCTAAATTCAGATCTAGATAATTCATTATCTCTTCCCTCTTCCTCTCTCCTAAAGCTATACAACAAACATTTATTAAAAGTCTTCTATGTGTAAAAACTCTGCTAAATGCTAAGAATACATAGACAAAGAGGCAGCTAGGTGGCGCAGTAGATAAAGTGCTGGATCTGGAGACAGAAAAACTCATCCTTGGGATGGATGTTCAAATCCGGACTCAAGACACTTAAAAGTTTTATGACCCTGGGGATGTCACTTGACCTCATTTGCCTCAGTTTCCTCATCTGTAATGGAACAAACCCCACTCCAATATCTTTGCCAAGAAACTCCCCCCCTCAAAGGGATTACACAACTGAACAACAATGTGCACCAAAAAAAAAAAAAATAGTCCTAGTCCTCAAGGAATTGATTTAATTCTTCATCTATATCATCAACATTATCATCATTTACAGTAGTATATATAACCCTCTAAGGTTTACAAAGTGTTTTCCTCACAACAATCCTGAACATGTAATGTAAATATTATTATCTCTATTTTAACCAGGAGAAACCTGAAATTGATAAAGGTAAAAATGACTTGTTCATGTTCACTAATAATTGATAAGTGTTAGATGCAAGAGTCAAGTCCCTAAAAATGCCTTGTTCATGTACACTCATAGCTGATAAGTGTTAGATCCAAGAATCAAATCCCTGTCTTTGTTTCCCAAATTTAGGTCACTTTTCACTGTACAGATGGCAATATTGCTTAGGCCATCTTGTATAGGTGGCTCTGCATATTCTGGTTTTGAGAGTCCTAGTACCTACTCAGTTACCATGCTAAACTCTTTTACAAATATTATGTCATTTGAATTTCATAATAGCCTTGGGAAGTAATTGTGATTATTATATAACCCCTATTATACAATTGAGGAAAATGATAGCTCAGGGTTACACAGGTATTAAATGTCAGAAGCTGGATTTGAACTCAAATCTTCCTGACTCCAGATCCAACATTCTATCTATCCACTGTGCCAGCTACCTACTTTCATAAGATTCCCCCTAAACCTTTTTCTTATGCCTGTGATGACAACTGCTTAAACTTCCATATAATTAACAGTAAGCAAGTTTATTCTCCTTAACAATGAAGAACTTCAATGATCTTAGAACCTTTAGATTCCATTCCTTAGGGAGAACAGTATGACAGACTGAAGGGAAGAAAAGCTTTTTACTAGAAGAGAAATTGACATGGGACTTTTTTTAATACCTGAGAAAGCTATTGAATTGATAAATTCAAAGATTAAAATCTTGAAGGCATCAGGAAGTTGCCTACAACTGCCTTTCCTGGAGTCTCAGTGAAAGGTGGGTAGTATATATTAGGGGGTTGCTATTTGTGGGTGAGAGCAGTTAGAATTGACAACTTTTTTTCTTGTTTCCTAATTAATTAAAAACAACAACAACAAGCAAATAAAATGTTAATTAAGAATTAGTGCCTTCATTTAAGGCACTAAATGTAGTCTAATAAAATAATATGATGCCAACATCATCATCATAGCTCACATTTATATAATATTTTTGCAAAGTGCTTTACCAAAATTAGTTCATTTTTTCCCCTTCATAACAACCTTGGGAGGGAGATGCTATTATTCTCTCCATCTTACAGATGAGGAAACTAAAACTGAAAGAGATTAAGCATTTACTCAGAATCATATATCTATTGAATATGGATTTGAGGCTGGGTCTGAACTCAACTCTTCATGATGTTAGATCCAGTCCATCCACTACTCTTTCTGTATACGTTGCCCCATAATACATGCTATGAAATAATAAGAGTTTTACAAAGTCACAAAACAAATTCTACATAGGATATGAGGTTTTTACCAATTAAGGAAAACACGGGAGGCTATATAGGAGGAGGCAGAATTTGAGTCAAACCGAAGGATATTTAACAGATGAAGATGGGCATGGGGAACAACAAATTCAAATTTACAAAGATATACAATTGACACTGAATGCAATCCCCTTCTTTTAGAGCTGAAGAAACTAAGGCAAGAGAGGTTAAGGAATATGCACAGAATCCCATAGCAAATAAGTTATCTCAAGGAGGATCTTAACCCAGGTCTTCCTGGCTCCAGTAGTTCCCTTTCCACCATATCTTCACCACTGTGCTATCGTTCACAAACTTGCAGATGACATAAAACTGAGAGATATAGCTAATATCCCAGATTACATTTGGGATCCAAAAAAGATATCAACAAGTAAAATAATAGCTTGAATTTATCAAGAGAAAATCCAATAAGGATTATTGTAAAATTCTATATTTGGCTTTAAAAAATCAACTGACCTAGGACAGAATTAAGGGTAGGGATGAGAAAAGGATCCAGAGGTCTTATTTACTTTGTGCTTCTCAAATGCTATCTGGGATATTGAGTTTAGTTCTTGGCTCTACCTTTTAGGAAGGACATTGAAAAACTAGAGAACACTGAAAGAAAAGCACCAAAATATTGATGGGTCTTGAATTCATATCATTTGAGGATTGGATGATGGAATGGAATCTGTTTAACCTGAAAAGGAGAAGATTCAAAGAGAATATGATAGTTGCCCTCAAGTTTTTGAAAAACTTCTTATATGAAAGAAGAATTGATTTGTTCTCTATTCTCCCTGTCATGTTCCAAGGCAGCCCCTCTACTTTTGGTAACATTTTCATGGGGAATGTTCTTCCTAAAAGGTGATGCCTTCAAGATTTAAAAGCATTGATTCTGTGATGCTCAGTTTTCCTATAATCCAGATCTCATATCTACATATTTCTACTGAAAAAAACATATCTTGGATCATACAGAAATTTGTCAACAAGGTGATGTGTCTTCTATCCAGAGCTGCCATTCCTTTCCTTTAAGGAGCAAGCATTTTTTAATTTCATGGTTATAGTTGCTGTCTACACTGACCTTTGAGTCACTGTATCTGACAAAATCTGTCACTCTTTAAATTTCTTCTCCCTTAATTTGCCAGGAAGTAATGGGACTAATTATCAAGATCTTGGGATTTTATTTTTGTTTTATTTTATGTTAAACTTCAAGTCAGTTTTACACTCTACTTTTCACCCTTATCAAGAGACTTCTTAATTGTTCTTTACTTTCTGCCATCACAGTGGTATCATCTGCATATCTGAAACTGTTGATATTTCTCTGGACAGTCTTAATTCTAGCTTTTCATTTATCCAGCTTGACATTTCAAGCAATGTACTTTGCAAATAAATTAAATGAATAAAGTGACTATACACTCTTGTCTTTTTATAATCTTAAACCACTACATGCCTTCTGAAGTCCTTTCCAACTGTGATATTCTATAATTCTCTTTCAACTGAAAATGAGTTAATAGTACAAGATGACAGCCAACACAAACAATGCTACCTTGAGAGGAATGAAGAAAGTAATATCCCTGAACTCTTCCACAGTTATATTGCATCTGGAGGATTGGTTCCAGTTCTGGGCACCATACTTTAGGAAGAACATTTGGACCTAAAGCAATCTAGAGTAAGGTGATCAGGAGAGTGAGAATACTAGAGACAATGCCAAGCAATTACTGGTAGATGGTAGAGTTGTTTAGCCTGTAGAACAGAAGATTCAGGAGAAAAGCTAATAGCTGTCTTTGAGTATTTTAAGGGTTGCCCTGTGAAACAGAGGTCAATCAGATTGGTTCTACTTAGACCATTTATCCTATAGGACATTCATTCTCTCCTTACAAATTTACCTGTGTCCTATGGAAATCCTTTTTTATTTCTATTCCCAGTGCCCAGTACATTGTCTGGAACATAACTGTGAAGACGAAGAGTGTGACACAATGTAAGGAAAAATTGGACAAGTTCCTAATGAATAGATCTAACCAAAAGTGGAAGGAACCACCTCAACAAGTTGTATGTTCCAGCACTGCTGCCCTCCCTTACTAGAAGTCTTTTCACAGAAACTAGATAGGTATCAGATCAAATATGTCAAGATGAAAGGGATTTCAGAGACCATCTGCCTTCTCATTATACAGATGAAGAAATTGAAGTTTAAAGAGATGATGAGCCTTGTCCAGTGGTATCCAAGTAGTAATTATAAAGTTAAGTCAAAGGTGACCTATCAAAGCCAGGTTTCCTGATTCCAGAGGGGAAGGCTTTCCATTCTACTGTGTTATCATAAAGAAGTGATTAATTTTCACATATAGATTGAACTATATAGTCTCTGAGATCTTTTCCGAGTTCTTTGAATCTGAAAAGTAGAGTTTGGCTAAATTATAGCAAGGATAAAAGACAACATATATAGATAACAAAGACAAGAAAAGCAGAATAAAGGACCTAATACCCAGGCAAAGAAATTTGAACTTTTTTGGCAAACAAATAGGAGCCACTAAAAATTTTTGTGCAAGGAAAACCATAAGCACCTAAATCAATAGACAAGCATTTAATAAGTGCCTATAAGGTGTCAGTCATTGTGTTAGATTCTGAGGATATAAATACAAAGAATACAGGATAATTACAAAGAAGATATACACATGAAGTTTAATAAAACATAGTTGAGAAATGATAATGAAATGTGCTACCCTCCCTATAGAGAAGTGATAGACTCGAAGTACATAATGATATATACATTTTTAGACAAGGATTGTGGAAATTTGTTCTGGTTGTATATATTCATTACAATAAAGGAATGTCTTTTGTTTTTATTTTTTCAATAAAAGCAATTCTTTTTCTTTTATTTTTTTCAATAAAGGCAATTTTTTTTTTGCTTTTATTATTCCTCCCCCCTCCCCATAATTTGGTCATCTTTGATGAAAGAATTAACTGTCAAAGAAAGAATGAGAGAGAGAAGGAAGGAAGAAAGGAAGGAAGAAAAGGAAAAGGAAAAGGAAAAGGAAAAGGAAAGGAAAAGGAAAAAGAAAAGGAAAGAAAAGAAAAGAGGAGGAGATTATTGAAGCATTTTTGTTAAATGCACAGATTTTTTAAAAAGGAAAATCATAAGTAAGTAGACAAGCAGGACAGCTTTGAAAATTAGAAGTTACATATATTATATATGTGAAAAGAAAAGAAAGTTGTCTATAACAGAAATGAGAAGTTTCATATAAGTCTTTTTTCTGTTCTACTTTATATTATAAAAATATTTATTTTGTTGTTTGCTTAATTCAGAATAAAAAGTAATGAATTAAAATAAGACAAATACATTGTACCTAAGGAGGGAGTAAGTTTGCTGTTAGGGGTATGTAAAGAAATGCTTGATATAGAAGGTAATACTAGAGATTTGTTTTGAAGGGGATAAAAAGACTTATTGATGAAAAGATGAGAAAAGGCATAAAGATGACTAGTATGGTAATAAAAGGTATGAAAATAAAGAAGTGTTTTGAAAACTAAGCTGAAGAGTTTACATTTTATTCTAAAGGCAATACAAAGTTCCCAGAATTTATTTAGTAATGGATGGACATCATAAACTCTATATTTAAGGAAAATTATTTTTGCAGTAGCACAGAAAATGAGGAAATTAGAGGAGTGGGGATTGGCATGAGACAGAGTAATGGTTTAAGAACTAGTTGCAATAATTTAGGCAAAAGGAGATGAAAACTGGAACTAAGATGGTAGGTATCTAAGAAAAGGGAAGGAGTCAAATTCTAGAGTTTCTGTGGAGGTGAAATTACATGATTTGGCAACTTATTGGATGTGAGAAGTGAAGAAGATTATGAACTTGAGAAATTGAAAGAATGGTAGAAATTTTAACAAAAATAGGAAAAGTTAGAAAAGATATGTATTTGATATGAAAAATAAATTATATTTTGGTTATGTAAAGTTTGGAAATACTACAAAAACACTCAAATTTGAAGTTAGTGATGTGAGACTGAAGATCAGTTAAAAGATTTGAGTTCTATATGCAAATACGGAAGCAAATCTGATGAGGTCACCAAGACAGAAAGTGTAGAGAAAGAGAAGGAGAGGGCTCAGGATAGAGCCCTGGAGAACCCACTATTAAGAAAAATAAAGAATCAGCAAACACACAGTGGTTAGATAAGTAGAAAGAGAACAAAAAGAGAGTAGTGTCACAAAAACTCACAGAGAGAGCTTTTTTTTTTTTTTTTAAGACAGACTAATGGCATTGAATGGTACAGAAAGATCAAGAAAATTGAAAACAAATATTATCACTATACTTGGTAATTAAGAAATTATTGAAGCTTGCTCCTGAAATAAGGACTCATTATCCTATTAAAATACTGAGAAAACTATATATCAGTCTGACCAGTATTAGGTTTAGACCAACACTTCACACTGTGTACCTAAATAAGTTCTATGTCATTGCAAGACCTAGATATTGGTCATATCATAACATATTAGAGGAAAAGGAAGAAATTTCCTTTCAGATCTATGAATAATGGAAGAGTTTTTGATGAAACAAGACCAAAAAAGTTATTAAATTGTGCTTATTCAGTAAAACTTCTATTAGGTCTATAAAATAAGGTGATCAAGGAAAGAGGAAATGGTTCTAAAATACAAAAATATTTATATTAAATATAAAATATTTATAGGAGCTTTTTTTGTATTAGCAAAAAACTGAACACTAAAGGAGAGATATCAGTTGAGAAATGACAGAAAAAATTAAGGCATGACTGTAATTAAATCCCATTGTACTATAAGAAATGAAGGAGACAGTTTCAGAGAAACCTAGTAAAACTTTAGTGGACTGATAAAAGTCAAGTGAGTAAACCAGAAGGATAATTTATAATATCAATTTTGTAAAAATGAATTACATGAAAAATTGTTTTACTTGGTTACATTTTTTTCTTGTAAAACTTTTGAGGAGAGGGAGGAAAATTGAAAAATATTGTTTACTAATTGAAAAAAAATTTAAGAAAAAGCATTTTTTTTTTGTTTTTGTTTTGTTTTGTTTTGTTTTTTTGCAGAGACCATTTTTAATTAAAGGAAATCAGATAACAAAGGGTTCAGATGAGAGTGAAAGTAGCGAAAGTAAATAGGTTTTACTAGGAAGGGGCATGATTGAGAAAGGGGAAAAATATAGGAAAATAACTTGAGAGTATAGTAAGGTATAATGGTGGGTTTTTTTTCAAGGATAAAGGAGTCTTAGACATGTTTGAAAGCAAAAGGAAAAAATGAGTAGATAGGAGAGATTGAATATCTGAGAGATATGGAATTGGTTGAGGATCCTATCTGCTGGAGAAGATGAGTGAGAAAGGGATCAAAAGCACGTGTAGAGGAGTTGGCTTTGGCAAGAAAGGCTATCTCTTCCGGGGAAAGGGGAGAGTGGGGGATGATTTCAAATGTTTGGGGATAAAGAAAAGAGATGAAAAGAAAGCTCATAACAGATAACTTCAATTTTCTCAGTAAAATGGCAAGCTGAGAAAGAAGAGATCAGGGTCAAATTATGTAGGAGTTTCAGGAAAGAAGTGCAGGTTTAGGATAGCTTCTCGAGATTGAGATAGAGCATCAATTAAGGAAAAAATAAAAGGACTCCTGTTGAAGTGAAGGACCACTTGAATGAAGCTGGATATTATGAATTTATAGTATATGTACTAAATCAAATAATAATATTTCCTCCATTTCTACTCAGTAGCATATAAGTTAGAGGCCGGGAGGCAGATATAGTAATAATCCAGGAATGGGGTTTAGAAATGAATGAGCAGTGACCGAACAAGGAAAAGTAGGATAATAGAGTAGAAGACAGCATAGAAATTAACTGGTTAATTATAGAATCAAAATTGGACAGGAAAATACCCAAGAAAATACTTTAGATGTGAAAGAATTAAAGGATGAAGGAAGGTAAAAAAACAGATTCAGTTGGGATGAAACCCAAAGAGAGATGATGTGATAGGAAGTTATGACCAGCTAGAAGAAGATCAAAGTTTTAGATTAAAGAAGGAAGTAGAACTCTTGCCAAACATGAGATTCAGTGAGCATTCCCATGTGTGGCTGAGGTAGACCAAAGGAATAAGTCATAGGATTTAAGGAAATTGAAGACTAGGATGATAGAGAGTCTAAAAAAACATTAAAATGGATGAAGTCCACTACTGTAGGGTTTATGTACAAAACTTTAGTAACAATATGGTGAATTAATGGAAGAGGGAAAAAATAAATGCAGAATACTTTCAAGAAAATATTACAAATAATTCAAATAGATAACAATGAGGAGCCTGACCTAGAGTGGTGGTTGTGAAAATAGAGAGGAGGAAATGGATATGAGAGGCAAAAAGGGGGTGGAATTGAGAGGATTTATTGGATAGGAGAGGTTAGGAAAAGAGAGGAGATATAGTTGACTAGATAAAAGGTGGTACCGCAGAGAGAAAAAGTAAAATCAGAAAAAGGAATAGATTCTGCAGGGAAAAAATAATGAAGTAGGTTTTGGATTTGTTGAAATTAAGTTGTTAGAAGTACTAGAGTACTGTGATAGAGTAATCTGTGATAGAGTAATGTGATAGAAAGAACATGTTCTGGGATCAGTCATCAAATCACCTAAGCTCTTGAGTGTCAGTTTCTATAGCTGTAAAATGAAGATAGTAATACTTGTCCTCCATACTTCATGGGCTTTGGGGAAGGATCCAATGAACTCTTATGTGTAAGGGAATTTATAAAAATTTGTAAAGGGGCATAGTGGAAAGAGACCTGATTTTGCAGTCAGAAGATCTGGGTTTGATTTTGGCTATGCTGTTTACTAACTGTGTGATTTAGTAAAACTTTTCTGGGCCTTCTTTTCTTCATCTCTAGAATAAAGAACTTGGAATATAAAGAATCTCTGTTCTTTCTAATACCAAATCCTACATGCTACAAGGCATTACATCAATATGAGTTGTTACTATGAGGATAGGATGGAGAGAATAAAATTTAGTTAAAGCAGTGCTTTAGGGGAATAGCAGGAGATGAGAATACAAAGAAAGGCAGAATGAGCCAATTGGCTGAGAGCCTTGAAAACAATAGTGAGAACTCCAAATTTAATCCAAAGAGAAATAGAAAGCTATTAGATGTATGTGGGTAGTAGAAAGAAATGACTAGGTTGGAAAGAATGGAACTTATTAAACTGAAAGACATAGAACATTTTGGAGTATGTAAAAGAATGGGAAAGAAGAGGACATAGAAGTCCAAGTGTTAGGTTCTTAATACCTGCAAAAGAATTGAGTAGTCAGTGATCTCTGATTTTGTTAGTATGGGAATTCAAGCTATCAATGCAGATTTTGATTCAGTGGATTCATCTGTTCATTGAACTCCAATGGCTTACTATTACTGCAAGCATCAAATATATATTCCTTTGTCATTTAGAGCATTTCACAACATGGTCTCTTCTTTGTATCCTTGACTTCACTCCATCTATTCTACAATCCAGCAATACAGGACTATTGGATCTTCTTCATACAAGATGGTTTGCCCCATGTCTCTTTGGTTTGCAATTCATATCCTGAATTATTAAAATATTTTCCTTCTTCACCTTAACTTCTTGAAATTCTTACCTTCCTTCAAGATTCCGCTGAAATGCTACCTTTTGGCTATAGTTATTTATAAACATAATGCCTCCCCCTTAGAATATGAGCTCCCTCAAAGAGGTGATGAATTTAAGATGTAGTATGAGACATGTGTATTTGGAAATGACCAATGTAGGAATTTATTTTGTATGATTTTGTTTATTTGTTCAAAGGCTTTTGCTTGTTTTACTTTTTTGTTTAAATTGAATAGGAAAGAATTAAAGAGAGAAAAATAAATGCTTACTAATTGAAAATAAAATGCAAATTAAAAAAAAAAGGCAAACTCTTTTAGAGTAGAACTTGCCAGATATTAGTCCAGTGCCCTGGATACTTTCTAATGGATTGATTGATTAGAGAAGTTAAATGAATTTCCAGTGGTCACATGACTTGTATAAGAAGTCATCATGCCTTAATTGGGTAAATCATAAAAATAGTTTGGTTCAACTATATTACTGAATAAAAAATTCAACACATGGCAATCTCATGGAATAGGGCTTGTGTTTAAAGAACAAAAACAAAAAGAAAAAAGCAAGATAAATGTATTAAGCATCCCTTTTGTGCACTGTGGTACTGTGTACTATTTCAAAGTAAGATAGTAAGTTTTAATTTAAAAAAGACACCATCCTTGTGGAGGAATAATAAGAGAAGCCTAATAGGAGAAACAGTATAATATAGTTGATACAAGTAACTTTTCCCTCTGGAATGGTGAAATTAATTTGAACAGGAATCTTGAGACAAGGAATTCTAATAAAATTGTATTGATTAAGTGATCCAATATGAATGAAGAAAAAGATCCCAGAGTAGGAGGAAGTTAAAAGGAACTATCTACATCTGATGAAATGCTGTAGTGGATACCCACACCAAAATAGCAGAAACCAAGATAAAGCCTTGGAATTCATATAAATATTGACAAAATTGAATCCAGAAGTGGATAACATTACATGCTTATTACATATGAAACCATATTCCAATGTGGCCACCTGAGTCCTAGCAAAGATTGGACTAGTGTGGAACTTTCTCAGGGGATCCATTTCCATTGGCAGCAATAGTATGTGTTGGTTCATTTATTCAGAGAACAGAGCATAAAGTTTATCCCTGAACCTTCTGGAGAATCTCAGGGACCATTTTCCACATTTTGCTGACTGGAAGTGGGGGAGCTAGAGCCTACAAAAATACAATGTGAAAATTGATAAGAGAGATGAGACAAAGCCATGACCCAACAGTATTTTGAAAAGGGAAAGATGAAAGAATACCTGTCCATATCTAATATCGGATAAGACAAAAGAAGAAAAGGAATTTGTCCATGAGAAGATCATTGGTGGTTATCTTTTGTGTATGCAGTTTCAGGAGAATGGTTCAGATATAACCAATCTGGGAAGAGGGAGAGTCAAGAAGAGTCCTGGAAGAAAGGAAAGAGCACCTTTGATAGACAGGTTATTCAGTGAGCATGGATATCAGTGAAAGAGGAAAAATTCAATGGTACCTAAAAATGTCAGTGATCACCTAGGGAGATCTACATATGTTTTCACACATGTGTGAAGTACCCCAAGATAGCTGAATCATAAACTGATGAAATAGAGGAGATGTGAATGCAGGAAAAAAGGTTATCAGTAAATCAGAAGAGTTGCAGATCAAGTAAATTGGTAGCAAAAGGATATCTCATAGCTAGAAGAGAGTTACTGCCTCATGAGATGCATCAGAAGAGGGAATATGAACAAGAAAAGAAGATCATGCCTTGTACTCCCCTGCCAGGAAAAAAGCTTTTTGAGATCACCAAATATGAAAGAGGATGGGAGAGGATTTCAACATGTAAAGAGGGAGTAAAAGGTGTTGAAGAGTTTTGAAAGGGTTGTGACAAGTGAATCAATAAGAATTGTGAAGAACCATTATCAAGCAGTAATTCAGGAAGGCATTTCTATGAACTGTCCTAAACATTGAGGAGGTTTCCTAAAATATCCATGCATGCCATATTCTATATTAAATGATTGTGAAGAATTTGAAGGTGTATTGGGAAGTTTTTGTTATAAAAAATTGCAGATGACACACAAAAAATTGAAGAGGCCTTATAGCTGAAGATATTGCCAAGTGGCAAATTAGAGATGAGAAAGAAATGGGTGGCAGGCTCAGCAATGGAAAAAGAATTTAATATAAGTATCAAATAAGACCTCTATAGGAACAAAACCTGAAAGCAAAAGGCACTTTGGAAAATAGTAGTACTTGAAAAAACTAAGAATAGTGCTTTAAGAACAGCAATAGAGTATGAACAAGCAAAGTAAGGGCCAAATGCAAAGCTAGAGCAAAGAAAATTATTATAGTGCTAAGATGCAAAAATAGAGACATTAGCTATCCTTCTACTAAGTCCATTCATTCATTCAGGAAACATTTATTAATGGCCTACCTTGCACAGAGCATGTGCCAGGTGCTAGAGAAAGAAAAAAGTTTGATTAGGAAGTTCTTGCCTAGAGTCATCATCTTTATCATCATTATCATCACTACTACTACCACTTGGTAAAGGGAAATAATATTGACATTTATTACAAATGCTTTAAAGAGGTTCAAAGAGGAACTGTGCAAGAGCCTAATAAATGTGATCTCATAATAAAAATTCACTCATGCAATATTTATTGAATGCTTTCTATGTATAAAAACTTGCCTAGACACTGTGAAAAAATATAAAACACTGTAATACATGTTCCTTGCCTCAGAAGAACTTATAATAGTTTAGAAAATGCATGAGACATAAACTTGTAATTGGGGAAAAAAGATATATACACATAAAAAGTTAAATAATCCTATATTAATTGTTCAACTAACACATACTTAGTGATTACTGTATACAGGAGATATAAGGCACATAGAACTTATATACTGTTGTTATTGCTTTTCTTATTAAGTCACTGAATTATATCTGACTCTTCATGCCAATAACATGGAGTTTTCTTGGCAAGTGATACTGTAATCATTTACCATTTCCTTCTCCAGTGGATTAAAGAAAAAAAGAAGTTAAGTGATTTACCCATTGTCACACTTCTAGTAAGTGTCTGAGGCTTATTTGAACTCAGCTCCAGGATTATTACTTTATCCATTGAGCCACCTAGCTTCCTCCACATATATAAACATATACAAAATAAATTCAGAATACTTTTATATTGGTATAAACATTGGACTTGAGAAAGATTTTATGTTAGAGGTGGTGTTTGAGCTAAGCTTTGAAGACAACAAGGATTTCTAGGAGGCAAATGTGAAAAGGACATATATTCTAGTACAATATAAGCAATGATGATATTTTCCCAAAACAATTTAAACACACATTCTGACAAAATATATTCCTTTTGCAAAGCTTTGCTAAAAATACACTTTCTTTTCTTGACATGGGACTGTTCCAGAAAATTATAGCTATATGGTAGCTGTAGGGATGCTCTAACTATCTGTGTTCAATTTAAGTATTGATTCCATAATTTTCTGGAATTGTCCCTATGTCAAAAAAAAAAGAAATGTATGATTAAGTGCCAAATGAAAGGATCTGACTTTTTTTAAAGAAGTCAGAGAGCCATAGTTTTTAATTCTACCCTCTGGAATGGAAGGGACCAAGTCTAGTTCTTCTTCCAGATATCATCCCCTCAAATATTAAAGATAACTATCATATTCTACCTGTGTCCAAGTGAAAACATCCCCATATCACAAGATCTTGAAGTCCTTTACATCTTGTCTTCTTCTGCATGCTGCCTAGTTTATCAATGCTCTTCTTAAATTATGGTGTTCAGAATTAGAGACAGTAATGTGATCTAAGGAATTAGATGGAAAGATTATATCCCCTCTGTGCATTCTCATTGCTTTCTGGATTTCTGACACATTTTTTGGTTATTGCTACCAATAGCTTTATCACTGGTAAAATGCTAACACTCCCTAACCCTAAAAAGGAAATCCCTCTTCTACATGGGATCTCAATCTCCTCCAATGATAAATTTCTTTTGACTATTAAACATAAAATTAAAAATTCTAATAATGAATAGCCCCTGCTCTCAGAAAGCTTTCTTCTGGAGATGGGTAAAGAAGTATATTGAGTATATTGCAAGAAGAGTAACAGCCCCTTAAAGCAATGGAGTTGGTCAATGGGATGTCAAAATTTAGGAGAGATGAACAAGTTGAGTCTGGAAAGTGTACTGGGTATCAAAGAGTTTTGAATTTGCTAAAGGGAAATTTGCACTTAATTTCAAATGCTATAAGAAATTAATGGAGATTTTAAGAAGGTGAGGTACATATGTGACATTTCTTACCTGACTGGCCTAGTGCCTAGGTAAATATCTTGACAAGTTCCTCTGGTATTTTCTGCCACTAAACAGCAGAATAGATAGTGTAACTTAAGCAGCAAGGTACCACATTTGATACAGAAGAAATATCTAATAATAAGAATAATAATTATAACAACAATGATAGCATGTATATGTAGCCTTTGGAAGTTTATAAAGCACTATTATCTCATTTGATCCACATAACATCCCTGAGAGGTAGGTGCTTTAATTATCTCCATTTTTATAAATTAGAAAACTGAGGCTGAGAGAAGTAAGATGACTTGCTGATAAATATCTGAAAAAGGATTTGAAATCAGACCTATCCTAGCTCCACATCCAGCTTTTGATTTACTATACCACCTGAGTCAGATACTGATGAACTTAATAATGTCTCATGACATTTATGAACAAGAGCAAAGCAATTAAAGACCTGTAAGTCTTGTTCCTCTGAGACTAATTCCTGTGCTTCAGGAAAGAAAAGGCCTGAAGGTCATAGTAGACAGGAATTTTTACCAACCTCATTACCCCATTTCTTTAAGGTTTTTGAAGTAGAATATATATCCCCTGTTCTAAGTCTGACTTGAGGATCAGGAGTAGACCAAGCAGATATCTCAGACTTCCAAAATGTAAATGCTATGTTATGCCTTCATTCTATTTCCATTGCCTTAAATATCTTTGTTATCCAAGGGTCTAATTTAAACAATACAGTTCTTATCTTGCAAGTAGTTGCCTCTAAGATGGATCAATCTTCAGCCTTCAACTTTAAAAACAGAATAGACCCAAAATGATTCATAAGGAAATATGTAAAAAAAATGAATGTACATGTATAACCAAAAAAAAAAAAAAAACTTGTTATTTTTTACATGTAACTGGGGCAGAGAACAGAACAGAACCTTTACTTTTAAGGAAAAATCTACTATATGCAGTCTCTCTTCTAATTAGCCTAAAATATGGATAAAACCAAACTTTTCTCCAAAATAAAATGAATAAATAATGAAAATAATACTTAACTGTACCAACATATCCCCCATAGGCTATACAGAACAGTAAAACTGTTAGAACAGCAGTACTCAAATGGATCTAGTTCATCTTTCTGTTGTGTCTATTAACTTGTTTATTTAGGCTACGACAACCCATAAAAAAAAAATCCAGAATTGATCTGTAGAAACCCTCTTGTCCTATCCTTCATTTTAAATATTTGGTCAGTTAATAAACATTTATTATCAGCTATGTGCCACATACTGCACTAAGCACTGACAACACAAAGAAATGCTAAGGAGAGTCCCTAATCTTAAAGAGTTTATAATCTAATGGGGAAGACAACAAGGAAAGGGACTTGAACAGATGTAGGTTGGCAAGATAGAAAAGTCCATTAGCATAACCAAGTGGGAAATAAAGAGATGGCTCACCTGGGCACTTTCTTTATATAAAGGTTCTGGGAAGACCTTTCCATCCATGAAGAAATCAAGGCTCATGCAAGTTAACAAATTCCCAATTTTTGACTCTATTACTTTGGGAGTAGCCAGGTTACAATGGGCAGGATGCTGGGCCTGAAGTCAGGAAGACTCTTCTTTCTGAATTCAAATCCAATCCTAGATATTTCCCAGCTGTATGACTCTGGGCAAGTCATAACCCTGCTTGCCTCAGTTTCCTCATCTGCAAAATGAACTGGAAAAGGAAATGGCAAACCACTCCAGTATCCAGTATCCAGACACCAAATCAGATTAGAAAAAGTCATACACAACTGAAACAATTGAACAATTGTTGCTCTTGCCACATCATTTTACTGTCCCTAAGTAACAGAACTTGGATTTGAATCTATAAGCTTTCTCAATCTGGTGCTTTTGATGGTCCTCTAAGTTGCTTCTTCCTCCCAAATAAAGTAAGTTTAATAGAAAAAAAGGATGAAGATATATAAAGTATCAGTCAAATTCAAAACTTCTGGTGAAAAATTTTTAGAGATATTTTCCCTGCAACGACTTCTCAAAGAATATCAGAGCCCCTAGAAAGGGCCTTAGAAAACCCAGTCAGTGTAACCTAATCCTGCTTCCTATTTTATTTTATAAACGAGAAAACTGAAGTAGAGAGAGGAGACATGCTTTGCACAGTTATACCAAGTCAGGATGAGAACCAGCCTGGTGTTCTGACTTCCAGGTCAATCTTTTACCCATACCATGATGTCTCTACTGGAAGAATCAATTACCTTCACTCAGAAACCTGGCTAGCTTAATATTTGAAAGATTTATCTTGCAACCCTTCATCTAGCAAACACAAAAATCATCTCATTTTGCGTATCCCACTGTTCTTTCCTCAAATCTGGAATGATTCCTAGTTGCTATTTGTAATGCACAATGACACCAGACGACACTTTGGGAAAAGGAGTGAAGTACTCCCTATCGATCCAAAACTGTAAAGAGAATCTGGGTAGACAGAATGTAATTAACTGTGCTTGGACTAGGTCCAGGATGTCTACTCCTGCCAAAGGCATTATAGAATCTTTTACAACAACAAGGGGTTTTATTCAAAGTTTGGTGGGGTTTTTTTGAGTTGGTGAACCTTTCATGGAAATTAGATACCAAGTCAAAGGGGCATTTGAGTTTCAAGAATCCATATTTTTCCTAATTCATTCCTGATTTGAAAGATTCATTCCAAAAGGCACATATTCATAAATTCTCCAACTTTTAAGTTGGTGAATCCATCCTAGATGATCAAGAGTGGGAGTCACAATATTTTGCTGGAGGTAAATATGACAAAGGCTTTGTCATAGGAGCCTGCTTTTCTAAAGCATCACCTAGAATCCCTGGCTTTTTATATGATTAAAGCAGAAAGCAAAGAGAAAAGAATTGTCCATTGGCAGCTTTTCTGCCAATTATTGTAATCCCAGGTTAGCGTCTACTCGCATGTTCCACCTTATAACAATTTACCCAGGTACTGAAGATGAAAATTTAGTCCCACTTGCCTGGTAGAAAGTATTGTATTCTTTCTTCATGCGGGTAACATTTCTATGCCTGTCAGTTGTCTTCATTCAGAGGAAGACAATCTGACTGACATATTTTCACATCCATGGAATTTCTAATGAAGTCAGAGTCCAAGCAAAATGCCTCAGTTGGGAAACCACAAGAGCTGAAATCAATGAAAAATTTCATTCCAATCCCATACTGGGATCAAAAGGTTGCACATAGGACTGATTTTTGGTTTTTATTTTTCTTTCTTACCAACTCCCTGGGAGAGGAAGTGCTAAGTGGCCCTTATTGTCCTGCTGTGTTATTGGCTATGAGAAAAGAATGTCCTCTCTTGACTCACCAGTATCTGTAGTACCTTGTCTGCTGGATCTCTAAGCTTTCAAACACATGGGAATCAATAAAAAAAAAAAATAGCTAGAGTCCTTTAAGGTGGCCAGAAAGGAAATGGCAAATAAATTTGTTAAAATACATGGAAGAGATTTTTAAATCCCAGGATGACGCAATTAAGCAAGAAAATCATGGAAATGTTTTATGAGGTGAGTCTTTCCAATATCTCTTTACTCCCTCTCTCACTTCCCTACTTTTAGGAAAGAAATCGGTAGCCCAGATTATTATAATTTCCAAACTCTCAAATCAGAAAAATGATATGATGAATTATTTACTTTTTCTGATTTGTGAATAGCAATAGAGACTGGACCTATTGGTTTAGGTGAGGAAACCAGATGAAGAAATTCCTTCTACCAATGCAGGTTGGCACCAATTTTCTGATGCCATATAGTAAGTTTTTTGGTTATTTTAATTGTATGTTATTTTTCCAAATATATGCAAAGATAATTTTCAACATTCACCTTTGTAAAACCATATTCCAAATTTTTCTCCCTCCACTCCCCCATTCCAAGAAAGCAAGCAATCCAATATAGGTTAAATATGTGCAGTTCTTCTAAATATATTTTTATATTCATCATGCTGTGCAAAAAAAAAAATCAGGTAAAAAAAGAAAAAAATGACAAAAGAAAAAACAAGCAAACAATCCTTTGCTTTGATCACATTCAGTCTCCATAGCTCTCTTTGGATGTGAATGGCACTGTCCATCACAAGTCTAATAGGATTGCCTTGAAATAGTGTTATATTCTTAAAGAGTTGTCTACAGCATAGGAGACACTGGCACAAGACTACCCAGGATGAACTATTCTCACCAAAGAAGGTACTGAACAAAGCAGAATTGCAAGCTCAAAACAGAAAGCTCAAAAGAAAGGTGAGATGTGCATACTTAGAGACATCTCCACTCCAAATGTTCATATGGACTTTGTATGCCCTATTTGTGGTAGAGCCTTCCAAGCTCATACTGGTCATATACATTGTACTACTACCCCATTATAATGATACTATTTTGGTCTTTTTTGAGAATGGAGAACAACAATCATTCCACTGACTGACAGATTAAATGACTTACCATATAACAAGTACAAGCAGGATTTGAACCCAAGTCTTTCTTATTCTATCCCTGATACTTCTTCTGATTTGTAATTTTATTTGTATGGCAAGTTTTACAAAGGTATAAACATCCTTATTTGTAAATAAGTGTCAATGACCTTGTATAAATAACTGATATTTTTAAATCTAAAGATTAGAAATTTTGTGTCACAAAGAAATTTAAATTACCACAAGTCTCACTTTAATAAAGTGTGACAAGTTACTAACTTGATTACAGAACCTTTAAAAATAGTCTTATTGAGAAACATCCAGAAAAGGGGGAGGGGAAGCGGGAGGATAGAGAAGGGTGGAAGCATTTATACAACATGCCACAGTTATCCAGAACACAACTGATTCCTCTTCTTCAGGGCCATACCACTCAATGTGACAGGAGTCTATTTTGTCCAGCTGACTTTGGGGATGTCATAATGTTCAGTGAGAGTATCTAAGTGTCTGTTGAAATCCTCCACCCTCTGCTTATGAGTTTTGGATGCTTTAAGATTCTTTCCATTTGCCTCTTCTCCTAAAGTATAAACATTAAATTATATTGAGGTGTACCTATAAAGAACTGGCTTTATTGAAATTCTTAGAAAGTAATTTTATAAGTATTTGAAAAATATATATATATATATAACTCAGCAAAAAAAAAAGTTTAATATGATTTTTTGTAGGATTAGGCTTGTTGTGCATCTGTTGTTGAAGTTGATAGCATATTGTTCCACCCAGTGTTTTCAGGCTTTATATCTAGAAACATGGCAGCTAATCCTTGGCATCACTATACCATGCCACATGCTTGCTACAAATAGAGCTAAAGATGTACATAATAGGGGTTCTCAATCTTTTGGAGCTTATGTATATTTTATTGTAATGCTTACTGATTTGATTCATTGCTACTATTTGTTCAAATATTGGGGTTTTTCAAGACATTTCAATGACTTATGAATACAATTAGAATATCTTAAAATGAGGAATATGGTCATTGTAAAAGTAGCTTTTGTAAATAGTAGCCTGATTGCTCCAATCAATTAAGAATTTATTCTGGGTAGGTAGGAATAATAAATATTAATTGGCTTTATTTTACTCTATGTATGTCCTATGGGGAAAATAGTTGAGCTAATCAAAGAAAAACTTAGGGTAATATTTGTGGTTATTTTGTGGCTTTACTTAGTGACCTCTTGAGGAATGAGGTTTGAGAGTTGTTTTTTTTCTTACACTTACTAGTTATATATCTGTGGCAGTCACTTAACCTCTTTGACTTCGCAAACCATCAACTGAATCCTGTCATTTTACAACAAACTGAGGCCATAAAAGTTATGTATCTTGCTTGCAGTCAGACTAGTCTTTGTCTTCAAAGTGCTTCTCTGTTTATCTCCTTTCCCCTCTTAGTTTTGCTCCTCTTATTTCTTTTGAAACGAGCTTCATTAAAGTGAGCCAGACCTCCTAAGAATTCAGAGGTGATTTTATGAGGGGCCTAATCTTCATTTTACTTCCCTTATCAAATAGAGCCTCATTGATTATTGACAAGGATACTAGTTATTTGCTAAGTCCTTCTCCACTCATTTTACATATGAAAAAACCGAGGCAAACATGATTAAGTGACTTGCCTGGGGTCACACAGTAAGTCTCTGAGGCCATATTTGAACTAACAAAGTTTAGTCTTCCTGGTTCCATGCCCAGAGATCTACTCCCTAAACCCTAACTGCTCCACTACCTGAAATAAAAATGCATGTCAAATCTGGGGAAAGGAAAGGCATGCAAATCCAGAGTGGCCAAATTGTTCATACCATATTGTTCAAGGGAAACCTTTACACCCAGTTATAAATTGTGTTCAGACAGGAAGAACAGACATAATGGCCAGAAGAGAGCATAAGAGAAAGGTTATGTTACATTTTAAAGTGATTGAAAAAACTGTAATTGGATGTAAGGGTTCTTTTTATCTTTTCTCCTCTCCAGACAGAGGAAAGAAGAGCTATCTAGTTAGCTAAGTGATTTGTGGTAATGGCAGCTCCTGTCAAGCCATCAGAAGACTTTCTGATTGTTGGGGGTGGGTCTGGAACTGAATGTCAATCTGGAAAAATCAAAAGATGTTTGATCTAGGATGCCTTTCAATTCGCTAGGTTCTGTGAAAAATAGAGAAAAAATATAACATATGTCTTTTCTTCAAAGAACTTATAATCTATATTGGAGGCAGGGATGTTCTGGAGTCAGTCCAAACTAGATGGTGAGGGCTGCTGTCAAGTTTTCTTTGTGAGCATTTATATCTTGGAGATCAATGGTGTATTGATTGTCTAGAATGAAGAATGTGATAGGGAAAATGTTGATAATTCAAATTAAACTTTAAAAAAAAAATCACGTTTTGGAGAGCCTGTTGTTAAATGTTTATCAGTATATTCCTGGTCAAGACTTGGATGTACACAAAACAATTAAAAATATAATATAACATCTCATTCATTGGAATGAAGAAGGTGCCTAGTGGCAAAGGGTTGGCCAAGTAACAAAAAAAAATCTGATTAATTTTATAATGTGTTGGTGAGAAGCAAAAGGAGACTCAGATGAATAAGACCAAGTCTGAGCATTGGATACAGAATCAGAAGAAAAAAAAGAATTTTGAGGCTCAATTCCGCTAGCAGTTTTTTGTATGATCTTTGGCAAATCACTTGATATCAGGCTTATATACTGGCCCTATCTTTCTATGAGAAAGAGTGCTGTCTAAAAAAGTAAAGTGCTACGGTAAAGTATGTATTATTATTATTATTATTTCAAATAGGAATGCTCCCAGACACTATCCCCTATCAATGTGCATTGCACCTTCTCTGCAATTTTGGTTCCTTTAGTTACCTGAAACATCGAGAAATTAAGTAACTTATCTAGGATCATGTAGTCAATATTTGTAAAATACAAGACTTGAAACAGGTCTTGCCAGCATTGAGAAATTAAGTGACTTATCCAAGATCCTATAGCCAGTATGTGATAAATGTAGGACTTGAAACAGGTCTTGACAGCTCCAAGGTAAGTGCCCCCAAAATTATCGCCTATAATATGAAGTTTCTCAGCATTATTATTATTAATATTAGATGCCAATCCTACACAAAAGTACACGATTTGGAGTTGTGGTTAATTATATACAACTCACTTAAAGTCATGCTTACCCTTTTCAGGAAAGAAGAGGTTGGAAAGGGATATAGAATTGTAAGGTAATTGCAATGATAGCTTCAGAAGACTGATATCCTAAGTACATTTTGGCAGTCTGATAAAAAATAAGATCTGTGATCAACATATTATTCCTAACTAGAAGTTGAAAGCAAAGAAGACAATTTATCATCATTTGTTTGCATCAAATTATACAGGCTGATCATGTTAATCCTATGTTTTGGATGCTGGAGAATGGAAGGCATTCCCTCTGTGCTCTTAGGGAGACAACAAGCAGGGATAAACTAGGACATGCTGGTTTTCATGTCAAGCATACTCAGGGAACTCTGGACAAGCTTATATTGTGAGCAGCAGCTAATTGAAGAAGGCATGATCCAGGGGATCTTGTAATACAACACACGATAAATTGATGGTTTTGTAGCATAGACTCTCACAACTATAGGAATCCAGAGAAGGGAAAGAGTAGGTTGGATCAGGGCACTTGGAGAAGTTGAAGCTTGAGCTAAATCTTGGAAGATGGGCAGGGCTCGGCAAGGGCAAGAAGAGACAGGGGAAGGCATTCTAAGCTGATGTTTTCTGTGATCATCTGCAGCTGATAATGAAGGACCATGTTGATAAATCTTATATATATATATATAATGAACAGTACAGGATTTGGGGCAGAAGAATAAACATGATCCTGGGTATTTGCCCTTTCCTCATTTTTATACTTTCCTTCTTCAGAACGCTCCTGCTGAATTATATTCTCTTGTAGAATTCTCCCCTTGTCTTATTAAAATCAAAAGACAGAATTTGGAATGATCCCTAATGTTTTGGTTCCAGGTGGGCATGTGCCCAAACTTTGCAAATTAAACATGTGCCTGTTCAGAGGAAAATAATTTGCTTCCAAAATCCAAACTCTGCCCTCTGATTCATGCCTAGTTTCTTATTGAATTCCATGGGAACTCCATATTCTTGTCCAAAAGCAGAATTTGTCATGATTTCTTCACATTCTACTTGGAAGAAGCTTCTGGCATGAGATGTAACTCAATCAGATCTTTCACTGAAGGATGGGCTTCCATATCCTTAAGTCACCTGTGCAAACCAATTTGCTTCCAAGCATCGTCATTTCAATCAATGGCAACCACCATTTCTGGGTCCCTCAGGCTCCAAACTACCTTGGAATCACCCTCACTCTCCTTTCTCTCCCAAATGCAATCACCAAGTCTTATTATTTCTTTGTCCCTCTCAGATTTATGCCATTTTTACAATCCCAAACTCAGCCTTTGGTACAACAAGATTCTAACTGGTATTCTGTTCTCTCCTTCTTGAGTCCATAAAATAGAATCATAGAGTATTAGAGCTGGAAAAGAAATTGTGTGATATTATTGCTTTTTTTTTTCTTTAGAAGCAGAAGAGTTAAATGACTTGCACTTTGTGACAAAAGTCACATAGTCAATAAACAATTATTAAGTATTTACTATTTGTCAGGAACTATGCTAAGCACTGGGGATAAAATACAAGCAGAAAGAGAGAGAATGAATGTTTTCAAGAAGCTTACATTCTAATGATGGAAGACAACACATAAGAGAGAGAGCTGAAAGGGGGTGGAGAGAAGGTATCCATGAGGGTATGGTGGTAAAATCTTGGAGAAAATAAAAAGTGAGCTATTGCCACCACCTAGCAACAGAAGCTGTCCAGCTTGTGAGAGCTCCTTCTGAAAAACTGCTTGCTTTTAGGACTATGCATATCTGTTTCAAGATTTTTTTGTCACTGAGGGATGGAAATAAAATTATTGTTTTACTAATGGAACAAATAAGATGTATTTTTGAAAAATGTTTCCAGGAGTTTGAAAAATGTACTTTGTATATGCCACGAGTGAACAGATAGGTCCTTCTCACCTCAAAAATCATTTAAGAAAATGGAGATTAGGGAAAGAAAAGAAGAGCAGAAAATATTTTCTCTCTTCTAAGATTCAGCAAAATTTTCCACTGCTTACTGAATGGAGTAAAATGTAGTGAATGAACATTTTGTAAAGCAGTAACCTTGTTGCTGCTAGGTAAAATTTAAGCATCACGAGGGCAAGAATTATTGTATTTTTGTATTCCTTTCCCCAGTGTCTAGCATAGTGATTGGCACATAGTAAATACTTAATAAATCCTTATTGAATGATTAATACTAGTTCTTAAGCAAAGGCCTTACAAATTTCCTCCTTAAGAAGGAAGATACCCTTTGTATCCTTTATGTCCCTTGTTATTGCAGTCAAGTCTGTCTCAACCTATTTTTCTTCCTCCACATTAAGATTTTCATATCAGAGAAACCATGCATGCTATCATTAGTATTTAAGACTGCATCTTCCACTTCTTTTTACCAAATTTCACCCTTCCATAAGAGAAAGAATTTTTATTTTAAAGACAAGTATCATAAGCCATGTCTGGGTAAATTTGGGGCCATGAGAGTGGAACAGGGGAGAGACAAGGGAAAAATGGAGGAAGAGTTAACCTTAACCTGCCATTTTCTCATGTGCCAGTCCTTATGAGAACTCCATGAAGGGAAAGTTTCCTTTGAACTTCATATATACTTGTGGAAGAATGTACCCTTGGAAGTTTTTTAGGGTAAGTAACCTTGCAGAGTTTTTTGTGAGAGGAGTGAAGGTATTTATATCAATTATTCTTACTATCAACCTTAACAAATACTTATTTTTAGAATCTAATTAAGTTTGTCTAGCTTATTAATGGGAGCATACATTGGTGAAGGCTTGTGAACAAAAATATGAGGGAAACTACTCTTTCAACCATGATTACCCTGAGGGTCCTGAGGAAAGATTTAATGCCTGCTCTATGAGAAATCATAGAGCAATGTGTGGGGAAGTTGCATAAGTGACCTTAGCATGAATACTATCACTTCATCCTTCATTTATCTTTTTGTTATCTTGAGCATTTAAAACAATCCTTAGCTAATTTTAATCTATAACTTTGTGAAAATTATTTGCACAAGACTGTTCCACTCTTTTGCATTTGCCTTAAGTTACCTGTTTATTTCCTCTTACCTGTTTCTTTTTTAAATCTACATATCATTGGATTCCCTTTGCAGTGTCTCTTTAGACACATTCCCCTCTTCTTCATTATCAATTGTAATATATTGCTAATTTTTTTTCTTAGACTCTCCCATCCCTCTTGAATCAATTCATCCTCTTTCAATTCCTTGAAAATTGCTCTTCCAAAGTCCAATGTCCATATTAACCTGCTCCCAAAGTTCTCCTTCTATATTATGCTTTATACAAACACATGGCACAGCCTTCTAAGATTCCTATCATTTCCAGTTCAATGCTATTTTTAACTACAGGGCTTGGTTATGTGTGTGTTTCTATCAGCTAATAATATAATATGCTTGCCCTGATTCACCTATATCATTATGGGTTCTTGTTGTAGCAAAGACCACAACTTCCTTTATATCTAACTTCCAGAGAAACCATAATGCTTTTCCCAGAAGATATACACAAAAGCTAGTGACTATCATATTTGGTGTATGCATGGGAATAATGTAATATAAACAATGAATGGATGTATGTAATGCAATTATTTAATAAAAACTAATTAGGAAACCTGGTTATGATTGTTTCTCAACAGTGTGACCTATTTGAAAGTGGAACCTCTTTCAAATCAGTCATTATTCATTGGCTAACATTAAAAGGATTATGTTCTTAGGTTCTTTATGTTTTTGTTTTTAACAGCACTGTCACTGATTTTTAAAATGCTTTCTTAAGGATTTCTGTACAACATTAGTTGATTGGGAATACAGAAACACTGTGATCCAAAGTCTTAAAGTGAAGTACTGACTGTTATTTTAAAGAAATATCAGATGATACTGGGAAATTTCTCTTTTAGCTTTATAGAAGAATGGGATTTCTCTTTTGGCAAAAAAAAGATCTCTGTTTTGAAATGTCCTGAAATTTTGTAATATGCATGAAATGAAACCTAGTGTTTAAATTTTTTAGAAGCAGATTATTTGATTGCATGTTTCTTTCTATTTTACTATTAAGCAAAAAGTTTCTAGGTCAGATGTAAAATTTGGCAAATTCATGACAAATCTTCCATAGTTACTAAGAACATTTTCTTTTATGCTGACTTTAGCTTTGGGCCTGCTAGCAATTGTCAGTTTTCTTTTCTCTTTCTTTTTTAATGATACCTTCAAGACAGATAGTAATATAAAATTTCTAATGTGATCCCTAGGTAAGTAGGAGCTAACATTAAATCTTAACCTGGTGGCTAAAGGCTCAGAATACAAGCAAGATTGCTTGCACCTATCACCATAGCAAATTTTTCTCAATCAATTTGCTTTGTCAGATTATGCTAATACCCAATATGTGTACAATTAATCCATAATCCATAATCAGCTTGGTTTGACAGATTTCTATTTCATTAGATAATTTTTATCAGATAACAAAAAAAAATTGGAAATAAGACTTAGAAGACCTCCCCTTCTCTAGAAGTAATACTTCTTTCATTCAATTCACCCTGAGGAAACTCTGGAGGTTAATTTCTAAGGTTTTATGACTTATCCAGTGAGCATCTTTGAACGGGCTACTGAAGGAGAAGCTGATGCTATTTCTTCTAAGTAGAATTCTATACTATTTAGCTCTTTCTGCTCAATACACAATTACAAGGGGATGCTAACACTCCACTCTTCCAAAGCCAGTTCCTTAATTCCTCTCTGCCTGAGGCTTTTAATCTGCAAAATGGTATATTATATGGAAATTCCATTCCTTTTTTATTAGCCAGAAATTAATGAAATTGACTGATGTATATAGCACCTCCAAGGTAATGCTGGACTACAGATGTATACTTGTATGTCATATACCTCTCCATCAAGAGAAGCATGGCTATGGCTATTAATAAGAATCTATTTTGGATTATAACTGATATTTAAGTCCAAAACATTCCTTGGACTTTCTTTTTTAAATTATCTGTGTAGACACTTAAGCAGATATGTGTATTTATAAAGGGTTTAGATAAACAAGAAATGGTATGATAATGAAGGGCAGTAACCAAATCTGAATGAGTAGAATCAGTATATGTGCTCTGATATAGACACAGATAAATAAATAGATAGATGCACATATATATGTATATATATGTACATATGTGTGCTCTGATGTAGAAAGAAACTCCAAAAAGGTATGCTTGAATCAGACAACTGAGGACTTAAGGTTAATTACATATTTGATGTGAGATAATGGCTCTATATACATATTTAGATGAGATGGTGATGTGATGGCTCTCCTCACCATTTGTGCTTGCTGAATGTTTGGTGGTGAGGTAATTATAGGCAAGGATTGGAGGGCTGGGAGAGAGAAGTTAGAGTCACTTGATGGCAGGACAAGTAGAGAGAGGCTGGAGACTCCAGGCTCCAGAATCCAGGATACATCTTTGGCAAGCCGCATGGCAACTTGCCTGCCTCCTTCACTTCTGACCCTAAAGACCAAGGACTTTGATTTATCCTGACTCTGGCTGATTCTGAGGCCCTCCAGAGATCTAGCCTGTACTTTATACTCTGACATATATGTATATATAAACACATACAAACTTCAGCCATTCAAAATTGTCCTTCATTACCAAGATAGTTATCTCTTATTTATCTAAATCCTCAGTTATGTAGAACTATTCCTGATCATACATTAATTTTAGATAATTTAGGATTATATTCTACAGAGAGAAAGAAGAGTATACCTTTTCTAACATAATACCTAAATTTGTAAAAGCAGCTTCATTAGAAAGAGTTTCAACAAATCTGAATGCCATCTAACAAGGTTATACATGAACATGTATTCAGATGTGGATAAAGAAAACAGGTGCCAATAACCATGTGAAAGATAGATCTGATCACTCCCAATAAATGTCTGTTTTCAGAAAAGATTATTTCCCAACAGTGGGCAACACTGCAAAATTGTATTACCAAAAAGAAAACCAACCCTACTGGTGCCAGAGTTAAATGCTGAGTTACAAACCATTATTTTGTTTCAGTGACCTTTATAATAACAGAATGGAAGCACTGAATAGAGCTGCCAAATGTAGTTTAAGGCAGGGATGCTACTTTTCCTTTCAATATTTTTTTATCATGAAAATGCATGTAAACTACTGATTCATAAATTTTCATAATGGAACAAATTGTAAAACTTGGGGAAATATATGAGGTGTAGGTATTCTTCCTGAATATAGGTAGAATGCCAGATGGTGAATCAAGTCATCTAACCTTACATGGTCATTTAAATTCTCAAATTTTTCAAATGATAAAGCAATATAAAGAGAATAATAATACATGCCCTTATCTTCACACACTACATAAAAATAGATCACAGGATTTAGAGTTGGAAAGGATCTGAAGAGTTCATCTAAACCCATTCTTTCTTTTTAAAATTAGGAAGTGGTAGAGAGCTTTGCTGAAACTATTTATTCTAATTCCAAATTCAATTCCTAATTCTCTTTCTAACACTCTACTCTTTCCTTTAGATGTGTATGTCAATTAAATGAGGAGGGAAAGTGTTTATAGAAACACAAGGGACTTCACTGTTAATTTCTCAGTTCCTCAGTCCACTCACCTTTAGAATGAAGGTGATAGCATATTACTTCTGTTCTGCAGAGCTATTGTGGATCATGGATCATAAAGCTTTTTTATGTACTTTTTTAAAAAGATGTGACCTATGTAGTCACAAAGTTTTATTTATGTTGCTTCAAACTTTGTTCACCAAGGACATTCCCACTTCTTCAGGGTCTTTCTTTCAGGTTGAATTTTAAAGCAGAAACTTTCCAATTTTTTAAATAAAAACCATTGGCCAGTAAAATCTCATCAAGGGATCATTTTTTGGGGGAGAAAGCAGGATACTTGTAGTCACATTTCTGCTGTGAATTTTGTACATCTCAGAGTGAGATATTTTGTACATCTTTCTGGGTCTCAGTGTCCTGCTTGCCTCTCAAAGAAATCAGTTTGGTTGATTGCTACTCAATACTTTGAGTTCCAGAGAGAGAGATTTACACATACTGTAACTCAATTTTTAATGGGTGTTTGAAGTTGCCATGATGTGAATCCAATCCCAATAAACAGAAGGCTAAAAACAAGAGAGGAGAAAGCCAGCCCAGTACCACCATTCCTTGCTAGATTGTGCTGCTTGCTTTGTGAACATGCATCAGAAATTGTATTTTAAATAAATGGCTTTTACTCAGATGATTATTTAGCAATAACCTCTTTAGAACGGCACCCCTCTCAGAGGGATAATTGACAAATGCTTACTTTGGTAAGCAAGAAAAAAATGTAAATCACGCATTAGTCCTAGAATTTTCAAGGAAATATATATCATACTTTTCTTACAGAAATACATGATAACTGCCAAACAAAAGGTAAAATCATTTCTTCTCTTCATAAATATATTCAGCATAAGTTTGTAAATTCATTAGCATCTTAATAAAAACAAATGAGGATATTGATTTTTCAGACTTGATTTTTAATTATGTGGGCATATTTCAATTATAGATTGGCAAAACCTTTGAATCCTTTCCCAAAGTTCCATAAAACGATGCATTAAGTTTTATGCTAGCAAGAAAAATGGAAAAAGTTAGATAAATATCTATCCCAGAAAAAAAGAATTTATTAAGCACTTATTTTGTGCTATATGCTTTACTGATATTTTGTCATTTAATTTTCACACAAGTCCTAGATGTAGTTGCTAACATTATCCTCATTTTACAGTTAAGGGAAATTAAGGCAAACAGAGCTTAAGTGATTTGTCCAGGGCCACAGAGCTAGTAAGGATCTGAAGTAATATTTGAACTCAGTTTTTCCTGATTCCAAGTCCAGGGCTCTATCCATTGTGGCACCTAGCTACCAAGTGAATTTTTATTTGGACTGTCAAATAGATAAAGCTGTTTAATTAAATTTATAGGTTGTGTGTATGGGGGTGGGTATGGGTCAGTGTTTGGTGCCCATGCAGGTTATGTGTTTTTACAAGGTTATGTCTAAATGTGATTTGTAGAGAGGTATGAAAAGATATTTCTAGAATATCTTTTCCAAAGGAAACTGACTCCTATCAGTGGGGCTCAGGAGATTGAAATTACCCAACTGGCTGCCCCACTCCTCTGTGAGTAGGGGGTAGTATCAGGCTAGAATTAGAATTATCTGTCTGGCTAAATTTAGGGGCAGCAGGGTGACTCAGTAGATAGAGAACAGGGAGTAGAGTAAAGGAAGACCTGAACTCAAATCAAATCTCAGACACTTACTAGTTATGGGTAAATCATTTAACCCTGTTTGCCTCAATTTCCTCATCTAAAAAATGAGCTAAAGAAGTAAATAGCAAACTACTCCAGTATTTTTGCCAAGAAAATCTCAAATAGCATCACAAAGAATGAGACATGACTAAAAGGCGACCTGGTTAAATATTGTAAATCTAATTTTAAGCTACACTCCTGATCACTTTTTCTTTATTGAAGAAAGAGTTACTCCAATTCATATTTGACTCTATCTATCAAATACAGTTACAGACACTTAGGGAATAGCATATAAATCCATTTAACTAAGAGGAAATCAAAGACTCTTTCCTCCAATTTTCCCTCATTCCTTTAAAGATTTTTTATATTCTTTTCATTGTTTTTTCTCCAGATTTTATTTGTTACCATCACCAATCATACATGTGTTCTACTCTTCACTCTGCCTTGCCTCTTATTCTGAGAATCAGTCTGCTCTACCCCTATGTAGGATACTTGTTCCTGCCTAACCTTAGTTCCCAACATAAAGGAAGTGGATAATAGAAAAAGGAATTGAGTTGTCCTGGCAGTAAGATTGTGTTAGTTCTTCCAGTTCTAAATAAAATCTTTCTTTGATGTCAGCCTTGCATATAAACTGAGGAGTTATTGATTTTCCAGTTATTTATCTCTGTGAAAACCCAACTTGTCTATTCTTGAATTTTAAATGCCCAGAATTAGTGAGATGTAGTGGAAAGTACAATGAATTGGGAATCAGAAAACCTATGCTTGAGTTAAGACTCTCATTTACCAACTCTTTGACTTAAAGTATATAAATTAACCTCACTAAGTCTTAGTTTTATCTCTAAAATAAAAATACTTGTATTACTTTGCTCTTGGGGTTGCTGTGAGTAATAAATTCAATAACATATTGAAACTACTTTATAAACCATAAAATACAAGGTTATGTCTAACGTTAAAAAATAAAGGTTAAGCCTTTATTATTATGAAATCATTATCGTTAAAAAACTCAGGGTCAGTGTGTATATAATACAATATTTTTTCCCATAGAACCCTAGTTTACTAAACAAATTTGCACATGTAGTGGTCCTGACCCTAGTCTCCACTTTTTTCATCTTATTAAGTCAATCATTCTATCAACAAATAATCATCTTTCTAACTTGTTATATGCCTTTTAAGATGCTAAACTGGTATGTAAAGGAGGGCAAAACAGCCACTACCCTCAAGGAATTTATATTCTAAGGTAGAGAAGTCATGTACATTAATAGATATGTACAAGTTACAAATAGAATACAGCTGGAAGGTGATATTAGAAAGAAAGACTCTTAATTCCTGAGGTGAGGAGACAAGAAATCTCTTCAGCAGAAGAGGCATTCCTTTTGGATGCCATTTTAGAATTTTTATTGACCTAACACTTATAAAAGTAGAGTCAACTTAGTAGATTAATCAAATTGGTTGTCAGAAATATTGATGCTTATGGAACACTTATTTTTCTTTCTCACTATTGGTATGAACAAAATAAGCAATTATTAAATACCACCACAAAAGTTCTTATCCAGTACGGGATTTGTCATCTGACTACTAAAATAATAAAACTTGAAGAAGATTGTAATCAAAAGATTGGCCTCAAGATAATAAGTGGTTTGGATGTTGGTCATTTATAAAGATATAAAAGGGTTGTAATCTTCAAGAAAAAGGGAGTGGTACCCTGAAGGAGAAGAAGAGGAGGAAAAGAGTAGTTTTGCCCTCATCTTGTACAATAAGCAAGATGCTAACCAGAGATTGGGAAGAGCACTAAATGATAGTTCCTTAAGACACAAAGTGTGGCACTCCTTTAAAAATTATTCTCAAAAGTAGTTTGGTTAAATATTATTCCTAACGTGGCTCTCTTCAACAATGGTGATTCAGGTCTATTTCAATGATTTTGTGATGAAGAGAGCCATCTGCAACCAGAGAGAGGACTATGGGAACTGAGTGTGGATCACAACACAGTATTTTCATTCTTTTTGTTGTTGTTCACTTGCATTTTGTTTTCTTTCTCATTTTTTTCCTTTTTGATCTGATTTTTCTTGTGCAACATTGTATTTATAGAAATATGTACAGAAGAATTGCACATGTTTAACATATATTAGATTACTTGCCATCTAGGGGAGGGGATGGGAGAAGGAAGGGGAAAAATGTTGAACACAAGGTTTTGCAAGGGTGAATATTGAAAATAACTGCATAGGTTTTGAAAATAAAAAACCTGAATTAAAAAAATACATTATCCCTAACTTAGAGAATTTTATTTTTCTCAATACAAAAACATGGCAATGGGAAAATGAGGATATGATATATTTCCCTTCCCATTACAATATCTATCCTATCCAGCATCCATTTGTATAATCAATTTTATTGTGTGTTGTGGCCTTTCTAGTGTCTTTTATTATATTCTTTAAACAAAAAGCTAAAATTATTAATATTACTATCATAGTTTCAAAGGAATGAAATCTTTCAAAGAATATCCTCAAATAAATGACAATGGCTATTACATATAATGTATATTACAGGAAAAATTCATCTCCAAAGACATGCTAAAATATAGTCTGTCTACAGTACTGAAATGAAATGGAGTGTTAAATAATTGTGCAAACAATACTTTAAAAAAAAGGCAAAGTGTCTCAGTGAAAAGTCAAGTTAACCAACATTTATTATGTATTGACTATGTACCAGTACTATGCTTAGGGCCAAGTACTGAATTTAGAATAAGAGAACCTAGCTTAGAATCTAAGCCTGCTCCTAATTAGTACTTGTGTGACTCAGTAATTCACTTTGCCTCTCTAGATTTCAGTTTCCTCACTTGCAAATGGAGAAAATTGAACTAGGTAGTCTCTATGCTCCTTTCTGACTATGAATCTAATGAGAAATTAATAAAGAAAACTACTCTAGATAGAGGCTGTGGGACCCATTAATTAAAATAACTGATACTTATTTAATGATTTATATTTATAAAGCACAGATTAATTTTATACTTAAGCAAAATTTAGGTACTATATGCTTTTATTTTTATAACAACCTATGAGATAAACAAGTTATATATTTTGTCTTTATTGATTTCTTTGGCCTGGATCCATATTTCATTAATAGAAGGAATTTTTGATTAAAAAAAAACTCCCTCTTCCAATGAAAATCAGCACCTTTTCTGCTACTTATGGTCTTATATCTTGACTGGTATACTAGTTAATTGCCTGGAGTCACATTTACAGAATGGTTCAAAGACAGGACCCAAACTCAAGTGTTTCTGAGACTTTCCATCCCCTAGGCTAGCAAATCTCAAAGTGTGGTTATGAAATCCATAAGGGTCCCTGACATGCTTTCAAGGGGCTTATTGTGCCATAATAATACTAATACTAATTTATTTTTATTTTATTTTTATTTTTTAATAATAACTTTTTATTTACAAATTATATGTATGGGTAATTTTACAGCATTGACAATTGCCAAATCTTTTGTTCCAATTTTTCCCCTCCTTCCCCCCCACCTCCTCCCCTAGATGGCAGGATGACCAGTAGATATTAAATATATTAAATTATAAATTAGATACAGCAAAAGTATACATGACCAAACTGTTATTTTGCTGTATAAAAAGAATTAGAGTCTGAAATATTGTACAATTAGCCTGTGAAGGAAATCCAAAGTGCAGGCAGGCAAAAATATAGGGATTGGGAATTCAATGTAATGGTTCTTAGTCATTTCCCAGAGTTCTTTCGCTGGGCATAGCTGGTTCAGTTCATTACTGCTCCATTGGAACTGATTTGGTTCATCCCATTGCTGAAGATGGCCATGTCCATCAGAATTGATCATCATGTAGTATTGTTGTTGAAATACTAATACTAATACAATAAATAATATTAACATTTTAATTGTGTAATAACAATAATAACACTTTAATTTCTAATTTCATAAATTTGAAGAGATATAACCCAGCTTTAAAAAAAAAAGTTATTTGCAGATGGGAGTGAAGTAGGGGTGGGAATAGCAGAAGGAAGTCAATAATTTTTAATTATGTCAAGAGATTCTGAAACCGAAAAGTCTGAGAACCACTGAGTTATGATGCTTCTCTCCCCATATAATAGAATGGAGGAAAGAATTTGTCCTTTTCACAACCCTTCCATCTCCTCCCCACTCCCAATTAACACTGACCCAAGATACCCAAGGTAATGAGGTATTAATGTGTCAACCAGGTGCTAATGCAGGTATTCTTTTATTTGATGGAATTTCAAAGGAACAGCTAGTGGATTGGCTAAGTGGAAAATCAGCCTTGCCTTTGAGCGCCATTAAAAGACTTAGCTGTTTTCTTCTCTATGCCTTATAGAGTATGCCTCTGCTCCCTTGTGGATGGATGTCTATTACTGAGGTTAAGTAGCTCTGCTTCAAAGTATAGCTTTTGGGGGAAGCTCTCAAATTTGTCCAGAGATTACCTTCTTAGAGCCTTGCTTTATCCAATTTTTTTTTATCTCTAATGAAATTACTTTCTTTAATTCCCTCAGCAAAGATTTTCACACTTCATAAAAAGATCACTAGGTAGTAATATCTTGTTAACACATAAAAACTTAATCATTTTTATTACCTATTCTTCAACTAGATGGGGAGGCAAGGATTTCTTATCTTTTTTTAGCCATATACCCATTTTAAAGATGAGGAAAAATAAGGCTTAGCAGGTTATTTGATGATCAAGGACACATAATTAATAAATGGGATGACCTGGGCCCAACCCCAAATTTTCTAAAACCTGCACCATCATCTACTATATTTCACTGCCTTCTATTTTTGTCTCTAGCTTTTTACTTCAGTCCTTCCATTTAATGAGAACTTGAATTGTGTAAACATTGAGAATAAATCCCGATTACCTGACTCATTGTCCAATGTAAGAGGCATTTTTTTTCCCTTTTAGTTTCTCTTGTCAGATTGATTTTTTTTTTTTTGAGCTACTTAGGCATCTCTTTTTCTTCAAGCTAAAAATGTTTCCTTCAAGTACTTTATGACCTATGTAATAAGAAGCTGCTCAGAAAAAGGGGAAGAATTAGAGCAAAGGGTTCTGGAAGGTACAGATAGCTTAGCCCTAGCCAATCATTTGATTAGTTAGTTACTTTTCTCTACACCAGAATAGCACTTGTAGATTATTTGGGAAGACCTGCTGTGGTGTTTTGAAAAGATCCTCAGCTGGCAGGAGAACTCCAATGGATAGCAGTATGTATTTCAGCAGACTACTTTTGGAGGACTCCAGCAAATCACATGCTGCATTTCAGGAATTCTTTATTCTTGATCCCTTCCACCCAAATATTTGTTTGCACAACCCAGACAGCAGCAGAGAGGAAAGGTAAGCTGGGAGAATCATCAGTGGGACCATGCATGCCCCAGGTGTTTCTGCTAAATTAAGCATGCTATTTTAAGCAGAAAGAGAATTAGGAACAATGTTGGTGTAATCCAAACTGGTCAAAATGCTGCTGCTATTATGAAGAAAAGGAAAAGAAGGCACTTAGGAGTTCAGTTCATGTGACATAGTTGCAAAATTCTGGCTCTCTTGGGTTTTTTCTTTGCCCTTGTATGCACATGTGTAATGATCGCATATTTAAAATCAGCTGGAATCAGGAACTCAGGTTAAGGGAAAAATCTTCAGTCTTTATTGAGGTGAGGAGGTGAAAAAAGATTGAGATAGCAATATGGGCAAGAAGGATTGCGATCGCAATATGGGCAGCTGCGACAGGAAGCCAGCTAGCAGAGAAACAGGGGCCTGAGCTCTCCTCCCCTTCCTTTTTCACTCCCCTGCCTCCACCCACCAGAATTGTCATTTCCTATACAACACATCAGGACTTGCACAAAGAGTGGGCGGGGGCCATTCTTTCTCCAAGCTTATATATTAATAGAATATGGTCCAATTACTATTTAGCCTCATGTGCTTGGGACCTCAGTGCATCAACTCAAGCCTCAGCCCATTACATCTCTCGCTTTCTTTTGTTTTAGAACATAGGTGATCATGCCATCCCTGACTCCTCAGGGAGGTCAGAGCCCCCAAGGGGAGGTGATCACATCCTCCCTGACTTCTCAGGAAAGGAGGTGAAAGCACCGAAAAGGAGGTGATCACGACCCCCCTGACTTCTCAGGAAGGGAGGTGAAAGCACTAAAAAGGAGATAATCACGCCCTCCCTGATATCTCAGGAAGGGAGATGAAAAGCACCAAAGGAAAGTGGGGGTTGTTAGCAGGTTTCTGGGCTCAAGGGTCTTATTATGCACAAACCCATCAGCATGGGAAGTATTACACAAGCACATAGCAACAATGCAGAGGCTATTAGTGATGACTCTCCCCACAGTCAGTGCAGGCTTGATGTGGTGTAACAAATATGAATTATTCACCCAATTAACGGTATAACAAACAATATAAATCAACATTGTGTTGTAAAAGATTGCCAGAAGTCCTAGAAGGAGAGTATGTAAACAGCAGTCACACATACACCTTCTTCAGCAGCCAAGAGATAGTCCAAAACCAATCTATTGTCCATTGCTTCACATGTCGGGAATTCAATGATCCCCCCCAAGTTTTTGAAGTCCAGCAAAAGTCTTTTTATGTCTTAGGGAATCCAATGATTCCAGCAGATTTTGAAGTCCTGTAACAGTCTTATCATTTCTCAGAAAATCCAATGATTCCTGAGGGCTTTCAAGTCTTAAGTCTCAAAGAATCCAATGATTCCTGAAGGATTTAAAGTCCTACAACAATCTAATGTCTCAGAGAATCCAATGATTTCTGAGGGTTTTGAAGTCCAATGATTTTCTATGTCCATGAATCAAACACCATAACTGCCAACTCTTTCAATGGTGAGCACAATCAGCAACAGAACCACCCGATGTTTCTTGGGTCTTCTCCTTCGTTTCAAGGATCTGCTCCATCTCTCTGCGATGGACAAGGCAAATACAGCTTGCTGGCACCCATCTGATTCCTTCTCCACCTGTAGAGATACAAGCAAACCCTCTCCCCCAAGCAGTTAGCCTATCTGGTCCCTTCCATTCACCACTTTCTGGGTCTCTCCACATCACCTGGCGATTATCTAAAGATAGTGGAGCTGCTCGCACTGGACACTGTCCTTCCGGTGGGTTATAAACCTGTCTGCCGGAGCCAATGCATCTTTGTCAAAAATCAAGAAGTTAATATTATAAAGAGCTAGATTTAGAAGCTCTCTAGGGTTACCTGTGGCTCCCCCTTTCTTTTGTTTTTGGAGCGGCGTGACCGTATTTAAAATCAGCTGGAGTCAGAAACTCAGGTTAAGGGAAAAATCTTCAGTCTTTATTGAGGTGAGGAGGTGAAAAAAGATTGAGATAGCAATATGGGCAAGAAGAATTGCGATCGCAATATGGGCAGCTGCTACAGGAAGCCAGCTAGCAGAGAAACAGGGGCCTGAGCTCTCCTCCCCTTCCTTTTTCACTCCCCTGCCTCCACCCACCAGAATTGTCATTTCCTATACAACACATCAGGACTTGCACAAAGAGTGGGCGGGGGCCATTCTTTCTCCAAGCTTATATATTAATAGAATATGGTCCAATTACTATTTAGCCTCATGTGCTTGGGACCTCAGTGCATCAACTCAAGCCTCAGCTCATTACACACATGCACATGTGCTAACAATCGTATGGTCGTCTGAGACCTTGAGTTATATAAGTGAGTTTATGATTATGTTGTACTTTGAGGGTCCAAAGCATGAATCCAGTTTACACCATTGGGGAAGGTGGTTTATTCAGTTCAATTTTAGAAACATTTCTTAAGCACTGTTTCCTTCTAGGGACACTGTGCTAAAGCTAGAGCTATAAAGGCAAAATCAAATCATCTCAATAAGATTACATTCTGCTGAGGGGAAACAACATGTATATAGATAAATAAAAGAAAGAATATGCGATATTTTGGTAGGAAAAACAACTGACTGTAAAGATCAAGAAATGTCCCATGTAGGAGGTGGTACTAGAGCTGTCAATCAGTGGGCAAGCATTTATTAAGTACCTAATTCACAGAGTTGTTGTATGGATCAAATGAGATATTGATTGTAAAGAGTACATAGTAGGTTCTATAGAAATGTTAACTATTATTATTACTTATTATTATTATTATTACTACTACCTCCTATGTGCCATATATACTGTACTAAGCTCTAGAAACGTTAGTAAAAAGAATCAAAGAAATCCCCGTTCAAAGAACATACATTTTAATGGGGAAAACAGGTATAACATAAATATATAGTGACTAAAAATAAATATGTACAAGGGAGTACATATGTACTTAAATACAAGGTAGCTTGGGAAAGAGCATATTTGCATTTGAGAGACAAAGAAAGACTTCAAGAAGAAGGTAGGTTTTGAAATATAGCATCTTCAAGGAAGAGAAGTATCCTATGAGACAGAAAAAAGAAGCAATGGATTCCAAACATGAGAGACTGAATTTTTCAAAGACAAGGAGACTAGAGATAGTGTCATGCCCATCTGAAGATAGTGCCCATCAACATAAAAGAGGGAAAGTTATTCTGGATTATAGAGTGTTGGAGTGGAATAATATACAATGAAGCTATAAATATAAGTTAAAGCCAGCATGTGTAGGGCTTTCTTTACAAGCTAAACAGGAAATTACATTTATCCAGAGGCAATAGAAAATCATTAGAGTTGATTCTGTAGGAGAGTCACATACCAAATCTGTGCTTAAGGAAAGTGACTTAGAGAGTAAACTTGGACTAGAGAGACTTAAGACAGAGATCAGTTGAAAGGTACCTGCAACAATCTAGGCAATAGATGATAAGGACCTGAACTAATGCAGCAGTTGTATGACTGGAGAGAAGTTGTGACTGCAAGGTGTTATAAAGGTATTAATGGAGGAAAAAATAATATTGGATATTTGGAAATAGGGATTAGGGAGTGTAAGACTGAGGAAAATACTGAGATTAAGAACCTAGGACATAAAGTATTATGGTACTTTTGACAGAAGAAGAGATATAAGGCAGGGATGGTAGAGTCTAGGGAAGATTTTGTTTGTTTCTTTATAGATGTCATAGGCTTGAGTATATTGTGAAAACAATAGAGAAGAAACCAGTAATTAGGGAAATGTTGAAGGTTTGGGGAAGGGAAAATGAGGGATTATCTTTTTGACAAGATAGGTAAGGATGGGACCAAGTACACATATAGAGGAGTTGGTTTTAATGAGGAGACGGAAAAGAAGAAAAAGAAGGTATGATGTTAAGGCATTTTGAAATGAAGAAAATGGGAGAAGAGAAAGTTCATAGCAAATAGATTTCACCTTTGTAAATAAAGTAAAAGTCAAAGTCAATAGATAAAGGGGAAGGACAGGGAAAGCTTTGGGAAATCTGAGAATGGAAGAGAAGATGTAGAATAATTTCTTTAGGGGACTGAGATAGGCAATCAATGAAGGATGAATAGAAGGCCTGTATTTTAGCAATGAAGATTCAGTTGAAGCTAGATAATTTATAATATGCCTAATATGCGCTGTTGTGAGACTTCTTTCATCTTCAGTAAGTGTCTGAGGAGGAAGAGCAAAAGAAGGAGATGGATATAATAATTGAGGTTTGAACTTTGAAAACATGATCATTGATAGGACATGGTATCAGAGAACAGAATAGTTAGAATGGCTAACTGGTAGAGATTAGAGAGTGAATGAAGTGAAGTCAGAACAAGGGTAATGACTTGAATAGTTATTGATGAGGATAAGGAGGAGTGGAGTCGAGTGAGAAGAATATTGGTGAAGTGTTAAGGTCTTGAAAAGAACTGAGGATTTCATAAGCAGAGTTAAGGAAAAACTGTTTTCCAGATATAGAAGACATTACAAAAGTACAGAAGTGGGAGATGGAGCATCATATAGGAAGAACAGCTAGCAGCCTCATTTGAAATGTAGCATACTTGAGGTTGAGCTATTGTGTGTCATTTGGGACATTGGAACCAGGAAAGGCTTTATATGGCCAGTATGTGATTCTTCTATATCTTAGCAGCCATCCTGGAAGTATATATTGGTTTAAACAATTTCCCTTTCTTAAGAAATCTAGCCTTATGAGGCTAGGATTGTGAGAGACTATAAACTAGCTCTGCTAGTGAATGTTCACCTGGAAAGTGTGTTTAAGATTCATTTCTTTCATACCTGCAGAAGTATAAACTTAATCCCTGTACCACTTTTAAATATATATGTGTATATATATATATATATTTATTTATTTTTGCTGAGGCAGTTGGGGTTAAGTGACTTGCCCAGAGTCACACAGGTAGGAAGTGTTAAGTGTCTGAGATCACATTGGAACTCAGGTCCTCCTGACTTCAGGGCTGGTGCTCTATCCACTGCGCCATCTAGCTGCCCCATCCCTATATCACTTTTGCAGTATAAATCACAGATATTATTCAATAGGGTTATGACTATTTGTGTTAATTAAAATATAGAAAATAGCAGGATCAAGGTTATTCCATCAACACAGTGCACAACCTTATTTGAGGTTTTCCAGAGCCAAAATATGCAGAACACAAACTAATTGATATTTTCCCCAGTTTCAAAGAAATTATTTATCACTTCGAAGATGATTCAATAAATGACAAGAAAGCCAATGTCTTTAGTTGGAGAGTTTAAGAATACTCACTATTGATTACAGAGTAATTCACCAGAGTCCAATAGGCTAAATAAAAATATTACTAATAAGTTGTTAGGAAAGCACACCATACTAAATAAAATATTTCCAAAGTGGGAATGGGGAAAATTTCATAGGGATACAGCATTGGAGCCTGGAAGTTGATGCTCAGTCATATCAGGAGAGTCCAACTCTCTATGACTGCCTTTGGGATTTTCTTGATAAAGATACTAAGTGGTTTGCCATTTCCTTCTCTGGCTCATTTTACAGATGAGGAATTTAGGTAAAAAGGTTAAGTGACAACCCCACGGTCTAGTAGCTAGTAAGTATCTGATGTCAGCTTTGACTTCAGGAAGATGAGTCTTCCTAGTTCCCAGCCCAGTGCTTTCCAGAAAGCTGGCAAGACTATATTTGATTCCTAAAGCATATCTTGAAGGTTAAGAAATAAGTAGGAATTCAATGTTTAAAAATGGAAGATTATAAATATATAGCAAGTGCTGATCTGCATTGAGAAAGGGAGTTCCCTATTAGTGAAATCATATATCCAATTCAAAACACATGTGTGTTCATGTATATGTATATGTATATACATATATATACACACACACACACACATATATATACACACAGACAAACTAATCTAGTGCCCTATTCCCCTAAAATTAGATGATTGTCCTTAGAATCATAAGATTTAAAAATAGAAAAGAATCCTAGAAATCATCTAGTCTGAGGCCCTCATTTTAGAGCTGAGGACTCAAGGTTAGGTGACTTGTCTGAGGTCTCGTAGATCTAAACCAGAATTTATTGTAATTCAAACCCAGATCCTGTGTTTGACTAGAAAGCTTCTTTTTTAATTATACCAAATTGTTTTCATTCATTCAAACAAGCCAGTCAAGAAATATGTATGAATTGTACCTGAATGTGCACTGTACAATTTGCACTGTGCAAATGCTAAAAGAAATACAAAATTTTAGTTAAGTTATAGTCCCCTGACCTGACAAGGCTCAAAGACTGTGGAGGTATCATAGCAATATAAATACTACAATATAAAACAATATAGAAATACACTGAAAAGTTACAAAAGAAAAGTGCTGGTTTCTAAGAGCAGGGATCAGGAGGCATTTCATTCAATAGTTAGCATTAGAACTTTTACAAATAGGTGAGAATTTAATGTTTAAAAATGGAAGGGAAAAACCCAAGACATAGAGCAACAGCATAGTGACAGAGGCACAGGATATATTCATATTTTGTTCTTATTTACTTTAAATTAATAACTGGTATTTGAAAGTCAAAGAATTTTAGGGACATATTTTTAAACACTTGGAAAAGCATATTAACTCTTTAAACTCTAAAAGTAGAGGACCTGAAAAACTGCTACTAGAGATCATTCACTGTAATCACCCAGAATGGTATTTTGTGGGGAAGGAGGCCACTAGGAAATGGAATTCTAAAGTCCTGTAGAAGTCATCTAGCTAATAATTGGAATAGGATTATATGTCTACCTTTCCTAAAGATAAATGTGATCTTATATAATTGCAAAAAGAAGCTTTCCATGTTAAAACTTAGAAGATACCTATTGTGTAAATCCTGAATGATATTTAGTTTTCAGGGAAAAGCATCAGCATCAATGTATTAGTATGTAGGTAATGGAGGGCAAATTTGAAACAATTTTTCTTTTTAAAGAATTTTCTTCTAGAATTGCATGTTTAACCTATATTGGACTACTTGTTGTCTAGGGGAGGGGAAGAAGAAAAGATTAAAATTTGGAATACAAGGCTTTGCAAGGGTGGATGGCTAAGAATTATCTTTGCATGTATTTTGAAAAATAAAAAAGCTATTATTATTTTTAAAAGAATGTTTTTCTAGACATAGTTCTGAAAAATACCTTCTCTAATTCTCATTTCGCTTGGTTCATTTTTTTTAACTGTATGACTTTTTTGAAAAAAAATGTGACCTTTTAGGTTTAGGTTGAATATTCATTTTGAATTTATTACTTTATAGAGTATAAAATATTAATCTAAATTTAATTTCTGCCAAACTTCTTTTAATTTTTTCCTACAATTCTTGGTGAAAAGAGAAGAATCATTTCCCCAATAATTTGTATTCTTGGTTTATCAAACTGGCTACTATTCTTAATTTCTTCTGTTTTTTTCTTATCTAATCTGTATCACTAATCTATTTTTCTGTCATTTAACCGGTATTAAGTAGTTTTATGATTGATGATTTATAATATAACTTGAGTTCTGGTAATCTGGAAATTGTTTCATTTATACCTTTTCCTCATTACTTTCATTAAAACTGTTCTTAGTGATTTGAATTATAGCATTGTCCATAATTTTATTTTTAAGTAGCAGCATCATTCTTTTGTTATGACATGGCCAAGCCATAATCATGAATTTCTAATTTAGTACTCATTTTGTTTGTTCAAAGTATAATTCTATAAATTTTGAATATATCTATTCAGGTTATCATCCAGATATGTTATGCATTTTATTGTTTTGAATGGATTTTTTCCCTTGTTGGTTCTGTTTGCTTTTTTGTAGATATTATCTGAAAATGCTGATAATTTTTGGTAGATATTTTACATACTGCTTCTTTATTGAAATTTTTAATTATTGAAATTATTTTCTTGACTAATTCTTTAGGGTCTTCTAAGTATACAATATGCCCTGCAAACATAGATAATTGTGCCTCTTTTATTTATTTCATTTTGTTCGCCTATCATTACAATAACTAGCATTCTCAAACATACATGAAATAATAGAGGGGAGAAATCTTCCTCCCTTTATCCCTCAGTACTAAGGAAAAAACCAAATGCTTCTCCATGGCAAATAATGATAGTTCATGATTTAAGATATATGCTTTTGGATCATATTTTAAAAGAACTCTTCTAAGCCTATGATTTTAAGTTTATTTAGTTAATTGATAAAGCACTATGTTCATAGCTTTTTCTGCATCTATTATAAAAATAACATGATTTGTATTAACATTATTTATATAGTTAATTGTGTTTATTATTTTCTTAGTAATGGGGCCATCCTTGAATTGTTATTCTTAGTATAATTTGTTCATATTAATTTTTATTGGATATGCTACTATAGTGTTTTTATGAGAATTTTATTTACATTTTTGCATCAATGTTTAATTATTAAATGGTTATTTAATAATTAAATAGATTCAGAGTTCTGTTTCACTATTTGGTGTCCCTTTGATTTGAATATCAGGGCCATATTTGTCTCATAATTTTTGATCAAGTGCCTTTCATCTGTTTTTGAGAATAATTTTCATAGAATGAATGAATGAAAAGCATTTATGAAGTACTTACTATATTAGCACAAATAATATAAACACAAAAGTAAGATAGCCCCTGCTCTCAAAGAACTTGGATTCTAATAAAATACAGCAAATATAAAGGAGTGGTAATAAAGAAGGTAGCAAGTAGCCAGGAAATTATAATTTGATTTGGAAAGTGACAAAGCTGATAAGTAGAAAAATAAGACACTCCATTAGTATGCACTTTTCAAAGACCATGGTAGTTAATTAATTAAGGCAAGAAGTAGAAAGCAGTGTGGTGGAATGCAAGAAGGTAGATACAAATATGATAAGAAGATGGAAGATGGCCTAGCTGAACATAAGTATACATGAGTCCAGGGAATGAAAAACATGTTCTTTTGGTCTGGTGTTAATTGTCCTTTAAATGCTTGATGGAATTCATTTGAAATTCCATCTGGCTCAGAGTAGTTAAGGAGGAGGGTAGTCAATATACATTTCTCTTACTTCTTTTTCCAACATTTGGCTGCTTAGGATCTCAAATTCATGTTTTATTGGTTTGGATATTTTCTATTTTGTAAATATCCATCTACTTCCTTAATTTCTTTGGGTTTGAGTTTTGGAGGATGGAACAGTACTCTGTGTGTGTGTGTGTGTGTGTGTGTGTGTGTGTGTATACAGTAGTCCTGTTATTTTACTTTATTTCTTTTCTGTTGTAAATTCTTGTTTATTTTTTATTTGGAAAATTTAATTTTCTTTTCTCATTTTCTTGATCAGATTAGTCAACATTTTGTTGATTTGTGAATCATTTTTTAAAATAGATTTGTTTCCCATACCAATCCCATAATTTTTGTTTTAAGTTTTTCTATTTTTTTTCCTTCAAATTTTCAAATTTTCTTTACTTGTATTTCCTTTAGGTTTACCAATTTGTTTATTTTGTACTTTTTAAAATTGTATGTCTAATTTATTGAATCTCTCTTTTTTATTTTGTTAATATAAATTATCAAGTATATAAGTTTTCCTTTGAGGACTACTTTAACACATAAAGGGATGCTGTTTGTTATCATCATTCTCTAATAATTATTTATTAATTTTATGATATGTTCTTTGATACCCTTATTATTTATGTTGCCATTACTTATTCTCCATTTAGTTAACATATCAACATGTTTCCTTTATTACTTGACATTTTATTACATTATGATACAAAAAGATTATTTATTATTTAGGTCTTTTCCATTTATCCTTTATATATATACACACACACACATATATATCTATGTAGATAAATAACATAATATATATAGATAAATAATATAAATATAAATAAATAATATAAGTAATAATATATATAATAAAAAAATGAACATTGATGAAAATTATGGTTATTCTTTAATACTCCAATTCAGAAGTGTGTATAAGTTAGATCTATCTGATTGCTTTCAATAATGTTTGGCTCTATATTTTAATTCTAATTTTTCTGTTGGATTCATATAAATCTGAAAAAAAATTAACATCTACTCTTATTTTGTTACTATTAATGCCTTTTTGCAATTCGCTTAATTTTTATTATGGCATCTTAGATGTATACTATTAAGTTATATATGTTATTTTATATGATAACTTTATGGATCATGTAAAACATGTAGTTTCTCTGACTCCCTTGTGTTATTAATCTTTATTGTTGTATCTTCTGAGATTATGATTGAAACGCCTTTTTTAGACACTTATGCAAAATATATTTTCCTAATTCCTAATTTTCTCTTTCTATGTTTCCAAATTTCTTTCTTGTATGAAACAAAATGTTATTATGATTGGATTGAATCCATTAGAGGGGGGTTAATTCATTCATGTTTGGTGTTATAATTGTTATGTTTATTGTTTGTCCTTCATTCTCAAAAAGGACCATGACATCAAGGAGGCCATGACAAGCAAATGAATTGGATTTAAGTGAGGGAGAATTATGCATTATCACCAGCCTCACTTTCTCCTCCAGAGCCATCTGAGTCCAGTGGCAAGATGCAGATCAGGATGACTGGAATTGCATGCATTGGGAGATCTTGATCTTTTAAACTAAGATCTTTAATAGGTCTCAGTTTGACTGAGGCCACACTCATTCAATGAATAAGATTAGGTAGCTTTTGAAGCAAAGAATGGTTTCTTTTACCTAGTCAATCAATCTAAGAGGGAAAGAGCTTCAGGGTTTGGGGGAAAAAACATAAATGATTACTATTTATATTTAGTCTGAGTCAATCAGGACACAGACAATGACATTATGTCTTACTCCTCTTTTCCCCTTTGTCCCAAGTCCTCTGTATTATCCCATTATCTGCAATTTTTATTTATTAATTTAGGAATGAGGTTTTTTGTCACTGAAATATTAATTCATTGATTTTATTCTTATTTACCTGATTTTTGCTGCTTTTGCTCCTTTGTTCCTTTTGTCTTTAGGTTGATGCTCTCTTTGCTTTCTCAGTGCCAGTCAGTTTTCTGACTTTTTTGAAGAAGTCTTAATAAAAAGACTCTTCAACTTCTCATCCATAGCTTGGTCTAGCTCTATCCATGTGAAAACAAACATTCCATTCCTACTTTTTTTACTAAGTTTTTTTTACTGCTATCTGAATGTGTTTAACTTCTGTTTCATTAATTTTCATGTTCAATATCAATTCACCCTGGGTTCTTTAAAAGGAATAATTTGTTATTTTATAATAATTTGTTATGGTAAAAAATCCAATTATTTCCTTTAGTCATTAGTCTTAAAAATAAAGAAAATGTTATTTTGGAATATAACATCACTATGATTTTATTATGATTAAATCAACTTGGAATGTGATTTTTTTTTCTTTTTGCCTACAATTTTGGGGAGCTGATTCACATTGTAATTCTGAAGTTTAACTAGGTTTTTAAGTGAATTAAGTTTTGGATTTCTTAGCTTCATTTTTCTGTAGATTCTTTTAACCTGTACTTCTCTGTATGATTTCTTTAAAATAGAATATTTAAGATTTCTTTCCCTTTGTGGTTATGAAAGACTTTTAAGATGCTCTGCTTCCTACATTTAAATTCAATATTATTATTTCTTAGAATGTTTATATATTATTCCAAGTTTGTTGTCATTTGATTTTGTTCTACCAATTTTCCTTCTGCCTCTCCATTTTTGTATTCAAATTCTTTTGTTCTCCTTTTCAGAGAATCTACTGTTCCAGAATACTGTCTATTATTTCTATTTTTATTCTGGATGTTCTGCTTTCTTGTTAGACTTGCTAGTTTCTTTCTTAAAAGCCTAATTTCTGTTCTTAATTTTATATATTTTTACTTAATTTGTATTGCTCTTCTGAGCCATTTTGAAAATTCTTAATATACAATATATTTGTCATAATACTTTCGCTTTCCTCAATATATCATAACTACTTCCTTTATGGTGAAGGATTCATTTGTAATAACTCTTTCCTTGAATTGTCTGTGAGTTTTTATCTATTTTATTTGTAACTTTGATTATTTTTATGGAGTCTTCATTATAAAGGAGTTTCTCTTCCCTGCTGTAGGTTCAGTGTTTTTGTACCCCTTTTGTAATCTATTCTCTGTTCTTTTGGGCCACAGAAGTTGAATGGAATCACTCTCTTAGAAATATGCTGAAGAGATACTTTATTTGATCATAACTCCATCTTTCTTAGTCCCATAACTTCTCCTGTGCCTCTCTTCTCAGAAACTGACTTAAAAAAATCCCTCATCTGGCAGGAGGGAAGATATTGATCATAAATGGATTGGGGGAGAATGTCCAGGAGCTCTATTGAGGGGGTAACTTCAAGAAGTCATTTTAATTGGATCTCTCCTCTACCTTTCCTTCACTCATTTTTCTGGCTCCCATTTTTCTCATTATGTATTAATTAGTTAAGTATTTGATAATATTAAATAGTTGAAATTAATTCTCACTTCTCAGAACTCGGATCCTCCCCTTCTTCAAACTTCTTGTAACACTTAGCTCTTCTTCTATAATCATCTGTTTTCCTTTTCTAACCTTTAAGCTACATCTAATCACTTATCTCAGTCTCTCCTGAGAGAAGAACCATCACAAACTGCCAAGGAATTAACTCAAGTCAGTCACCCAAAATGCAGATTCAGGGTCAAATGTAACTAGAGACTTGAAACGAAGAAGAGTAAAAGTACAGGAGTATGGGAATGCTAGAGTACATGGGTTGATGGACTAACCTAAAAGTGTATTTTTCCTAAAAAAAAAAAAATACATTAAGTGGATTATTCCTATGTTTCTCTTGTATTCAAAGTTTTTTAGGTAATTTTTCTTATTCCTATGAGATGATAGAGAAAGAATTACATTTTAGTTTACCCTCATTTCCACCTAGCAATCTAGGGAAAATTTCTAGAAAACATTTTTTTTATGAGAGTCAGTCAAGTACAAACAAACAAAAAAAATTAGATAAAAAATGAGTTTACTACTTGTTTTATACAAATTACTTCAGCCATGCAATCTGATAGATTTCAAATAATAAATTGATGAATACAGACAGAAAATAGAAAAGAGAAGGAAAAAAGTAGAAATTGAACTGACTCTAGTCTTTGGCTTTAGCCTTCTATTGTTGGCTTCACCTTCTGTTACTTTATTTCATGAACAGTCCATTTCCTCCCTCCCCTGAGAACTCTTTACTTATGTTATATGCCAAAATTTTATTTCTTTCAGTGAGAGTTTTTTAAGTACATGATTCTGATTATGGGATTGGACAAAATTTTAATAGAACATTTAAAAATATGATCACATCAAATGAACATTTTTAGACACATGAAAATAGTAAGAATTTTGACAAAGCAAAAGAAGCTAGCTATTGAGAAATGACTTTCTCAATTTAGATTTTTAAATATTATCATTTTCAAACCAAAACTTTTGATGTCTTGGATAGTAGATTGTGAAGGGTGCCCGATAACATTTATTGTTCACTATTTTAAAACTTATGGCAATCAATCTTTTTTGTATGAGACAATGAGTATAAACATAAGCCCTAGTAGAGACTGTCAAAATCAATTAACAAAAATCCTTATTAGCGTTTTCACTTGTTGGATTTATTAAAAGATCCTGCTTCACAAAAAGACACTTCATTTTTCCCTCTCCACAACTATTTGAGTGAACATCAATCTAACAGTCACATTTGAAAAACTATTTTGCAGACTATTTCATTCCCAGGAAACTAAGGCCAGAAAGGCAATCATTGAATTCATGGAAAATATATGAAAGAGCCAAGGAATCAGGAATCACATAGCAATTATTTTAGCAGAGTTACTATTGTAATGACATTTTTTCCATAATATAATTTAAGTCCTGTGCTTATTATAATTTGTTCTCCCTATCTCCCAAACAATTGAAATTATGTCACTGGCATAATAAATTGATTTTATTAACTAGTTTTTTAAGAATTCTCTTTGAAGAATGTATATTGTCTTACAGATATTAAGTCCAGTAAAATCTGAGGAAAAACTGGTTACAGCATTGGAAGAAGTAGAATATAACATACCCACAAACACATAGGAAAATGAATTGGTAAATACATCATTGGATCATATAAGAAAGTATCAACTCAGCATTGCTGTTTGTCTTACTTCAAAGTCCTGAAAGTGCATTTTTGTCATAAAATAAAGAAAAATAAGCCCTGAAGAAACATAAAATAGGAAATTTATTCCTTGAAGAAAATATTTATTTTTAAAAGTGCCTAAGTATATTTATTGACAAAGGCAGAATTGGATAGGGTTGGGTTTTTTTTTTCATTATATTCCACAATGTATTTAATTGAAAAAAGTATGAGTGTAGTAGTCAAAAATTAAGAATTTCCTTCAGTATTAGCCACAAATGCTTGCTGAAACATGTTTTGCTGCCATGTCTTGAACATGTCTTACAACAGTAAAATCAGACTCAAAAAATACTTTTAGATTAGTATTTAGTCCATCCTCTGTGCTTTAAGTCAATGGTGTAACTAAGAACATGTAACTAAGAAATTTTAGAACCTAAAGGCCTTGCATTCCTTGAATAAATGTTCCAATTATTAATATGTTTTCATCAATTTCTTTTTTGTGTTCCATGCTAATTTGTTCTTGTTCTCTCACAAAGAAGGTAGAAACAGCTTAGCATCATTGTACTCTTTAAATTATATTATGGAAATATCAACTATACTACATTGTAACTCTACATCATAAAGTTCTTTCTGAGAGATAACTTTTTAAAGTTCTTCTTAATAGACTATAAAGAGATACCTACCAGAAATCTTCCGGTAGTGTTAACTAATACATTGCCTTTATGCCCATCCTTAAATGAACATGAAATTAATTATTTCCCATTATTTTGGGTTCAGAGAACTTCTAGGATGAACAAAGAAAGGATGGATCAGAGTGTTTTTTAGTTTATATTTTAAAAAAAACACCCCCAAACATTCAAGCAGTTATTACTGTTGTTTTAATCCTTTGGCTTTCATTATAAAATCCTGGCCTTAAATATATACTTTCCATGGGCACAAAGACAGTTTCCCCATAACAAAGCAGAAAAGATATTTATAAGAATGTCTAATGCCAGCTCAAATTAATATTTTAAGTAGTTTCTGATACAGCAAAGTCATATAGATCTTCTGTTTAAGACTGCTGCTAGGAGATGCATTACTCCTTCAGCTTGTGTGTGTGTGTATGTGTGTGTGTGTGTGTGTGTGTGTGTGCGCACATATGGTAGGCGGTGACATATGCATATATAACCTAGTTTTTCAATGTCACCTCACATGTTTCATTCAGATAAATTACTGAAAATAAAATGTATAGTGTTATATGTTGCAACTATATATTGTGTACAGTTTGTATATGAAAAAGAAAGAATGATTAAAAGTCGATGAGAGACTGTTTATAAATCTTGATTGCTTCATAATTTTAACTTTGAGCAACATTTTTATCATAATTATAGGCTTTCTTAAAGCATTTATGCAGATTGTTGTTACTCAAAAGGGGGTTTATTCCATTTTGGTATAAACTACACTCTTTTTTTTTTCTTTATGAAATCACTCTTTAAGTTCCCATACCCAGTACTCTGTTAGAGTTGCAAAAATCAAATGACAGGAAGCAGTTATCCTAAGAGAATTATTTTCCTCCCTCCTCTCTTTCCATAAACAAATGGAAAGAACTAATCTTATATCAACCACTATTTAGTCTAAGATCTTTGACCTATATATCTCAATTTTTTGATTACTTATGGTCATAAATGCCTGTCAGACAATCACTTTTTCTACTTATTTTACAAATCATCAACTAATTAGTCTGTGATAAAATGTTATCAATTAAATAAAGTTTCTCCCCCCAAATCTCACCAATATTAAATAAATTATAGAGTATATTGACATTATGAAGACAGAAAATTTTAAGTTTATATTCCCCTCAAACTCTCTGTCCTTTAGTTTCTCTCAACAATGTGGTGACTCCAATAGACTTGGGTTGGAAAATGCTATCCACATCCAGAGAGAGAACTATAGAAACTGAATATGGATCAAAATATAGCATTTTCACCTTTTTTTGCTTGTTTGTTTTTTTCTTTCTCATGCCTTTTCCCTTTTGGACTGATTTATCTTGCACAACATGACAAATATGAAAATATGTTTAAAAGAATTGCACATATTGACCTAAATCAGATTACTTGCTATCATGAGGAGGGGGAAGCTAAGGGAGAGAGAGAAAAAAAATTGGAATGCACTGTTATAAAAATTAATGTCAAAAATTGCATATATTTTTTGAAAAATAAAATACTATTGGAAAAAAATCTGTCTTCTAGGCAGCTCAGAGAATTAATATTAAATAAAAATATGTCCTGGTGGGAAACACAATATTGCATTCAAAAAAAGGAATTGATAGAAAAGAAAAATGGAATTTCAAAGACACATGACTAGATGAGATTTCTTTAAAAAAAATAGTAACCCCTTTGACTCTTTTAAAATAATTAGAATAATAATAGTTCATACTGAAGACAGAGTAATATAATGTAAAGAACACTGGTAAGAGTGAAAAGATTTAAATTTGAGTACCAAATTTGATACTTCGGGTACTGATTGTGTATAATTCTTAACCCCAGTTTCCTGATGAGTAAAAATGGAAAATGATATGTGTTCTGACTATTCAATACAGCAAAGGTTTTTTATCTGGAGTCCACAGACCCCCAAAGCTTTGGCATATATATCATAGATCTAGGTCATACATATCAGGAGACTTGTGAATTTAATACATCCAACTCCTCATTTCAATCCTACAGAATCCCTCTCTTTCTTTTTAGAACAAAGCTCAAGGATCACCTTTTTCTACATTAAGCTTCTCAATTTTTCACACATTCTTTCCCAAACTACTTTATATTTAACTCCATTTTGTTTATTAGTATTTGTTCTCTTTAGATTTAATCTATATACCCTTGTATAGAAGCTTGTCTTTCCCACTGGAATGTAAGCTCCTTTTTTTTTTTTTTTTTTTTTGCTAATTCTTTTTGAATAGAGGTTGTTTCATTCTTTGTTTCTTCATTGACTGACTAGTAGTAGGACTAGGAGTAGTAGTAGGAGCAGTAGGAGCAGCAGCAGCAGCAGCAGCAACAGCTATTGTTGTTGTTGTTACTGCTGCTGATAATGATATATCATATCCAACTCTTTGTGATCCCATATGATAGTATAGTCCAAAGGATTTTGTCCAAAGTATTTTCTTGGCAAGTAGCAGATACTTAATAAATGCTTATGGTTTATTGATTGATTAAAAAGCATAGCTCCTACCCAATGAGGCTTAAAGTCTTCCATGAAAAATATAACATGCATAAATAAGAATGATATAAGATAGATGATGAGAAGGAAAGTTGGAAAAGAATACACTTTAAACTGGAGGAATCCAGGAAAGGCTCCATGTAGGAAATAACACCAGAGCTGAGTCATTGAAGTTTCAGCCTGGAAGGATGGATGAATAAGATTTGGCTAAGGGCAGATAAGGAAGGACAATGTTCTAGCTGGGAGAAGCATCAACTGCAGATGTGCAGTATACCTCCTCCTTCCCTAGCAGCTCAAGGACATGGAAGTTTAGTCTCTCTAAATAGGTAAAGACATAAGACAAAGAGCAGTCTCTGCTTCCTATCCCTCTCACCATAAACTCCTTTTTCTAAAAAATTAGAACGGAAGTATTGAAGAAAATCTTCTCACCCCCACCACAAAATTTCACAATATATTTAAACCAGTGACATCCTTTCCAGAGGAAACAATATCTTCTTAAACATGCCCTGTGCTCAGCATTGCAACATGGCCTGACTCAGATCTAAATCTCTAACACCTAAAGAATTCACTAAAAGAAAATTTCATAACAGAAAATACCTTCTGATAACTTTAAGCACCTTAAAAAAAGATTAAGCATAGACATATCATGTTTAAATTAGGAAATTATATATTTAATATTAGAACATCTATAAAATTATTTTCCTTTCCCAGATGAAATTGATTCACTATTTAAAAATGAACAATCTATTTTAAATCACAAAAGAAGAAGATGGAGAGTCCTTTACCCTTTATTATCACTCATCCACCTCCTTCTCCTCTGACTGACAATCAGATACCTGAATGCTAAGCCATTCAACCTGCTCTTCTGCTGACAGCCTCTAAGTCTTCGGTACAGCCCTCTAATAATGGTGCCAGGCACCACTACATTCACAGAGTGGAAAAGAATAAAATATTGGTTCCACTCAGGTGTGGTCTGAAGCATATCTTGATGTTCCAGTTTAATTCCAGCTCAATCGTTATAGAATATCTGTGGATATATCTTTAGTTTGAACTGATCCATTAGGTGTTTTGGTTTGTTTTGTTTTGTTTTTGATGGGGTAGGGAGGGTAGAGGAAGGAGGAAAGTAAAGCCTTTAATTTCATTTTTTAAAACATAGATTATTATGTTTCCTTATGATTTTTTGGTTTGCAGGTCACTTGTGATCAATACCCTAGTATATTGCATATTTAAATACATTTAAATAATGCAATCAATAATGCAATTATGATCTTTAATCAAAGAATTGAAAGCTGACAGGGGCCAAGTCCATCCACTTCAATTTATAAGCAACAAAGCAAAGGCTAAAAAATTTGTGGCATTTCTATGATCACATAGCTAGTTAATGGAAGAACTTTTCACTGCCTAGAGAAAAATTTTAAAAGTGATTTTAATCTTTACATTTAGGATCTTTTGTTTAATGATGGATAAGAATGAGAACTAATACAAATTCCAGTTGTTAAGATATTGATATTATTTACTTTATCCCCAATTTCTTTGCCCTGATTTATGTTGTTTTCCTCACATGGAATAATCTCCTTTCTTCTCTATATCTATTTCAATCCTACTCATTCCTCAAGATCCTGCTCACATCCCACTTCCTCCAAGAAGCCTTCTAGCCTGCATTGATATCTATGCCATCTGACCTCCAGCATTTACAAACCTATACCACACAATTTAACACTTATTTATAAATTGCCCTTTAAATTCATTAAACAGATATTGATTTCTTACTATATATAATGTGTGTTAATCTTCTCCAATCAACTAGACTATAAACTCCTCTAGAGATAGAACAATCTATTTTGCTCTTTTGTATTTCTTCAAAATACCTACCACAATGCTAAGAAGTATTCCCTTAAGCTCTTGATGTGATATTTATCACGAGTTATACTTCAAAACCAGTCACATTATGTGCTGTTTTACAGCAAAACATTAATGCTTGCTCTAAATAGTTTCAGTTTGTAATGGCTTTCATAAATAAAGTCATCTATATGTTTTCAATGGAAAATATAAACTCTTTCCAGAGAATGCTTAGCTTTATAATGTGGGGGTAAATCTATCATAGTCATTGAACATCATTTCTTATAGTGATAAAAATACTCAAGTTGAACAGTATGCAAAATTTGGGCACACTGTCTTGTATATATTCATTTCACATAAATATATTAGAATATATCCAGCTAAAGCTAGATTTAAATGTTTTGTTACTACTTTTATAATTGTTATTTCATTAAACATCTTTTCTGTAATGTACTCAGGATGACTAGTGAATATATATATATATATATATATATATATATATATATATATATATATCTCAAGGGATGGGGGCTCAAGAGCTTATGATTTGGGGAGGTATTCTGACCCCATAAATTATATAGAACTTGGGGAGACTTTCTGGGGTCCTTTGAATAAATAATTTCAAAATATGGTTCCTTTTGGAACCATATTATTTATCTAAGTGCCAAATGTTGCTATTTTTTCCCACTGATTTGGTTACTTTCTTTTTTGATATCTTCTACTGTGAAAATCATGATCTTTGATTAGAAACTCCTAAATATACATTCTTCAATTATTATCTAATATGGGATTTAGAACTATTTAGGTTGAGTAGTTTCACTATATATTTGGTGCTGTACAAATTCTAAAAAAAAATGCAGGATGCATAAACAAACATGTTATAATTGTGCCCTTCCCCCCTCCCCAGTCCCTACCCCACTTTAAACTCTCTTCTTTTTGTTTCACAATAAGATAATTGTTTTTTAAACTATGCTTTGAATGACATTCCAGTAACACAAATACTATGGGTAAATAGGTATTTTCTCTCAAACTGCTGTTCACTAATTTTTAAAAATGAGAAGAACTTAGGGTAAAAGACAGCTAAAACTTGTGTTTTGAAAACAATTATCCTCAAAATGAACTGAATAATAAAAAGTCTAGAATGTTTATCATTTTTAAAAAATAGTCATCGTGAATGGAATATTTTTAAAGCCCACAAAACATACAGAGGAAAAACTTGTATATATAAATATATACATGTATATATATATGTATATAATCTCAATGTATTTAAGTCTTTTCTTCATACATACATACACATATGAATCTAACACTACAAAAATAATAATAACTATTGTTGTTACAGTAAATTTTATGGAAAAGGCATACTTTCTTCTCTGTACTCTCTTCTGACCTTCCAGCTGAAAGTTTCATTTTTTTTTAATGAATTGATAGAGAAATTACACAAAAGGGAAGGAAATATGGTCAAAATGCCAAGCTAAAATGTATCTATATATAAAAAGTAACAGCAATTAATGAATTATGACAGATTTTAATTGATATAATTAAAATAAAGTTTGATCACATAAATATTTGCCACTATATGGTAGCCATCATCACCAAAAGGTAGAACAGTTTAGGAAGACATTGCAAGAATGACTAATATTCTCAATGTGGTGGATAACCCATTCATCATTCTGCTCTCCTTTCATCATTTCTGCAAAATGAACAATCTTTATTATTTTGTCCTGCAACAAAAACAGTTAAATATTAATGCTATCAGGGCTGGTATAGAGTAAACCAGATTCTGTTGGTCTTCAAGGAATATATTCCTAGAATATAAGAATATATGTTGCATGTCACTGTTGTGAGCTGCTCTCTTTCCTCTTGCTCACCCACTTGCCCATATGCACAGCTCTCCCACCCCTGAAAAGGCCAAACTGAAGCTCACACTAGTTGGAATAGATGATAAAGGTAGGAGTAGCTCTCTAAGTATTCATCTTCATGAGAAGAGAGCCTAAAAAACCTGGAACCCCTGGATGGTTCAATAAACAGTGTCTTAAGGTATCCACTTTTCCTATCCCTGAATCCTTTGAGAAGGAAGGAAAAAGAAAGATTAGAGAGTCATTTATCTTTTGATGCTTTGAAGAGAAGGAACCCCAATTCTGTCCTGGGAGTGCCATCCTGAGAGAAATAGCAAATAAATTGATATTCTTTCTGAACCTCAGCCCACTGAGAACTCTGAGAACACACTGACATAGTTTCCTTGACTGGGGAGCCAGGTATGACCTATGGCTATTCTAGCTCCTACTTTCTCTGCTGGTCCCTAGTACTAATCAGTTTCAGGTGCTGTCTGCTGCTTGGACTTTGGGTGACTTCATTTCTTCTCTTCTTTGACCTTCACTGCAATAGAGAAGAGAAACCAGGAGAGGAACTTCTTAAATTAAAAAGAAAAGGGTCTTCACAGTGAAGCAAGTAGGAAGCTTCCTTTTTTTCCTAGCAGAGGCAAACCTGAGGAAAGAGAGCACCAACTTCCATCTTCCCCTTGACAATGCCCACAGAGATCTTATTAAATGAACTACAAAGGGGGTGTGGGGAAGGGGATAAATAGGGGTGAAGGCAGAGAATAATGAAGAAGAGAGAGGGGAGAGAGAGAGAAAGAGAGAGAGAGAGGAGGAGAAGAAGGAGAAGAAGGAAGAGGAGGAGGAGGAGGAGGAGAAGGAGGAGGAGGAGGAGGAGGAGAAGGAAGAGGAGGAGGAGGAGAGGAGGAGGAGGAGAAGAAGGAGGAGGAGGAGGAAGAAGAGGAGGAGAAGGAGGAGGAGAGGAGGAGGAGGAGGAGGAGAGGAGGAGGAGGAGGAGGAGGAGGAGAAGGAGGAGGAGGAGAAGAAGAAGAAGAAGAAGAAGAAGAAGAAGAAGAAGAAGAAGAAGAAGAAGAAGAAGAAGATGATGATGATGATGATGATGATGATGATTAGCAATGAAGGAGGGAGGGAGGGAGGAGGGAGGAAGGAAGAGAAGGAGAAAGGAAGAGAAGGAGAGAGAGAGAAAGAATAGTTTGGTTGTGATGTGTTTATTTTGTTCTTTATATTCCCACTCCTTCCCTTTTTCACATTTCGCTCAGCAGTTCTTCCCAGACTCTGATGGATAAAGGAGATCGATTAGTTTAAAAACTGGGGGGGGGGGGTCAGATTTCCAAATCTTCCTCCTATTTCTGGCACAAACGCAGAGTAAAGGTTCTCTCCCAGGCCCTCCATGCTATGAGGAGTTTACACACTGGCTCCAATTTTTAAGACATATATGTGGGTTAAAATTCAATTTTACAACCCACATTTATATGAGATGTGGGTTTGACATCTGTTTGCCAGAGTGTTTTGCACTTAGCCTAACACCCACTATTAAGTGACAAAATTGTGGCAGCCTGTCAAACCCAGCTGACTGACAGCTGCTCCACTTTACAGAAACCATTCAAATATTTGCAGGTTTGGAAGCTTTATTCGATGTTGTACCCAATCTTTCAGTTATTTAACATGTAAAATATAAGTCAAAGTTTTAAATCTGTATTCCAAAATGTTTCCATTTTTCCATACAAAAAGAAAAGCTTTCAGTGCCTCTGCTGGAAAAGATCCAAATCCCAGTGTTTTCCTCAGCCTTTTCCCCCAACCAGATTCCAGCGTGCTTCCTATCTGCACAAACCCGATAAAAAATTAAAAAAAAAAAAAAAAAAAAAAACTGTCATCGCCCAGTTTCTCCTCACATGGCAACTAATGACATCTCCTCATGATTGAATTAAATCACCTTAAACTCCGAGGGGATAAAGTTGTTTTTTTTTTTTTTAAAGATGCATTTCAAAATAAAATGTGAAATCCCTCAACCAGGAGGAAAGATCTGCTAACTAACAATGCGTGCCCATGCGTTAGAGTCTTTGCACACAGAGACCAATGAGCCTCGCTGAGAAAGAGATTCTATTAGGAAAATTAATTTCCATTCAAAATCTATGCTCTTTGGCACGGTTCAAGACATAAACGCTTCTTTCCTTACATTTCTAAGTAGCTTAGTCCGATTAAGAAATAATTTGCAAATGACATAGTGTTTCTGTAGATTGAGATCCATTGAGTAAAAGTCATGTGGCTTCTTCGCCTCTGCTATTAGAGCCAGACAGACAAGGATCTTCTGGAACTGCAGCTGCAAGCAATGAAAAAAAATTATCATACTTTTACTCCTATGACATAGCTATCTATGCCTATGTGTGTACACATGCATACATGCATAGATACACATACACAGATCTTGACTGTATTTGGAAATATATATTTTAATATAGCTGAACATGTCTCATATATCTTGCTATATATAATGCTTTGGGTAAAATAATGGTTGGCTGTTTAGGGAATATGTACATACACATATATGTATATTCAAATTCAATTCCAATGAATTAGAAGTGAGTGATTTTAGTTCTAAGTACAAAAGCCTCCACACATGGCATTTGGGGGGGGGGGGGTTGGGAAGGGGGGAGGGAGAGAGAGAGAGAGAGAGAGAGAGAGAGAGAGAGAGAGAGAGATGCTTCCTTGCTAGATCACATCCACAAAAGGTGGGTTTTCATCTTGCCTTTTGAGTGCTGGATGTGTGCTAGCGTGTATGGGTTGGGGAGCGATAATCCACACCTGAGGAGATGCCCTGGGATTCTATTTTCAGAGTGAGTCACGCTGAACAGTAAGGGTTCGAACTTCAGGGAGCCGAGACCTATCTAAAGTGCCTCGAGTGCAGACTGAGATACTGTGGAAAGACTTCAACCTTTGGCACAGTACTGCAGATCTCCCATGCTCCTTGGCCTTAGAGAGAGAAGGGTATAAAATGTGGATGTCCTACTGGGCGAGAATTACAGCCTTGCTGTGCTCCCTCCTGGCTCTGGCTCCAACGTCTACTACAGGGGATTCGCCCCTAGCCACCTCCCTGGAACATCCTTGCCATCCCATCCACTCACCCACCTACTTACTCGCCTACCACCAGAGCCGAAAATAACTCGGGTGTTCTTAAAAAACACAACTCTACCTGGAAAGCTGTAGGTGCTTTTGTGTCCATATTACTAACTTCTATTGACTGTCTTTCCTATGGCAGCTGTCATGTTGACGTGAAGGGGATTGGAGATGAGGTGGAGTAATAGGAGGAAAAAAGTCATGATTGTAAACGAGAGCTGTTTAGGAAACAGGAGACTAACAGCAGCTTTGCATTACAGCCAGAGGTGTCATACAACCTTTCAGGTGAAGGGGGAAAGCGGAAAGGAGGAGACAGAAGGGGTAGAGAGAGAGGGAGGGAGGGAGGGAAGGAGGAAGAGAGAGAGAGAGAGAGGAGAGAGAGAGAGAGAGAGAGAGAGAGAGAGAGAGAGAGAGAGAGAGAGAGAGAGAGAGAGAGAGAGAATGAGAACTTGAGAGACAGAGAGAGACAGAGAGACAGAGAGCTTGAGAGACAAGACAGAGACAGAGAGAGAGCTTGAGAGACAAGACAGAGACAGAGAGAGAACTTGAGAGACAAGACAGAGACAGAGAGAGAGCTGGAGAAACAAGACAGAGACAGAGAGAGAGCTTGAGAGACAAGACGAGAGAGAGAGAGAGAGAGAACAAAGCATAAAGCCCGTCCTATTGAGCAAAGAAAATAATCGGAGGAAATAAGGGAGGAATAGTGAATTTACACATTATGTAATGGAAGGGAAGCTGTAGATAATGAATTGGGGGTTTAAGAGAAACTGAAGCATTTATCTACAAGGAAGCACTTTGGAAAATGGGGGTCTCAGGGTTAGAGGTGAGGAAAAAAACTAAGTTGTATTATGAATAGAGTGAAGAAAGGAAAGGGAAAAAAAATGAAATCTAAGTAATTGAAAGGAAGGCCTGGAAGATGGGAGGGGGGAAGAGTGAAGAAATAAAATCTTCAGGTCAAGATGCCGGGTAAATAGGACAGGTGCAGCGCTCAAAAGTGAAGGGACCTTAAAAAGGTTGGTCCGTGAAAGCGGGAGGAAAGAGAATATAAAGATCGGTAGAAGGAAAGGAGAAGGTAGAATAGAAAAGGGAAGAGAAAAGGGGGTGTGGAAATAGAGGAGAAGGAGGAGAGAGAGAGAGAGAGAGAGAGAGAGAGAGAGAGAGAGAGAGAGAGAGAGAGAGAGAGAGAGAGAGAGAGAGAGAGAGAGAGAAAGTCGGCTCCACCTCCCTCCCAGCTCAAAGCAGCGTCCCAGCTGCTCTCAAACCAACTGCTCAATTCTATTCACAGTCGAGACGGAACAAAAAAGTGGCTATTTATTAGAATACTTGTTTGGTATTGTTCGGCGCCACACAAAAGGCATTTCATTATGTGAGGAGGGGGAAAAGCCCCCTTTTTTTCCCAGAGAGAAACAATAACTTGAAATTGTCTTTAAAGTCTTTTCTATCAATAATAAATTTCATTTTCTTGTCTCTCTCTCCCGTGCAGTATGTGAGTACGTGAGTGGTGTGTGTGTGTGTGTGTGTGTACATATATATGTTTGTGGTTGTGGGTGTGTGGTTGTATGTGTGTGTGTGAAAGAGGGAGAGAGAGAGAGAAAGAGAGAGAGTAGTGTGAGTGTGTGTGTGTGTGTGTGTGTGTGCGTGCGCGCGTGTGTGTTACCGGGCACTCCCGTCTCCGGTGGCAAAGCCGCTCGGGAGCCTTGGCTGGGACAGGGTCTAGAAGGGGTAGGACGCTCGGTCCTGTGTTTGCAGTGAGCCGTTCATTAAAACCAGGGTCTCTAATAAAAATCTCTGGAAGGTGTTTTAAGGTCAGATTGTATAGGGGAGAGACTGTCCCTGAGCTGCTATTGGGAGGAGGATGGAACTGGAAGAGGAAATGTAAGTGTGTCTCTAACTTTTGAGGGGGTCTTTCCGCCAGTAATGTTTGGGGAGGGGGTGCGACAAAGGCTGGCTGGGGGGAGGATGTTTCAACACTGAGTTTCAGCAAAAAGTAGCGGGGATGGGGGGATTGGGGGGGGGAGGGAAGGAGGTGTTGTCCAGGCTTTTTTCAGTGTAGTCTAGAAAGCAAGTGTGAGACTCAAACCTCTGCTGAATCGCGTGCTATTGATGTGTACATTTGTCACTGAATTTTACATATACATAGTTACACGACTTTGGCTTAACAGTATCCCAGAGAATGTATACTTCTGTTTTTCTCTAAATTCCTTACTATTATTTTTGAGGGGGAGGAAAGAGGTATAGGGAGAGTCAGCTTGTATTTTGATGAGTTTTCTACTGTTCCCCAGGAATACAGACCTGGAGGAAAGGCTTTCATCTCTTCAACTATCCTTCCTTTTACCCTTCTCTCTGTCTCCTCTCTCTTCTCTCTCCCTCTCTCCCCACCTCCCTCTCACCGGGGTGCCTTAGAAGGGGCAACCGCTGGCTCCCCAACGCTTCCTACGGATTATGGCGGTGTCAGCGCCGGCCGCTCACGGCGCGACTCGCTTGGCTGCAGAAGGAGCTAAATCAGTGGACTTGCAATTACGTTTTAAAAATTAACATGTTGAAGCGTGATGCCACTTAGTGAGAAGTGTTTGAGGCAAAGAATCAATTTAATTTTGACTGACCAATGGTCTTGACTATATTAATACTGCCTACCAAAAAAAAAAAAAAATCAATAGGAAAAGAAGTCCTAGACACTGCAGCTAATGCCTACTAAATTCCCATTCCCTGGCAGAGTGCATTAGAATGAATGGCTTGCATTTCTAATGCAGCTTGATAGGGCAGATAAGGAACTTCTTTCCAGTGAGTTCAGGGAAGCAAAGGTTACAGTATGAGAGATATTTCTGGATAGTGAGGGACATTGTGAGTATTTGGGAGATAATTGCCTTTATAATCCTGTAAATTCATTAACCTGTTTACTTCCTTCCTACGAAATCGCATCCTAGTTAGGTTTTATTATGTAAAAATACTAAGGACCCTTGAATCCATAAATAAATGCGTCCAAAGAAAGTTGCCATTATGACTTATAATCTGGCTGGCACGGGATCTTTCTCTTAAGCTTTAAGGCAAGGGGGCAGCTCTGGAAGCAACTCTCCCTCCACCCCCCTCTTCCCATTTCCCGCCCCCGCCTAGCTACACACCAAGAGGAAAGGTTACCAAGTTTAAAAGGTGAAATGGATTTTTGTTGTTGTTTTTCTTTTGGTCTATCAACAGGCGGCGGGGGCAGGAATGTGTAGATATTGATTGGAGGAAGGAATGGGATTTGGCTGACTCTCTTTTCAAGAAACAGGTGTTTAAACATGATAGCAGCCTCCAGTCAATTAACCCATTAAAAGCCCGTTTTATGACATTGATTTCCAAGAGCTGCTCGGTGGGGGCTTCCGTTTGGAAGCGTTTTTGTGAAAGTGTATGGGGATGGAGGAGGGTGGTGAAACTGACAGGATCCCAGAAAAAGCAAACTCCTTCTGTGGATACAAAATGTTGAAGGCCACTAAAATGAATCCCTGCCAATAGGCACCAGGAGCAACTGTTCTCTGCCATTTGGGTACCTTAGAGATTTTAGACTTAGATATTATTTTTCCTGTAGCTGTGGAGTTTGTTTTTTTGTTTTGTTTTCCAGTCCCAAGGTTAGGCCTAATCTCAGCATCCAGAAGGTCGGATCTAGCCATACGATGAACTCTTCCCAATTCCCCATTTTTGCTTTCCCTACCCTCACGACCTGAGGACTTCCAGCAGCCTGACCCGCCCAGATGCAGCAGGGAAAGTGAAAGGTTAGGCTGAAAGTCAATGCATCCTCTACCTAATTTGAAATCTATCTCCCCACATCCTTTCTTCCTGTCTCTTACAGCTGGAAGGGAGAGGCTATCCCCTTCAAGTCCCTATATCTGGGGGCCGATTTATGTTGGATTCCACAGTTCTTTTCCAGTCTCTCCCATAGCGCTGGGTTGGCTTTATTCCTCTTTCCTCACCACTACCGGGAAGCAGCCTTTCCCGGATAGACCGATGAGCTTGAGAATTAACAATGAAGTTGCTTCGAGTGTCCAGGACCTCACAGGGGACAGGAATAATGACAGAAGCCATTATATATGCCAGATGTAGAGCAATGTAGCCGTCGAGCTAGTTTCCAATAGGAGTTCAAATCTTGATGTCTTAGATCTGGGTATTAAGCAAGTCAAAAAATCTTGATATAAGATGAAGGAATTGAGGATGCCAGGTATAGATATATATATTAGGGGGTCTGTGTGTTTGGGGGTGGGGGAAGAGAAAGGTGTTTCCTGTTCTCCTTTGCCTAGAAAATTGTCAAGCTTTTGCACTTCAGAGCATCCCTCCACCCCTCTTCCCAGAAGTAGTAGGCTCAGCAGAAATCAAACTGCTTGAATTATGTCCTTTTTAAAGGGTATACTAAAACATCAACTAGTAAGGGGATGAGGCATGTAGACTATAGTCCTTCTCTTAGAAAAGTTCAGGTCTTTAGACTCCACGAGTTTAATTAAAACATTTGAAAATTGAAGGTAAATATGTGCGGTTCTTCTTTTGAGAAGACTCAGATCCCAGGGCAAACTCAGAATACCTTGAATTTGAAAAGGTTTTGTCACGTTAGCCCTTTCTATTTGTGTTCTCTGGAGGACTCAATCCCATCCTTGGCCTTGCCTCTATTAGGAGATCAACAACTGAAGTTCATTGGCTGGGGTTACAAACTTTGAGTGAATAATTGGTTAAAGGGTCAAAGGAGGAGATGAGAAGGAGGGAAAACAAGAGGAAAAACCCTTGGAGTAAAGCAGAAATTTTAGGACAAGTTAGAAAAGAATCATTTATTTTTATAGAAATCATCCCTATGTTTCTGTCCATGTGTATAACTCCTATAGTCCTCACACCAAGAATTGGGGCTCTTTTCCGAAAGCTTTTGGCCCTTATTGTTGTTTGTTTTCAAAGTAATTTCTCCCCAAAGCCCTAGGGTATCTGCCTTTTAAAGAGCTAGTCGAGATTATTGGACTCCATATCAAGGAGTATCTTCAACTAGGAAGAATAGTATCAAGGTAAACAACAACAACAAAAAAAACGATTTTATTTCCTCTTTAACATAATCCTAGTATTCATATAACTTGACCTAAACTTGATTTCCCTATTTCTAATAGAGGAACCAAAATAAGTCTTTGTTATGTCTAAGGAAGTGCCATTAAGGCAGAGCCAACAGACCATTTATTAGCTCGAAGTATTGGGCAGCCAGTGTGTGTGTGTGTGTGTGTGTGTATTTAAATCCTGAATCATTGCTAGACTATTTAGACATCTCTTCCCCTCTTGTTTGCTGTTTTCTGAAGTAAGCGATGGATGCGACTGAAAAGGCTTGAAATTGTGTCAGAGTGATGTTTTAATCTCATTGAAAAGTGTATTAAAGGACAAGATGTAATTTATGTGAGATGCTTCGATGAAAAGAGAGATTGGAGTGGATGATCCTTTCACTCTGTGTGAACCGCATGTCATGTTTATATTGAAGCCTGTGTAGCTAATCTAATTTGCAATAACAGGGATAGCCTGTAAGAAAAAAAATGCTTCTATGGTTTCACTTTATTTCTTTTCATATAGAAATTCCTTATGACTTGTCTCCTCTTGTGAATGATGCCTTTTCCATTGGAGTCTAATGAGAGAGAATATGAGAAAGGGAATATGTATAGTCATAATGCCAATTTCTTCTTTAGAACACACTACTCCATTCCTCTGGGTATTGTCTTCCCTGGACTTCAGCATGACTCGTCTTGCATAGGCTTGAAACACTGTTTTTGATTTTTTTTTTCTTCAAAGTTCTAACAGTCCAGTTGCCTTAGACTGTATAGCCAGGCAGTGTGACTATGTTTCTGCATTGCCCGTTTCTTAACCTCTTTATTTCGTATAGAAGTTGTTTGCTGCTGAATCACCTCCAAGATGCTCGCGTTAAGAATCTCAAGTGCGTATTGGTCACTCCGTTTTTCTCTGCGTTGGGGTTAGGTTTACTGCAGATGCTTGATTTAGAAGAGCTGTTCGCTCTCTCTATCCCCACAATCACCACTCCACCATCCCACTCGCCAGATAAGCTTAATCCCGTCCTATCTTTCCTAAAATTTCGTAACTAAAACCACACAAACCTGCTGTTCAAAATAGGTGTCTCATATTCTTATTATTACATCTAACGCATGCATTCTTCATCAAAAAACAAAAAACAAAAAAACAAAAAAAAAAAACTACACGCGTTAGAAAATTACAACTTTTGTATAACGTAAAAAAGGTGTATTCAAACTGTTAATTACAGGGATTTGTGTGAATGAAACTTTAGCAGTGACCCATTTAATTTTGTGGTAATTACTGACAAAATAAGACAAGGATGAATCACAATACGGTATATTTATCTTTCAGGAGGATATTGTGCTCTCATAGTTAAGCCAGCGGTGTAAGGAAACATTTTTTTTAAAAGGGGGGAAACATGAATATAAACGTGGATACAAAGATCAAATTCTGAAACCATCTGTATTAAAATTTGAGGAGGTTCTACTCACCTACTAAAAAATCCAACTGAATTGAAAAGAAGCTAGCACTTTCCGAAACAAAACTGTTCTTGAACCTACTTTTCTGATGGTTCTTTTGACCCCACCTAGTGCAAACTCAACTGAAGGACCAACTTGGATGTCACTTTAGTGTGCCCTGAAAAGCAGAGAGGTAGAAGAGTGGCGATATCACCCAAATCTACAACACATTCTGAATAAGCAAGGTTGGGAACAAAAGCGTAGGGTCGCGAAGTGTAGGATGACAACGATTCAATCATCTTGCCCTTCACCAAATACTAGGGGTGATGAAAAATTCACTGAGCCTCTTTTGGGAAAAATAACGCTTCTAGATAGTGAGTTCTAATACCAAGTTTTTGCTCTTTTGCAGGACCCTTAACCTCTGACTTTTTTAGGCATTGGGAAGTAGTCTATATAGACTGACAATACCTTTGGTTTATTTTAAAGGAAATTTTACCAGTCACACAACTACCATTGCGAGGGCAATAGCGTAGGCCAGGCGTGACGGCTCTGCTCCACCTAGAGACAGCTCCAAATCCCTAATCAACAGAAAGTAAGGTCTCCTGACATCCTCCGCCCTACATGCTGAGGGTTGGATTGGGGTGGGCTGGGCTATATTTCCTAGTACCTAGGGGCTAGTCAATCTGCACACCTTTGGAATCAGCCTAATGATTAGATTAATCATGATGAAAATTTAATAATGACGAAGACTGTTCGAGAACTGACAAATTTCGATGCTCTTTCTGATCCGGAGTGGCCAGAGCTTTAACTCCGTGAATATGAATCCTAACCAAGTGTGTGTAGAAAAGCTAGCCACCCTGGCTGCTGTTTTCCAATTTTGCGCGACTGACTACTGAACAGGAAGGCAGGAAGCCACCTTGGAAGAGGACAAATTTCGTTGTTTCGATAGCGTCCTAATCGAATTTCACTCTAAAATTGAGCCCTGGCCTTTCTACCCCCTTACATTGGTTTAACAAAACAAAAAATGCTACGTTTCAGAAGATTGGAGCTAAAGTATAACTTTATGAAGGCAAAGTGTGGGCAAAGTAAAAACTAATCTTATCTAATAGTTTTAGGGAGAAAACATAGAAAGCTTAAAAAGAATTTGAGTGAACAAGCAGTGTCCACGGAGAGGAAAGGATCCTGACATCTGCTTGGTCACTCTCCCCACCATTTTTTCAGTTCTACTGAAACAGAGAATGCAATTCTTGTCCAGGGTGACGGTCTTTTTCTCTCCTTCCTTTTCTTTCATTCATAAACCTGGTGGCTATAGACGCAGCTTGAATATTGACGTCTCTCCCCCAACTGCTCCGCCGTTAACCCAATTACAGAATTCATCAAGAACTGTGTTGAATTATCTCTTTCCATACAGTATCAGCATTAGCCTAATTAAAAGCTATAATGTCTGATATAATGATTAAATCGTTAGCTCTGCTGTAGGGAAGCAATATTTTGTTTTCCCTTCAATTAGAAGCTGATTGAGGTTTTCAGAGCAGGTCAGCTGTGAAATCTGAATTATATGTGTGAATACTGCTCACAGGGTGAGCCCCTACTCGAAAGCTCCAGAGATTCTCCAAATGCTTTCACCCAGAGAGCTAGGAGGCGACAACAAAACACACACACACACACACACACACACACAGAGAGAGAGAGAGAGAGAGAGAGAGAGAGAGAGAGAGAGAGAGAGAGAGAGAGAGACAGAGAGAGAGAGAGAGAGAGAGAGAGAGAGAGAGGTCTCTCTCTCTTACACACACACACACACACACACACACACACACACACACACACACACACACACACACACATACACTTTGCTCCCTGATTGTGGATTTAGGGATCTCCACGCTAATCGTTGGAAAGAAAGCGTTGTTGCTTTGAATGGGAGAAACTTTATTTTGCCTATCCTACTCCTCTCATCCTTTTTCTACTGTTTTCTTTCCTTTCCTCTGATGCTAGTGGAGCAACAGTCCAAATGTGACATTTTTGTAGTCGAAGGAAGTAATCGCATACTTATACGAAGAACGATTAGAGATATCTCTTGCTCTGGTTGCTATCACTAATGGCGCAGATGTTACTCTGAGTTTAATAATACAGAGTTATTCTTTCTTCGTTTTCCCCTCTCTCCTTCCTTTTTCTCCTGTTCCCCTCCCCTTTGCCGGACTCGGGTTCCATCCATTGTTTTTTTCAGAATAGCAATGGAGGTAATAGGGGCTTGGAAATGGTTCAAAGAGAGGCAATTGTATGCAACCTGGTCATTTCAAACAAGGAGACACGAATTTCTATCTAATGTAATACGAATCACAAATACACACATTGATATTTGATTTGGAAGAGCTTTCCAAGATGAAAGTGTGTGGAAATGAGAGAACGGGACAGAGGACAGCAGCAAGTGTCTGCTGACGTCCTGAGTGCTATGTCACAGGGAAATCTTTCTTAGCTCTAGCAGGACAGCAGAGGCTGCCAGGGTACTCAGACTTTTCCAACCACCAGCAGACGGCGATCGCGGCCCGCGCTGGGACTTAGAGGCAGAGAGAGTTCAGGGCTCGTTCCCAGGAACAGCAGCTTGGGAGCCTGTCCGCGTGCCCCTCCCTCTTTTTCTATTCCTTTTCCCCTCCTGCTCTAATTCTCCCCTCCCCCCCCTCGCTGCCAGTTCTGACTTCACTTTTTCTTCACCCCCTACTCCACTTTCTCTTCTCCCACAGTTTACCTTTCTTGCTCCTTCTTGTGGAATCACATGACTTCTAAGTTTCTGGCTGACACAATTACATCATTACTTTTTTCCACCTTTCTCTTCTTCCTTTTTTTTCTGCCCCTCCCCATTTTTCCTATTTTGAACCCCAAATCTTTCTCCTACTTCCCCAAGTCAGTTTCCAATCCAAGTGTAATTTCCTAGATGCAGTGTCTCCCCCCTTTGAGGGAGAAACCAGTGATTCTCAGAAAAAAAAAAAAAAAAGTCTCACCGGGACGTTTTCCGGCTACCCTTTTCAAAAGACAGAAACATAGAAGTACCTGCTTTTGCTACTACCAAACTCAGAGAAGAAGGCAGAGAGTAAAGGGTTTGGCCAGCATAGTGAAGTACGTTATAGGAAGGAAGCATCTGACAAGACGAAGGGAGGGAGGGGCATTAGGAAGGAAGCAAAATGGAAGAATCAGTGGGCAACTTTTTGACAAATAACAACCCATGGAGAAAGTTGCAGTCCACTAGAGAGAGAAGTTTCACCCTTGCTTTTCAGTTCTTGGAGTCAACCTCTTATTGTCCTGCAAAATTTGTAACTTGTGATATCAGAAATTTTCTCTCCTTTCCAATAATCCATCCTGTCAGAAAATCAAGAGTTCACCTGCCTCTCAACCACTGCAACCATAAGCAGATATAGGTGTAGAGGGGGTCATACACAATTCAACCTGGAAGATCTATCTACTTATTGGAACAATCAACTTGCTTTGAGCATCAGTACAGTTCTCAAGGCAGGAAATTTAGACTAATGTTATAGTCCTGCATCAGGTGGCCTAATGCTGTTTTGTAATCTGTTAAATACTCTTCCACATTCTAAATGTATGAAGCTCATCAATATCTTAGTCAATGTTTGGATTGCCTGATGATGATCTTTTGGGATTGTTCCCAGACATCAAAGAGAAGAAAAATCCAAAACATCCTTCCTCCTGTATTAGATTTAGACTTTTGAAATGAAAGGGAAATATTTTAAAGGACCAAGAAGTTACTCCAGATAAAGTTGCTGGGTTGTCAGGTGAGGAAACCAAAGTGTTGAACAGTATACTGGGCATGAACTGTAAGTTTTACCAGGCCCCTTCTGAGAAAAACAAACAAACAGACTGATGTTTCTTTGACAAAAAGTCCTTTTAATCTTAATATAATACTTAATAAATGAAGCTACTTATCTGGTCCTAAACTTTTTAATTGGGTTGGGGGAGGGGTGTTAAACATGGCTTGTGAGATCTTTCTTTTTCTTCTTTTTTTAAAAATTGAGTTGGAAAGCAGGAGATCAAGATGTAAAAGAAACGAGGGGGTGGGCTTCGAAAGGAAATTACAGAGGAGAGTTAGTAGGAAGATTCTTTTAGTCTTCATGCCAGGATGGGAGGCACGAAGAGGTCTGGTACCAGGTGCCCTGCTGTTGCCTGATTGGCACAGGCAGTTTCTGTCAATCAACTCTCACTTGGCAACAAGTTACACCTGCAGTTTGAGTTTAATACTTATCAATATGAGCACCCATACTGTGTGCAACTGCTTGGGATCCCAGTAACATCCAGTTCACGAAACAGAGTCTTTCGAAAGCCTTGAACGCTAAGTAATAGCATGATCTCATTCAAGGCTAAACCTTTTACTTTCTATTTAAATGCTCTTGGAAACAAAGGATAATGTTGTATTTGGAAACAATTTTCGGGATTGTGGTAGAAAAAAAATCTAGACCAATTCAAAGTCAGCTATGCAAGATCCAAGAAGTACAAAGCATTCCTGTGATGCACGCTGGAGTGCAGGGTGTTTATAAAATAAATTGCTCTATTGATATGGAAAATAATGCACCAAGCATAGTTCATACAAAGTATTTTCAGGGGGTCTCTGGTGACTTATTTTAAAATCTAATTTGAAAAACAGGAGGAAAAAATCTTTCAATCGCTAAGTGGATAATATAATTTATAATTTGTAACCATTTCTTTTATTTCTGACTTGCTGACTTTCCAAGATATACTGAATCTTAGTGTACACCCATTTTCTCTTAAGTTATCAAAGGAGAAATGGGTATGTCATTCTGACACAATAACCTTGTTGGTTGTTGTTGTTTTTAAAATTCATTCACAATGTAACTGATGTTTGTGAATAAGGAAGGAAACAAATCAAAAGATTTAACAAACTCTACAAATGAGAAGGTAGTTGAAAACCAAGCTTTTAACCTGAATATTTAGTGAAAAATAAATATGAAATAACATTTCTTTTCTAATATAATTACATATTATTTGATGAGTTTACTATTGGATGCTGAATGCCTGAAATGAAAGTAGTTTAATCTGTATAGAGAACAATTCACTGTTGCCCTGCATACAGGAGCAACCCTGCAATAAAAAGAGAAAAAACCTGCAGCAATAATAATAGTAATTGAGAGAAAAGAATCATTATTCCTTACCTTAGACAACCATCAGGGTCAGGAAAATTAACAACCTTACAAAAAAGTAGAAAAGATGTCACATGTTCACTGCCCAACATGCTAAAACAATTTCCTTATGTCTATCATCATCATCATCATCATTATTATTATTATTATTACATGTTTATTTCTATTAAAGAATGGCCATCATATCGCTGTTGTAAAGGTCATACAGGACCAGCGCTTTCCATATTTTTCAGACTGCGTAAAATAGATGCATACTTGCAACTTTAAGAGAAGGAAGTAGAAGATGGGGACCACTGATTTCCCTCTGGCCCTTTCCATGTTTATATAGAAACAGTAATTCTTCCTATCACCACAACCACCTCAGGTTCTGTTTCAGAACTGGACATAGGAAATATTTAAATACCTAGAATATTTATAGTTTAAAATGATGACGTAAAATTGGGGTACATATTTTGGAAGGTAGGACTATCTTCTTTGTAAATAGAGATATGTTTATGTCAGAGATAATTTTCTCAGTAAGATTGATTCAATGTTTTGAAAATTATCAGCAAATCAATAATCCTATTGTCAAGTGCAAATTGTCATTCATTGATAGACCATATTTATCTGGGACAGCCTTCAGACAGTATATTGTCTTCAAAACAACTTTCTTAAATTGATATTTAAAATGCTAAGTATACAGCTGTACTTTGATCATGTATAACCCCTCAAGAGGTTTGGGAGGTTGGGGTTTTTGTTTGTTTGTTTGTTTGTTTGTTTGTTTTCTTTCTTTTTTTTTTTTTAAGAGAAAGGATAGTTATCAGTGGACAGGAGAGTTTAATGTTGAAGCTCTCATCTCTTGAGATCAGCATAGACAATCAGCTTGAATTGGAGAAAAGATGACTTTTTAACTTTAAAGGTTTTTCCTTTGAGTAAGAGATATTGGAGAAACAATCAATGGAGTTATAAAAGATGGTATCATCATATTAAGAAAGGGTAATAAGGGAAAAGTAAGCTGGGGGAAAAAAAGCGGAGTACTTAAAAGTTGGAATGTCCAAGTTGAAGACCCTCCATAATTGATAGAAATTCACTTTCTCCCTTTTCTTTTGTGCTTTCTCCAATTCTTATACACATACACACACGCACACACACGCACGCACGCACCCCTTCCCTGTCTTCTTTCCAAGATTGAGCAACCATGCCAGACACTCTCAACTTTTTCATGCTTTGGTTGGAGAAGGATCTCTGTTGCAATTTCGACCATTTAAACCCAGATAGAGGTCGTATTATTACCACTCTATCTTTTTCTTCTTTTTCGTTAAAAATCAAATCATTAATCATTCTGAGAGCGCCAGTGAGGAAGAGTTAGGATGGCTAACTCCTAGTTCCCTCGCTCAGGAAGCAATGTGGCTTGTGTGACCCCCTCCCCCCCCTTCACAAGCCCCGCCCTCCTTCTCCTTCCTTCTTTCCCTCCCTTCCTCCCTCCTTTCCTCCCTCCCAGAGTTTATATATCTCACCTCCCCACGTCACTCGACAGCGCGCCATGCAAATAATCCTCCCGCCGCAGCTCTCCCATTGGCCGCGGCAAACTCATTTAATGGCAGTTCCGTGCTCAGCGTATGGCTGCTGGGTCCCTGGCTCAGTGTGTGTCTCTTTCCCCGCTCCTCCTCTTCTGATTCCCCCAGCCGAGAAGAGGGAAACCAGAGAGAGAACAAATTATTGGGCAACTTCTCTCGGGCTCTAAGGTGTTTTTCCCCCTTCCTTCCTTTTCTTTCTCTCTCTCTCTCTCTCTCTCTCTCTCTCTCTCTCTCTCTCTCTCTCTCTCTCTCTCTTTCTCTCGTTCCCATTCCCCTTCTCTTTTTAATTTTTTCCTCCTCCTCTCTTGGTACAATTTTAATTGTATCTTGCTGCCCCCCCTTCCCCCCAGGTTTGGAGACGGTGGCAGTATAAGTTCCCCCTCATCTCTCTCTCTCTCTCTCTCTCTCTCTCTCTCTCTCTCTCTCTCTCTCTCTCTCTCTCTCTCTCTCTCCCTTTCCCTCTCCATCTCCCTCCCCTCTCCATCTCCCTCCCTTTCTTCCTCTCCCCCCCCCCAATCTCTCTCTCTCTCTCTCTCTCCTCTCTCTCTCTCTCTCTCTCTCTCTCTCTCTCTCTCTCTCTCTCGGCACCTGGGACCGGCAGATGCAAATCACACGCTCCTCTCCTCTCTCCCTCTAGAAGTTGTAGCCACCAAGTTTTAAAGTCTTTAAAGAATAAGCGAGGAGGAGAAAGAAGAGAAGGAAAAGAAAGAGCGAGTGAGTGAGCCAAAGCGAGACAGAAGAACACCCCGTACCGAGCGAGCGACTGGGTACATCCGCCACTCACTCCTCCTCCCAAAGTGAAACAGCAACTTTACAACTGATTTGCACCTGTTTGAACAGCTCCAGCTAGAGAGGCGACAGCAGCAGTGGCAGAAGCAGCAGCAGCAGCAACAGCAGCAGCAGCAACAACAGCAGCAAAGACACACCACCCCAGAACCAAGTGGTTTTTGCACGAGGAAAAAGTTTTCACCTGTAATTCTGATAGCCACTGCGTGTGTGCTTAATTTTTGTTTTGAGTTTTTCCTTCTCTAAAATTTCTCATTATTAACCATAGGATCTTTTAAAAATTTTGGACATCTCTCTCCATTTTTGATCATCTCTGTCTTCCTGGTCCTCTATGCTTCACGCCTTTTTCTCCTGGTGCAGGTGAACACTAAAAACCGCTTGAATGTACAGCATGATGATGGAAACGGACTTGCATTCCCCGGGTGGGGCCCAGGCCCCCACGAACCTAACGGGCCAGACCGGGGCTGGCGGAGGAGGAGGGGGCGGTGGCGGCGGCGGCGGCGGCGGCGGAGGCAGCAACAAAGCCAACCAGGACCGGGTCAAGCGGCCCATGAACGCTTTCATGGTGTGGTCCCGGGGCCAGCGGCGCAAGATGGCTCAGGAAAACCCCAAGATGCACAACTCGGAGATCAGCAAGCGGCTGGGGGCCGAGTGGAAAGTCATGTCCGAGGCAGAGAAACGTCCTTTCATCGATGAGGCGAAGCGTCTGCGGGCTCTGCACATGAAGGAGCACCCGGATTATAAATATCGGCCCCGGCGAAAAACCAAGACCCTCCTCAAGAAAGACAAGTATTCGCTGGCCGGGGGCTTGCTGACGGCCGGTGCCGGAGGCGGAGGCCCGGCAGTTGGGGTAGGCATGGGAGTGGGAGTGAGTCCTGCTGGTGTGGGTCAGCGTCTGGAAAGTCCCGGAGGCACAGCTAGCGGAGGCTACGCGCACATGAACGGCTGGGCCAATGGAGCCTACCCTGGTTCCGTGGCGGCGGCGGCTGCCGCGGCAGCAATGATGCAGGAAGCGCAGCTCGCCTACAGCCAGCACCCGGGCGCCGGGGGAGCTCACCATCACCCCCACGCGCACCCCCACCACCCTCACCACCCGCACAACCCACAGCCTATGCACCGCTACGATATGGGCGCACTGCAGTACAGCCCCATCTCCAACTCGCAGGGTTACATGAGCGCCTCGCCCTCAGGCTACGGGGGCCTTTCGTACGGCGCCGCGGCTGCCGCAGCGGCTGCCGCGGGCGGCCCACACCAGAACTCTGCAGTGGCAGCGGCGGCAGCTGCAGCGGCCGCGTCGTCAGGCGCCTTGGGCGCGCTGGGCTCTCTAGTCAAGTCTGAGCCGAGCGTCAGTCCTCCTGTCACCTCGCATTCTCGGGCTCCGTGCCCCGGGGACCTGCGCGAGATGATAAGCATGTACTTACCCGCCGGGGAAGGAGGGGACCCGGCGGCCGCTTCGGCGGCAGCGGCAGCCGCGGCTGCGGCACAGAGCCGACTGCATTCGCTGCCCCAGCACTACCAGAGCGCCAGCACTGGAGTCAATGGCACTGTCCCCTTGACACATATTTAGTCTCAGAGACCCCAATCCAGCGAGCAAGTGGCCGCGCGCTAGAGTTAGAAAGCGAGCGAGAGACTGGCAAAGGAAAAAAAAAAAAAAAAAACTTACATTGCAACAAACACACAGCAAAACAACAAACTTGTACCTCTGCGATGGGACTGTCGCTCCCCAACCCCTTTTCCTAGCTCTTGTCACCTCCCTCCTCTAACCTCCTAAACCTCTTTTACCTTCCCCTCTCCCATCACCGCCGCCTCCACCTGGACTTCCTTTTTGTACAGAATGTTTTGATGTTCTTGTAAAAAAAAAAAATCCCGATAATATTAATAACGAGAAAAAGAAGGTAACAGTTGCTCTATTTACCTTTTTAGAAGCTCCTGAGAACTAGTTGTTGAGACTAGTTTTGCGTTTTAGACTGAACTTCGGTGTTTTATTGAGACTTTTTGTACAGTATTTATCATTCATTGAGAAGGCATATAGCGTTTTATTTGTTAAAGAGGAAAAAAAAAACAAAGATATAGGCGATGCCAATTTTTATATAAACGCTTAAGCATTAACTCATCCTTGTATCGCTTCCGTTTGGCGCTTTATTGCCTAAGATAGAGTGATGGGGAACAGTTCTCATTTGTTTCAGTTGTAGTAAAGGAACTCCGAACCACAAGTTAAAGTTTTTTCCGTAACTGTTACCGCTTTTTTTTTTCCTGTTTATTTATATAAAAAGACATCTCCATCCACCCACCCCCGTTTTGGTTTTTTTTTTTTTCGGACTGCTACGTTATGTTTTGGGTTTTGTAAAACTTTCTGTATTTGAGATCTCCCTCGCCCCCCTTTTTTTGTATGATTTCTTGTAAATGCATTGTGATTTTTGTTTTAATTTAGGCGTTTCGGGAGGTAGGGGGAGATTCAGATTGTGTACATAGTTTACTAAAAAGCCTTTCTGCTAAGAGAGGGAGAGAGATAAAAACTTCAAAAGCCTCCCTTTCCCCTGGATTTTGAGTTAATAAAATTTTAAGTGAAAACTGTTTTTCTCCGCTAAATTTGAAATGTACTGATTTTAATCATATGTATAAACACCCTGAAAAACAAGTGATAAATCTGGAGGGGAAAAGAGAGAGAAAAAGTTAATCAGGGTGAGCCGAAAATAAGAGAAACCGCCCCCTTTCCTTGCAGGAGCCAGAGGGGAGATTTCTAATAGTCGATATCAAATATAAGGGGAGAAAGTAAAAAATCAATGAATGAGGTATAGGTTTTCAAAGGAGATTATTTTTTAATATCTATTAAGTATTGTTAAGGAAGGCAAAATATTAAAAAAAAAATATTTCCATAGTCGGGCCCGTTCGTTTGCTTGTTTTATCTGTGAAGGCAATATCCTGGTGTGAATTTTACTTGCTGTGAAGCTTTGCCGCCTTAAACTGGTCTAGGGTCCAGACTGCACTTCTGTGTGGAGGGGGCGGGAGGGAGGGGGAGGGGAAAGACCCCAGTGGCGGGACTGGGCCAGAGATGGGGGACAAAGACAACGGCGGTGCACATGTGCCCCGTTCCCCCTGTAATTAACACGATTGCAAGCAGAACTGATCTATCTGGGTTTGGCTCACAGAAACACAATCTGAACCAAAAATATGCTCAAACTGAGTCCCCCTGGTCCCTGTTTTCTGTCCCTTCCCCCACCCTTCTCCATCCTTTGGGAAAGGGTGAAACGTTTTGTGGAACTTTCAAAATAAAAATCCTGCGTGAACTGAGATGCAAGTTGCTAACAACCGGTGTGAAAGCTGTCGGGCTAAATGCTGTGTTTGTTCCTAACAGGATCCTAAGGTTGTTTAATGCTTTAAAAAAAAATGAATTCTATTTTTTCTAGGTGTTTATCGGTACCTTGCCATTTTTTTTCTGGAATTAAAAGTTTTCTGTAAAACTTTGTCTACTAGTAATTTGACAGCATTAAATATTGCATTCTAAAAGTCATACTGTAGCAAATACATTTTGAAAGTAGTCGTGATATTAAGATAAAATTATATTTAATAGATCTTTAAAAGTCCAGATCGGAAAATGTGAGTTTCAGAAGCTTTAGGCCCTCCTTCCTTTCTCCTAACCCCCTTTCTCCCACTTATTTTTCAGCATATTTTCTTGGTGATGAATGAATCTACATGTGGGTGAATATTAGTTGGGGGAAACAATCGGACTCAATCTGAGTTAGAAACTACACTTTAACTCTAACGTCGATCTTTGACCATTGGCGAATGTCACTCGTTGGAGTCATTCTGGATCATTTTGCTTACACTGCTCATTACTTAAAGTGATTTTCGAAATTTCCGTGGACCATGTCTATTGTTTTCTAACAAGGTAATAAAAATCTTTCTTCTTTTTTAAGTAACTTGGTCCTTTGTTAGCCCTTCAAAAAGTGTCCCTAGGAACGTGTGGCGCCTATGGATGGGTGAGCGGAATAGTGCTACAGTAACTAACTTCCAGGGACACAAAGACCACTGAGAAATCTAATACCGCTCTTTTCACCGGAGTGTGACCTTAATTTTTGAAACATTTATTTGGAGACGTTGAAAACATACTTAATAATCTGGAGGTATCTCCAAGTGCTTTACTGGTAACGCTGGCCGTAGAGCTCTCTTTTTGTATGTGTATTACCTATGTACCAACCAGTACAGTGATGGTGTGATTATGTGTGAAAACATGGTCATTCAGGTGTATTCAGAGCCTGTAGCTAGACAGCTTTAGGACATCACCAACTGAAAATTATTCTCATTTGGAAAAGCCCATTGGGTATCTGAGGGAAACAGGCATTGCACTTTAGCTGAAAAACCTGCAGAGATCAAAAAGTTCAGATATACCGACGAAGATGGGATAGGCATCTGAAAGCTGTTTAGAAAAATGCTGACATTTAACTTGGTTTTCATCTTGTGTACCTAAAAGCGAAGGCTGCATCAACTAACACTGGGCCGCTCTCCCCGTTGCCCTCTTTCTTTCTTTTCTTACTTTGTTTCCCCTTGAGATTGGTGCTGGAGACCAAGAGACAAATGCTTGAATAGGTGTGCTCAAAAACGTTTCTTAAAGGGGAGAAGACACTTTCAAGAAGTTGATTTTTTTTTTTAATGGTTGAGATATATTGAGGCGGTGTGATACAGTTGTAACACCTCCATTGAAAAGTGTAGAGAAATTAATAAGGCGGAGCGGTGCAAGCTTTTAAACATACCCCAAATGGGTCCGGCGGCACTCAGATGAGAAATACCCTTCATTTTATACCCAAGTCATTACTTGACTTGAATAAGTGGTGATGTCAAACTCCCAGTGGTTTCTTGCTCCCCCTTTGGTTCCCAGTTTTTCTTTTTTTTCAAATCTTGGGAAAGAGGTGGAGAGATTGTGTACCAGGATTAAAGACAAAGTTTCAGTAACTTGGTTGCAGAAAAGTAGGGAGTGGATTCTTCAAATCTGTGTACAGTGGTAAGTCCATCGCAGAGGCTTCTCTGTAACATTTACAAGCTTTTAGGCTTAGCAGGTTTTTAAATGATTTTGTTTCTATTTTAATTCCCTCATTTTTAAAGAGAAAAAGTTGAATCCCCCTTTTTCTAATCCCTCCCCCCAAAATATCTTCAATAGGGAAAGGAAATGATTTACAATTTCAAGAGCATTTATAGATTCAGTGAGCCTGAACTGCAGATGTTCGTCCGATTAAATGACTGACAGGTTTATTAAAATAATGTATGTATAGGAATAATAACACACATATACATGCATTTCATTTTCCTCACAAAGAAAGAGAGAACGTTTCATTGCAAGGAAATTCTGGTTAATTAGGGGAATTCTTTGCTTGTGCCTAGCAAGAAATGGAGCTCTAGAATTCCCTGTGAGTGGAGTGGTCAGTAGTCACCCCATTCTTTTTCTTTACTTCCTTGTTCCTCCTGCCTTCTTCTCAGGACCCCTTGCCCTCCTCCGGGGGCCCAGCTCCTTGCCATGGAGCCCCGAATTGTGGCTGGCCTCCTACCCTCCCCCTATGCTCTCTCCAGAACCATCTCCTCCTCCCCAGGAGCACCCTGGAGGGAATGGAACTAGAAGCGTTGGCGGCAGAATTTAATAACAGGTTTGATTCCTTCGAAACTTCACGTGAAAAGCAAAGTTGGCCTTGGCTGTAACTCTTTTTCCAGGGTGACTGTTTTGCTGTTTTGAAAGCCCCGGCCAGATGGGGAGGAGGTGTGGGGGTGGGGGGTTGTGCGGATCCCCCGGGGACTCGAGTTTGCCTCCAGCTCCGGGGGCGGGGGGGGGGAGAAGGGGGGCGGCAAGGGGAGAGAAAGAGAGAGAGAGAGAGAGAGAGAGAGAGAGAGAGAGAGAGAGAGAGAGAGAGAGAGAGAGAAGACAGAGACAGAGAGAGAGAGAGAGAGAGAAGAGAGAGAAGAGAGAGAGAGAGAGAGAGAGACAGAGAGAGAGAGAAGAGAGAGAGAGAGGAGAGAGAGAGAGAGAGAGAGAGAGAGAGAGAGAGAGAGAGAGAGAGAGAGAGAGAGAGAGAGAGAGAGAGAGAGAGAGAGGAGAGAGAGAGAGAGAGAGAGAGAGAGAGAGAGAGAGAGAGAGAGAGAGAGAGAGGAGAGAGAGAGAGGAGAGAGAGAGAGAGAGTGAGAGAGAGAGAGAGAGAGAGAGAGAGAGAGAGAGAGAGAGAGAGAGAGAGAGAGGAGAGAGAGAGAGAGAGAAACGAGAGAGAGATTGGTGAAAGTAAGTGGTGGGTGGGGGTCTAAATACAGAGAGGCTTCAGGACTGAAACTGGGAGGATGAGGAAAGGGATAAAGTGATGCCTTGAGAGACATTTTAGGAAGCATATTGAATGACAAGTGGCTTCTGTGCCCCTCCATCCTTCCTGGATCACCTCAGCTGGAGGAAACTAAAGTCCACAGGCGATTTCCCTATTAGGGAGGCTCGAAACAGTTCCTTCCTTCCTCCCTTTCTCCCTCCCTCTCTGTCTTCCTCTCTGCCTCTTTCCTTCCCTCCCTCCCTCCCTCCCTCCGTCCCTCCCTCTCTCTCTCCCTCCTCTCTTCTCTCCTTCTCTTCCTCTCCAGCTGTGAGCCCCCCCGGCAGGCAGCCCAACCCGAAGGGACCCCCACTCCGCCTGGCGGTGTTAGAGCGCCTTAGGAGCCACAAACTCTAACCCACCCAGGGAAACAAAACATCTCTTCTGGAGGCGCGTTGCACAGTAAACACGGAACTGAAATGAGGGCATTGGCGTCTGCTTTGGTATTCAGCTGCGAATTGGGGGAGGGGGCTCATTTGAGATTGCAATGCTCACCACCACCCACCCCCTGCCCCTTCCCAGTGAGCTTTTTCACCCTTCTCCCCCGCTTCCTTCAGGGTGTTCTCACACCCGGTGCCCCCCACCACCTCCTCCACTTCCTTTTCTGCTTTCTTCCTCCACCCACTCTCATTCCCAGACTCTCTCTTCTCTCTTCCAGTGCTCCTCCTTCCATTCTCAATACTTTCTCCCTACTTTTTCAACCATCTTGCCTGCTCCCACTCCCTACGAATGTTGCAACAAGCTAATTCATGATTTATCTCCTTTGAGCTCTCTCCTATTTATTTTATTCTGGTTATTTCTCCTTTCCTCTTTCATTTCTTAATTTTCTTAGGTTTCCTTCTCTTCTCAATACTATTATCCCTTTTCTTATTTTTCTTTTCGTCTTGTCACGCTTCTGTTTTTCACCTTCCTTACATCGTCCAGTTTCCCTGCCTTTCTACCACTTCCATCATCCTTTTGATTCCGTTTATCTTGAGCTTTCTCTTTTATTCCCTTTTCTCCTATATTTCCTCTAACCCTTTCCTTGTCCTTCCTTTTTTTTTCTTTCCAAACTTTTCATTTCTTCCTCCTATAGTTTTTCCCATCCTCTATTTCCTCAATAAGAACAACTCCAGTGGCTCTTTCTCATGGGGAACTAGTTTGGAAAGTTCTATATTAACACCTCTAGAAATAAGGGTGTAATGTCAAACTCAGAGAGATGCCAGGGACTCAAGGTCATGTCTTTAAGCATTCTCCTTATTCTCTTCCTCACTAGTTCATGCCATTCTCCCTTTCCTTGGTCTCCTATAGGAAGGGTTCTTCTGTCATTTCCAGGAGCTAGATTAGGAAACCAAGAGATGGGGAAATTCTCTACTGAGCTCCCAATACACTCAACTGCTGCTGAGGCCAGAGTTGGGTGTCAGCCACTGGGGGATTAAGATGACTGATGTGAGGGAAGGAGGCAGAGTGTTTTGTGTTTAAAGAGAGCAGGATTAGTGGAGAGAAAGTCCTGACCCTGAGGTCAGCTGTGAGTCAAACCCTTTTACAATCACCCAGCGGAACAAGCACATTGCTGGGTTGTAGCTTGCAACAAGTGGGTGAGAGGGAAAGGGAGGAAAGGAAAAGAAAGAGAAAAAAGAAGACAGAAGAAAAAAAGTTTGTCTCATTCTTAGAAAAGAGTGAAGCTGGAGAAAGCAGGAATTAAGAATTACAGTAAAGAAATGAATGGGAGATGAAGCTAGCATAACCGCATAACCCATATAACTCAAAGGAAGAAAGAATATGTTTGGAGCTAGATCTATGCTCTTAAAGAATCAGTGAAAAATACCATAGGAATGTGTGTATGTATGAGATATATGGGAGTGAGGGGAGAGAGATAATTCCCTTCTTTCCTTTTTTTGACTTGGATTACCCTCAAAGAATGTAAAACAAAAAGGATGATAGTATTCTGTCCTTGAATTGCTAGGTGGACACTTCTTCCCTCCAACTTCGCTCTTGTGGTAGAATTACATCTAATGATAAACACAATTATTTTGCTTCCAGAAGCGAAAACATAAACTGGACACATAATATCACAAACACTTCCTTTCATTTTCTTCTGCAGACAGTTTCCTTTGTACAGATGATCATACCTCCTTTTTCTTTTCCAATACTCTAACCTCTGATCTGCTTTTGGCACAGACAGAAGTAGGGGGTTTAATATGTTATTAAATGTCTAGAAACAGTGTAACACTGCCCTCTATCAAGAATAACAATTATTTGGGGTGTAAACTCTTCAAGTTGGGTAGTTGATAGCTGATAGGTCTGTCCTTACCTTGGTATTCATAAGCCTTATTTTCCATAAGGTTCTGACAACTGGAATTTGATGTAAAGAATTTATTTAGTGACATAAAAAACCAAGAATAATAGTATCTGATGCTGACAGATCAGGAGGGGGATAAAAGTGAAAGAGAGAGAAGGAAAGTAAAAGGGAGAATAAGACAAAAGAAGAAAATAAGCCTAAAAAGGAGGAAAAGAGAAGAAAGGGGAGAGAAGCAGCAGAGAAAGACATATACATAGAGAGAGACAGAAAGAGAAAGAGAGGGAGAAAAAGAAAATAGAGAAGAAGACTTAGAGATAGAAAAAAGAAAGGAAAAAAAGAAATGAGAAAATGAAAGACTATAGAAGAGAAAAAAACAAAAAGGAGGAGGAGCGAAAATAACGAAATAAAATAACAAAACAAGGAGAGCAAATAAAAAGAACTAATGAAAAGGAGAAAGAAAATAGCAAAGAAGAGAAAGAGAAAAAACAATAGAGAAGGAGAAATAACAAAATATCAAAAGTGGAGAGATTAAAAATAAAAGAAACTAAAGGAAAAAAATTGCAAGAAAAAATGAAAAGAGAAAGAACATATAGAAAGTAGAGAAGAAAACAATGAAAGAATAAGAAAAATAGAGAAGGAAATAAAGGATTAAAAACAATATCAGAAGAAAAAGAAAAGAAAAATTAGGGGGGAAAGAAAAGATAAAGATTAAAGAAAATAAGCATTGATTTGTTTTAGCAGTCTAGAAGCTGAAATAAAGTTAAGAAGAGTTTTAAACAAATATTTTAAAATATGATGAGGGCAAATCTATAATTTGTTGCAGAAAAGGATCACTGATTTGGGGTATAAAAGCACTTAGTATGACATCTTTATCAGTAACCAATATTTTCATTAGCAAACCAGAAGATTGAGTAGAGAAAGAAAAGAGAGAAAGAGGAAGGAAGGAAGGAAGGAAGGAAGGAAGGAAGGAAGGAAGGAAGGAAGGAAGGAAGGAAGGAAGGAAGGAAGGAAAGAAAGAAGGAAGGAAGGAAGGAAGGAAGGAAGGAAGGAAGGAAGGAAGGAAGGAAGGAAGGAAGGAAGGAAGGAAGGAAGGAGGAAAGAAGGAAGGAAGGAAGGAAGGAAGAAGGAAGGAAGGAAGGAAGGAAGGAAGGAAGGAAGGAAGGAAGGAAGGAAGGAAGGAAGGAGGCAGGAAAGAAGGAAGGAAGATGGGAGACAGGGAGGAAGAAAACGAGAGGAAGAAAGAGAGAAAAAAGGAAAGAAAAAACCTTGAACTACAATGTTCCCTCCTCCATGCTCCCCAAATGTATTCTAAGAATAATTCACTGTCAACTAATGGGTTCTATTCAAATCTGAGTACTTTAGTTCATCACAAAGTTAAATAGGTTCTGAGTTCAAAATCAAATCACAAGTTGCTACATAGTAAATTGCTAAATGTTACCTATGGGGAAAATTTGTCTGTGTCAGAAACTCTGGACATTGTGAGTAATTCTCGGTGCCCTGCAGGCAGCTTGCAAGGATTTAATTGCCCTCAGCCACTTCAGAACAACCATGTGGGCACATTAAAGATTTTGTTTGTGAAGAACAGCAGGTCATCACATGCAAAGCCTCGAAATAGTCAGCCAGTCAAATCAGTGGAAAAATCAGCTTTTGTTAGTTTTTGCAGTTTCAGGAATTAGGCATTCACTGCAGAGCTACAGTTTTGAGAAATTGCAATGTCAGGCATGTTCCCAATGGGGAAATATTGTGAAAGTGTGGAGGAACATAAGATTGTGCTTGACAATGGGGAAACTGACAGAGTCATCACCCAGACATTGTTTTCGATTGGAGCACCCCGGAAATGCTAAAAAAGTGATGATATCTAGTGGCAGAAACAGCACTTCATATGAGTCCTCCACATTCCCAAGATGCTGAAATAAGGATTGTAGACATCAAGAGTACTAACTGGGCTTCGTATGAGAAATACTAGACATTTATGATGAATATACTTTGTAAGTATATAAAACTAGCTACAGTACAGTTGATTGATATGGGATTCAGGTTTATCTTATTTCTGAAGAAAATCCTGAGCATCATCTTAATTATAACTTAGAGAGAAAAAAACAGAAAGCACAGACATTTTAGTATTTAGATATCTTAGAAGCTATGTAAGGGGAAGATTCTAGTGTTAAACATAACTAGTTTAGGAATGAACAGCTAGTTGGTAAAACAGATAGTGTACCAAGTCTGGCATCAAGAAGACTCAACTTCCTGAGTTCAAATTTCATTTCAAACAAGCTAGCTGTGTGATTCTGGACAAATCACATAACCCTGTTTGCCTCAGTTTCCTCATGTGTAAAATAAACTGGAAAAGGAAATGACAACTTTTCCAAGAAAACCTAAAATGGGGTCATGGAGAGTCAAATAAGACTGGACAACAAAAACAATAGAGAATGTTTAAGTGGTAGTCTTAATTCTTTATTTCAGAAATTGGTGGTATACTGAAACAACGCTGAATAATATGAACAATATGTCAGGAGAGTTGAGTTTTTAATCTTGGCCACTTATTTCCTGTACTCTGGGCCTCAATTTCCTCAGGTGTAATAAGAAAGAATTGGGTACAATAATAAATATCAAATTCAATGACTGACTGAGAAAGGCAGAAGCATAATAAAGTGAAAAGTACATTGGATTTGAAGTCAGGAGAGCTGAGTTCTGGCTGCAGTTCTAATCCTTGTTGGCTGTGTGATCCCAATGAAGTCACAAATTTCTTTCTCTTTTTAATTTTTTAATTTTAATTTTTTATTTTAGCTTTTTATTGATAGAACCTATGCATGGGTAATTTTTCAACATTGTCCCTTGCAATCACTTCTGTTCTATCTCCCCCCTCCATCCCCTCCCCTAGATGGCAGACAGTCTCATACATATTAAACATGTTAAAGTATATCTTAAATACAATATATTTGTACAAATCGATACAGTTCTCTTGTTGCACAAGAAAAATCAGATTCAGAAAGATAAAAAATAACCTGGGAAGGAAAACAAAAATGCAAGCAGTTCACATTCATTTCCCAATGTTCTTTCTTTGGGTGTAGCTGGTTCTGTCCATCATTGATCAATTGGAACTGAATTGGATCTTCTCATTGTCAAAGATATCCACTTCCATCAGAATATATCCTCATATAGTATTGTTGTCAAAGTGTATAATGATCTCCTAGTTCTGCTCATTTCATTTAGCATCAGTTCATGTAAGTCTCTCCAAGACTTACATGTATTCATCCTGTTGGTCATTTCTTATAGAACAATAATATTCCCTAACATTCATATACCACAATTTACCCAACTATTCTCCACATGATGGGCATCCATTCAATTTCCAGTTTCTAGCTACTACAAAAAGGGCTGCCACAAACATTCTTGCATATACAGGTCCCTTTCCCTTCTTTAAGATCTCTTTGGGTTATAAGCCCAGAAGTAACACTGCTGGATCAAAAGGTATGCACAGTTTGATAATTTTTTGAGCATAGTTCCAAATTGTTCTCCAGAATGGTTGGATCCTTTCACAACTCCACCAGCAATGCATTAGTATCCCAGTTTTCCCACATCCCCTCCAACATTCATCATGATCTTTTCTTGTCATCTTAGCCAATCTGACAGGTGTGTAGTGGTATCTCAGAGTTGTCTTGATTTGCATTTCTCTGATCAATAGTGATTTGGAACACCTTTTCATATGAATAGAAATAGTTTCAAAGGGTTGTTTATACCTTTTGACCATTTATCAATTGGAGAATGGTTTGATTTCTTATAAATTAGTCAATTCTCTATATATTTTGGAAATGAGGCCTTTATCAGAATCTTTGACTGAAAAAATGTTTTCCCACTTTATTGCTTCCCTTCTAATCTTGTTTTTTTTTTTTTTTTTTTTTTTTTTTTGGTTTGTACAAAAGCTTTTTAACTTGATATAATCAAAAATTTTTATTTTGTGATCAATAATGATCTCTAGTTCTTCTTTGGTCACAAATTCCTTCCTCCTTCACAAGTCTGAGAGGTAAACTATCCTATGTCCTTCTAATTTATTTATAATTTCATTCTTTATGCCTAAATCATGAACCCATTTTGATCTTATCTTGGTGTATGGTGTTAAGTGTGGGTCCATGCCTAATTTCTGTCATACTAATTTCTAGTTTTCCCAGTAGTTTTTGTCCAATAGTGAATTCTTATCCCAAAAGTCGGGATCTTTGGATTTGTCAAATAATAGATTGCTATAGTTATTGACTATTTTGTCCTGTAAACCTAACTATTCCCCTAATCAATTAGTCTTTTTCTTAGTCGATACCAAATGTTTTGGTGACCGCTGCTTTGTAATATAGTTTTAGATTAGGTACAGCTAGACTGCCTTTATTTGATTTTTTTTTTTCATTAGTTCCCTTGAAATTCTTGACCTTTTGTTCTTCCATATGATTTTGTTGTTATTTTTTCAAGGTCATTAAAATAGTTTCTTGGGAGTCTGATTGGTATAGCACTAAATAAATAGATTAGTTTAGGTAATATTGTCATCTTTATTATATTCATTAGGCCTATCCAAAAGCATTTAATATTTTTCCAATTGTTTAGATATGACTTTATTTGTGTGGAAAGTATTTTGTAGTTTTGCTCATATAGTTCCCGGAAGTCACAAATTTCTTATGTCTGTTTCTTCATTTATAAAATGTGACCAATTATCTCATTCTTTGTACTTCATTGTATTGTTGAGAGGATAGCACACAAACCTCAAAATTCTGTATAATGTAAGCCTTAATTACTATTATGAGTGTGCACCACTATTATTTTTCCAATTAAAATTTAGCATGGCCAAAAACTAGCCTACTTTCCCCTTCCAAAAAAATTACCCTAAATATAACATAGAACTGACTTTAATTAGTTAGTCAATATGATCATTTCCAATTGAAACCAGTTATACTTTCTGCAGTATAAGAAAATTTAAGGATTGACTCAAGGACTAATGACTGACTCAAGCTGCAACATGAGTATAAAAGACCTGATAGACCTGGGATGATATATTCATTTCATCCACCTTCACAGTAGAAACCATTTTAACTAAAAAAAATTGATTAAGAGACCATTAGGAGAAAGCACTTGACCAATTAGAAGTGTTAGGGTTTTGTTTAGCTTTAAGTCTAAATTAGCTGTTAGTTGGGTCACTGTGGCCTAATGCCCTAACTCCCCTGGACCTCAAGTTTCTTGCCTTTAAAAAACGAATGAGTTGGATGAGATTTTCATTGTAATCTCATCCAGCTCAAGAGGGAAAACCATAAATCATAAGATGATCACAAGATCATTTTGGCAATACAAGTGATCTGATTAATTTAGTTAGAGAATAACAGTCTGTGTCTACTCAGACATGTGGTGCATTATTGATGTACTCTGAAACTCATGCTGTGTGAATCTTAATATTCAGAAAATACAAACATCTTAGCATTTAAAAAATCTTAGAAGGTGTATTAGGAGAAGTTTTAAGTATTAAATTTGACTAGTTTGGAATCATTAATCTTATTATCATTAATAATATATGATTTTGCCATTTCTAATTGGATCAAATCTGTCACAATCAAATCCTTCTTTCTACTTTCACAGTTATTACCTAAGCCTTATTACTCCTTGCCCATATCATTGCAACAGCCACCTATTTGGTCTTCCTGCCTAAAAACTCTTCCCATTTCGGTTCATTCCCCACCTTGCTTCCAAAGTAACTTTCTATATATGCATATAGAATAGTTTGATTTTCTAGGCTAGAACCTCGAAGCAGCTTATTGTCTCAAGAAGCAGCTTATTGTTTAACTTCTAAAGTCCTTTACAACCTTAGCGCAGGTGTCTCTCTAAACTCATTGGACATTGCTTTCCCATATTCTTCAAAACAGCCAAATTGTCTCCTCCTATCCTTTATATATAACACTCTAACTACAATTTTTACCTTTTCTCTGATCATCCAACATGACTGCAATGCATTCCTTCCTCATTTATGTCTTATGGAAGGTCCTTCTCTTCCTTTCAGATGCAATTTAGCAGCACTTTTTGCATGAAGCTATTCCTGATCTTTTCAAAAGCTAGTCTCTCCTTCCCAAGCTACCTTGTATTTAGCAATGTAATAATTATTTGGATTTATTTCACATATATTTGCATAGTTAATTGCTTTGTTCATTAGACTATAAGTTCCTTGCAAATAGGGATTGTTTCATTTATTGTCTGTAAATGCTTGATAAATTGAAACAAATTGTGGTTTTTGATTAAAACTCAAAACTGAAATCATGCACATAGTTTTCCTCAATAATGATCCATAAATCCATTTGTCACTAACCCCCAACCAAATATCCAAATAGTTATCTCAACTCTCTTTCTACCCTTCTTAGCTAGTTTAGAAGTCAACTTTACCTTTCCATATTATTCACACAGCATGAAGTTAGTTTGTAATTAGGAGAGTACTATGAATTATATAGGGATATATACACATACATGCATACACTAGTAACAGTATAGCTATAAAAGTACAGGAGAAGTTTAATAGTTATTTGCCTAATAGTATAAGGATTGTTTTGAAATTCAAATAACTGAATTTACTAGGTGATAAAAGAATGGATAGCATTCTGGTAAAAACTGTTAGTAATGCCAAACATTCAATGAAGCTAAAACATCTAATTTTAACTAATGAATAAAACCCACCACCCTATCAATTCAATGAAAGAGAAAATTCAAACTGCTTACGCAGCATCATATAACAATTGGTTGATTTTACTGATTAAAAAAAATCTTTTCAACACATTGCTTTGGCCAATCTAGACACACATATTTTGACTATTTACTTGAAACCAGACAGCATACAAAGAAGAAAGCATATCATTTGGTTCTATTTTCTGTTTTTCTTTAAGACATGGAGGAAGCAATAGGAGAACTAAGTAAAGCTATCTTCTGCATGTTGACTATTTTATAATTATTTACCTTATTGAAACCACTATAGACTACATCTGTGAAGCCACTGTAGCTCTAATGGAGAGGAGGGGCACAATCAATTTCTCAGCACTGTTTTAACTGATATCTTGTCTATAGTGCAGATGCTTCATGGTACTGTACACAAGACAGAATCTTGTCTTTTTTAAACAAGATTTAGAGCTATAACCATTGACTAGTTGAACAAATACAAGATTAGTAACCAATTAGACTTAAATTCTAGGCTTTCCTGGATCCCAGCTAAAATCTACAGGGAAATTTTTTTTTCTAATTCTTCTTTTAATTAATTTAATTTACAGAATAAAACAAGCATTTCCATAACATAATATAATAAAAAATTTTAAGATGCTTATACATAAAACTGAAATATCAATACTGATCCCTCTTAATTCTAGTTAGTGCCTTGTCTTTGTTATTATTTTCAGTTTGCTCACTTCATTTACACACATTTTTTTGCATGTTGTCTCCTTCTTGGACAAAGAATTTCTTAGTTTTCTATGTATTCCTAGCACTTAGCATAGTGCTCGGCATATAGTAGTCATTCAGTAAGTATTGGTTTTTTTTTTTAAACCTGCCTAATTGACTGTAATCAGATTCCTGTCTGACTGTAACTGTTATGTGGCTTCATTCCCCTACTTACAAAAAGATACATCTTTTTAAAGAATACATTTACTACCTTCTTACACAGAGATTGGGGGAGTATAGATAAATATACAAGAGCTTTACAAGTTTAGGGCAAAGACATTATGTAAATAGTAGAGTCATTATAACTGTAGTCAAAATTTTAATTTTCTCTTTCTCTGCATGACATTTCACTAGATATTATGATGTTTTTTAAAAATCTCTCAAATACTTAAAACTTAAATGAATTCATGATCTCACAGATTTAGAAGTTTTGTCTAGTGATATATATCTTAACCCATCCATGCCTGTCTCACTTGTACATCTCTTATCCATGTCCTTCCACAAGTTCCCCATGAGGTTACCCAATCTACTGGAGGTTTTCCTTGATTGCTCTTGCCTTTTTTGATAGGTTCAGTGAAAGCTTTGATCTATCTGTCTAAAGTTTCTTGCTCTTGTTACAAAAACAGGCCATTTTCTAGGTACCATATAGTTAAAATTTCTGATCATATAATGAAAAACTGTAGTCACTATAGGAAGATTTAAGGAGAAAATGATCCCATATAAATTACTTTATACAAATCCAATGAATAGCCAATATGTTTTTAAGGCACTCCCCTTTGAGTAACACCTGTTATGATATATCAAACTGAAATGATCCATCTTGAAAAGTGGGTGTAGGGGCAGTATATCTGTCTCATAACATTTTTTTAAAATTGGGCTGTCTTTTGTAACCCCTGATTTGTAATGTCTTGCAGTCAGCTCATACTCCACATCTGCTTTTCCATTGCTCTTTAGGTGATATGAAATTTCAACTCTGAAGACTAAACTGCAATATTATAGTCAGTATAAAAACAGCATCTCTGTGTATACACCCTTCATTTTTTTATCCAGTAAGCCATCCTTTCATAAAGAATAAAACAGAGAGAAGAAAGTTTAACAAAATTAATCAATATATCAATCAAGGGTAATATCTACAATGTCTGACAGAATATGCAATGTTCCATATCCATAGGTACCCACTCTGCAAGGAAGGATGGAGATATAATCTTTCAGTTTTTCATTGAGAAGTCTACAATTGTAAACATAAAAAATATTTCTAGAGAATCAGAAATGTATCAGAATGGAGTTACTTAAAGAATCAGGTCAAGAGTAACCAGGTCATAAAATAGTTTCCTGATCCCCCTACACCCACTTTTTAAAATTGATAATTTCAGTTTGATAAATTACAACAGATGTTACTCAAAGAGACTGATGTAAGTCCCTTAAAAGATAACATATAGCCATTGAATTTGTCTAAAGTGATTCATAGAGGATTATTTTCTCCTTAAATCTTTCTATAGTGATCACAGTTTTTCATTATCATAGGACTTTTTTATTATAGCTTTTTATTTACAAGATGTATGCATGGGTAATTTTTCAGCATTAATAACTGCAAAACCTTTTGTTCTAATTTTTCCCCTCCTTTCCCCCATTCCCTCCCCCAGATGGCAGGTAGACCAATACATGTTAAATATGTTAAAGTATATGTTAAATACAATACATGTATACATATCCATACAGTTATTTTGCTGCACAAGAAGAATTGGACTTTGAAATAATGTTCAATTATTGTGAAGGAAATAAAAAATGCAAGTGGACAAAAACAGAGGGATTGGAAATGCTATGTAGTGGTTCACACTCATTTCCCAGAGTTCTTTCACTGGGTGTAGCTGGTTCTATTCATTATTGAACAAATGGAATTGATTTGGTTCATCTTATTGTTGAAGAGAGACAAATCCATCAGAATTGATCATCATATAGTTTTGTTGAAGTATATAATGATCTCCTGGTCCTGCTCATTTCACTCAGCATCAGTCCATGTAAGTCTCTCCAGACCTTTCTGAAATCATCCTGCTGCTCATTTCTTACAGAACAATAATATTCCATAACATTCATATACCACAATTCACCCAACTATTCTCCAATTGATGGGCATCCATTCAATTTCCAGTTTTTAGCCACTACAAACAGGGCTGCCACAAACATTTTGGCACATGTAGGTCCCTTTCCCTTCTTTAATATTTCTTTGGGATATAAGCCCAATAGCAACACTGCTGGATCAAAGGGTATGCACAGTTTGATAACTTTTTGAGCATAGTTCCAAATCGCTCTCCAGAATGGCTGGACCCATTCACAATTCCACCAATAATATATCAGTGTCCCAGTTTTCCCACGTCCCCTCCAGCATTCAGCATTATCTCATAGGCCTTTTTGCAATCAGAAATTTTAACTGGATGATACCTAGATTATAGATGAGACCTCTTGTACATCTAAATGGGATACTTTTTTGAAAAATAACATTGTCGAGCCATAAAATACTAGACCTTCTCAATTGGGCCATTACGTAGTTGCGCAAGTCATTGAACTCTCGTGTGTAATATTATATGTGTATATATATGTATATATTTTTATGTGTATGTATGTATACATTATATATACACATATGCATATATTAATTCTTCTCATTTATAAATGTAGGTAATTGGATTAGTTGATCTTCAATGTCCTTTCCAGCTCAAAATTCTATTACTTTATGATTTTATGATAATGCTATTTGATTTCCACCATGATTATACACAGTTGGAGCTGTTTGCTATCTAGTCATTAGATAGATAGATAGATAAACAGATAGATGATACTGCATATTCTGAAGGAAAATATTCTAGGAAAAACTTCATTGACTATAATCTACTGTTGCTTTGACTAAAGTTCTGGATAACCACTGTAGCCATTTATTGAATGATGGGAAAAACAATATGTTTATGAGATATAAATGTCTACTTTGTAGACTTTACTTAATACTTATTAGCCAATATGTTATTTGTAAGATATTTCTTCATCTGACTTCTTTGCATTTATTTCACTTATTTGTTTACTTCCTTTCCCCCCATTAAATTATATGAGGCCCTCTTGAAAACAGGATCTACCATCAATGGGTTTGTATTGACAGCAACTTTTACAATACCTTATATATAGTAGGTATTAGTTAACTGTTTGTAAGTGAAGGAATAAATGCAACATGCTTACATGTTGATTTTCTTAGTGAGACCTGTCCAAGACAATAAAAGCTATCTAGAATTAAAAAGACAAAAATTCCACAGAAGCTTTTGTTTCTGTTATTTGGATAATAGTATATGTTCTGAATGGAGTGAGGATATTGGAGGAGAGGAGATAGACCAGAGCAAAATCAAGAAATAGTTAAGGTGACTTTGTAGGTATTACATTCCCATTTTGTCCTCTCTCTTATCCATCACCTTCAATCTTCCAACTTCACACAGACACACACACACACACACACACACACACACACACACACACACCCCTCACCCCACTCAATCTTGATACTCATTCTTTCATGCTAACCCTGCCCTCCCTAGAACTCTGCCTTTCTATTTAAGGGACCTGATTTGGATATTGTAACTTTAGATAAAACTTAGTATGATAAATTAATATCTTTGAATAGGAAAGAATTTGAAAGTTCTTTCCAAGTAATTGGAACAATTTAAATATACCTTCCCAGATAATACTACTATCTTACTTATTAATAACATGGAACTGTATACTCTCAGAACCTTCAAGCCAGATCGGCCCTTAAACCAACCTTCTCATTTTTAAGATGAGAAAAATGAAGCTGACAACACTTAAGTTAAGGGTTACAGATCTAATTAGTGGTACAGCCAGAAATAAAAACAAGGCCTCCTGATTAATTGTACCATAATTGTTCCACTGTCCCAGAATGTCTTATTTTTGAAGAGGATTTAAAGTGGTGTAGGAAACGACCATGACAGATCAGTGATGGAGAAGTTGTATGACAGGGGAGCTTTTCAAAATTGCTTAAATCTCAGAAGATGGCCATCTCTCCTAATTCTTCCCATACTGAAATTTTTAGTGGTTTTAGCTTTTTAGTGTTTTATTTTTCAAAAACATTTAAGTTACCATTCAAAAGGAAAGGATCATCTATATACCAGACCAACCATTTAAGCTTTATCCTATGTATTAAAAACAAAATTATTTACTGATTGATTAATACTTATCATAAAAATAAGCAGTTAAGCAAATCAGCATATGAATATAATGTCATCTGACAATAAAATATAACCCAGCATAGCTCCTTATCTCTTGCTCTAGAGGAGAAAAATGTTCACCTTGAAACAAGATTGGTCATGATTTATAATCTGAGTTCAGCTGCCTTTTAAAGATTATATAAGTTATTCAATTTGTATATTTTTGATTCCTTCAATCTGCATCAGTTTGTACAACTTTTGTACAACTTTTCTCATATTTCTCAGCATTTGACATATACATCTTGACAACACAATAAAGTTCCATTATAATGATATACTACCATATGTTTAATCATTCCCCAATTGATAAGTGTATGTGTTATTTTTGAAAAAAAAATTCTGAATATTACCACCAAAAGAGAAACAATTACATATACATAGGAGAATACAAGAGAGAATCTTACATGAAACTACAAATATTTATTGCAAGCTGCTAGGAAGGAAGGAAGAAAAGAAAAAAGGAAGGAAGGAAGATGGATGAAAGGAAGAAAGGAAGCGAGCAAGAAAGAAAGAAAGGGAAGGAGTGAAGAACTTTTACAATAAATACAAATAGCCAAGTAAAATAAATCTACACAATGGTACTGACCAAAATTGTATATCTTATACATTGTATCTACCACTTCTGTTAGGAGATGAGAAACATGCTTCATCATGGATTATTTGAAGACATGGCTAGTCATTGCACTGATCAGAGTTCTTGTTTTTCAAAGTTGCTTTCATTTATAATGTTCCTGTCATTATTAGTACAAATAGAACAATTTATAAATAGTCATAAATAAAGAGAACACTTTTTTTCTTTTCACTGAATACTGTCAGTTCATGCTACTCAAGATTCTCTGAAATAATCTCTTTTAATCATTCTTATGACACAATAAGATTTCATTACATTCTAATGCCATAATTTGTTTAGTAATTCCCTATTTATTTTAGGGAGATCTAAGCCATTTCCTAATTGTCTAGTTCTTTTCTTTTTATCTTGTCATACCCCACTTCAGGGTCAGGAAGTTTATTTTGCTTATGACTTGCATCCTTATAACCTGCTCCATTCTTAGTCTCAATTTTTGCCTTATTAAGTTTTATTTATTTCCATTCTTCCTTTGCTCTTTTCAGACTTCAAGTGAGCATGATTTTATACCCATTCTCTCTTCCTTTTTCTCCATGTTCATTCATTTTTCTCATGTACCCTAATTATGAAGAATAGTGGATCACCCCTTTATTCTTCCTTTCTATACTAGTTTATTTTTTAACCTTCCCTTTTCCTTTACTTGTTCACATCCTCAGAACAGAATCAATTCACTTCTAGAACCTTTGTTTTTTTCTGATTTAATTATCCTCTCAATACTCTTTGAAGAAATTCAAGTTCTGAAGAGACAGTTTCTTCTCCTATTAGAATGTCAATACTGCATCATCATATAAAATCCTTCCTGTATTTATATTTCAAAATGCCTATGCAATTCTGATTTTTTAGTCAGAAAAGTTAGCTTGAAAGTCCTACATTTCATTAAAGATGTGCTTTTTCACTTGTAAGAATGCACAGATTTATAGAGTTGTAAGCCTATCTCTTTTCCCTTTTGTAATATTGAATTCTTATATTTAATTTTACCTATTATAGAAACTGTGAGGTTTTATGTAACCCTGACTTTAGTTCCTTACTGCTTGAACTGTTTCTTTCTGGATGCTTGCAGTATTAAAAAAAAAAAAATCTGTGGGAGCTTTATACTTTGGATATGGTATTCCTGTTTTGTTTTTGTTTTGTTTTGTTTCTTTTGGGTTGTTTTTTTTTTTCTTAACAGATTGTGATAAATTAATTCTTTCTATTTTTACTTTATCTTCTAATTCTCATGGATCTGGGAACTATGCATTTATAATTTTTTGAAATGTCCAAGTTTTTTAAATTATTATTTCCAGAGAGTTGAATGATTTTTAAATTTAATCTCCTTGTATTGTTTTACAAGTTTTTTTTTTTTTAATGTCAGACATATTACATTTTCTTCTATTTAAAAAAATCCTTTCATTTTGTTGTAAATTTTTTCTACATTATGGATTCATTTTTGTTTGGTCTGTTTACAGTTTTTAGGGAATTCATTTCTTGGGTAGTAAGTTTTTACCACTTTCTCTTCAAATGCTTTCACCCTAGAATTTTAATTTCATTTTTTATTGATTGCTTCATTTCTTCTTGGTATTCATCTAATTATTATAAAATTTCATTTTTTCCTTTGTGTCTTTGCTTACAATTGATGAAGAATTACTGACTTTTTTGAAGAGAATCACTCAATTTGTTATAATTTGTGCCAATTTCTGTGCTATTAGTATGCTGGTCTACCTTATTCACTCTTGCCTTGAATCACTTGTATTCCTGTGCTGACTTTCACCTCTACAAATAAAATCTAAATGAATCCTTGACATTTATAATGTTGATTTTTGAGGTCCTTCTTTGGCATCTTAAGACAGAATGTTAGGTACTTCAGACTCTTTGCGCTTCAGTGCCACATTTGGAGTGTTTAGGCTCTGTACTGGTTGCTTTCTACTGTTGCAACGTGGACCTTCCAAGCTCCAGCACTATAGTATATTGGTCACTCTAAAATTTCTTCAGGAGATTTCTCTACTTGGTTACTTCCAAACAGAGAACCTTTCAGGCTATACAGGTTTCTGGCACATCTCTTTTCTGTATGGCACATCTCTGAGCTGGTACTGGCTTTGTTTTTGGAAGCTTTTCCTATTGCCTTTGGTCTTTTGCTAATCTCTTTTGTAATTCTATGGTAGAAAAAAATAACTTACTGTAGTTTCTCATTGAATTTCTTCATTTTTGTTTTATCTGATAGAAACTTCAGGGTTTGGCTAGCTTAGATAGATGAGACATGGTTAGTGTGTCTCTCATTTAAGTCATTATCAGGACTGAGACTATTCATTTTATTTTTAGGGATTTTCTTGTTTTTCTGTAAGGAAAAAAATCTTTCTGCCGAGTGAAATTAGCAGAGCCAGGAAAACACTGTACATGGTAACAACAAGATTATGTGATGGTTGACTGTAATGGAATTGGCTCTTCTCAAAAAATCATTTAATTTCTTAGTATTCTAGACAAATATTTAGGAACATATATTTCAGAGAAGATGTATTGGTAGAGAAAGTTTCCTCAATGAGCAGTTTCTTATGCCAATGAAATAGCAGATTCAGTCTCTATCCCTATGAATAGTGGTACATAAAGGAATTTTGTTTCTGTTTTTGGCCTTCTTGGTTTATCCATTTTATAGATGCAGAAAACCTAAGAGTACTCCTTTTCTATTGAGGTGAGCAGTGATTCAAAGTATTCAAGGTATCCCAATGCAATCAGAATAGAAAATGCCAATTGAATCAAAAGAGAGAATGTGGATCATAGTATAATATTTTCACTTTTTTGTTTTTTTCTTTCTTGCATTTTTTTCCCTTTTGGCTTGATTTTTCTTGAACAATATGAAAAATATAGAAATATATTTAAAAGGATTATACTTTGTTACTTGATAATCTATATGAGATTCCTTGCTGTCTTGAATTGGGGGAAGAGGCATGGAAGGGAGGGTGAAAAATTTAGAAGACAAAGTCTTACAAAAATGAATGTTGAAAACTATCTTTAAATGCATTTGAAAAAATGCTATTAGAAATAAAATAAGATTTTAAAAAATCTTTCTACAAATACTTTAGAGGCAGAATGGCATAATATATAGACCTGTCGCTAAGACAGAAAGATCTGGGTTTAAATCCCACCTCTGAAAAGTACTATTACCCTGGACAAATCATTTAATTTCTTAGTATTCTAGACAAATATTTAGGAGCATACATTTCAGAGAAGATGTATTGGTAGAGAAAGTTTCCTCAATGAGCAGTTTCTTATGCCAATGAAATAGCAGATTCAATCTCTATCCCTATGAATAGTGGTACATAAAGGAATTTTGTTTCTGTCTTTGGCCTTCTTGGTTTATCCATTTTATAGATGCAGGAAACCTAAGAATACTCCTTTTCTATTGAGGTGAGCAGTGTGGTACAATAGAAGGAGCACTTACTCTAGAGTCAGAAGTTAGTTTTTGTTGACCTAATTTTTTTTAATCATGTTCAATTCTTTGTGAAATCATTTGTCATTTTCTTGGCAAAGATACTAGAGTGGTGTGCCATTCCTTCTCTAACTTATTTTACAGATGAGAAGACCAAGGCAAACATAGCTAGTAAGCATATGAGGCTGAATTTCTTCTATGGAAGATGAAATCTTCTTGACCCAGGTTCAATGCTCTATCCACTGCATCACCCAGCTGCTCTAGAGTCTAGGACCTGGGCTTAAATTCTAGTCAGCAAGACATTTAACTTTCCCAGGACTTCATGTTCCTCATCTGGAAAAAAAAAAAAACAGGTAGATTTTATTGGATTATCTCCTTTCAGTTTTACTTTATGATTAGTGGTGTTAATATTCACATTAATGAAATTATAGATAAATTGAAAAATGACTTAGCATTCTTTGGTAAAGGTACAGTTATTGGCAGAGTCACTATCAAAAAAGAAAAATGGATATTTTGCATAATCCACTTGGTGTTATGTTTCCAGGTCTTAAATGATCACTGTTGCATTTTCTCCTGCAACCTCAGCAAAGTCATATCCTATAACAAATACCAAACTTAGAAATAGTAGGTGTTTCTCCAGGTCATCCTTTATTTCTGCTAATTGCTATGTGATCTTGAGAAAATTCCTGACTTTTTCTGAACCTTAATTTCTTCATTCATAATATGAGTTGGTTGGACTCTATAATCTCTATGATTCCTTTCATCTGTAAAATTTTGTGTTTTTCAATTAGGATACTCATTTCAGACAAAGATATGAGTCATCACCACTACTGCCAATAACAAATAGAAGGCATTGAGGGCTGTAGGGTTGGGTTTTTTTTTTTTAAGCTAAAACCTTCCATTATCAAAACTACATCTTTGAGTATTCATGTAAATTAAATATCCATATTTACACTTGAAGTGATTTATGCATACTAGTGGTATTAAATTTGTATCTAGGTTATATAGATCATTATCTTTCCTTGAGGCCAAAAAAAAAAAAATGGAGTGCTTAAAATGATTCCCTAAACTACTTATTTTGTCTGAAGAATTATACTTGACCCTGTGTGTTCATTTATATTTCTAAAATTCAGCGGAATAACTGTCACATAATATTTTATAGATTTCATGCTTGGAGTTGTGATTTTTTTTTTCAAATGGCAATCAGTTTTCCTCAGATAATGATTAGTTTAATGGTATCCCAATTCTTTTTCTAAAGCTCTGATGCTGTCCTTTCTAAATACATAATTTAATTTGTTATCCAAGTATCAAATTCAATATTTCAAACGATATCAGCTGCCAGTACTGAGCCATTTGGTGTACTATTTAAAGTGACCAATAAAAGCAAGTCAGTCCTTGAACTGATATCTGCAATCAGTTTCACATGACCAGGTTCATATCCTATGGGACACCAAAGGAAATTAGAAATGGCAGAAATGTAAACATCTAACCATATATTCTTGAACTTTTGTCTATTTTAATTTCAAACAATTCTACAGCTCTAGTAAACAGCAACTTCTTTAGAGGACAGTTATTTTAACTATTTTGACTTCCAGAAAATCATTCCTAATAATCAGTCCAAATTTCCTTTTGACAGGCAGATTGGAAGAGTGGGTAGAGGGGACCATTTTGGTGTTAGGAAGATCTAGATTCCAGCACTTCTTCTTACACATACTGACTTTGTGACTTTGGGTAAGTATCTTAAACTCACATTTCCCTAGGCCGGAGTCTCCAAACTTTTTTGATTGTGCATTCTATCAGTTAAAAAAAATATATCCCTCCTATATATGTATACTGTACTAATTATGAATGTTATAAAAATCATCCTAAAATAGAAAGAAGAAAAAGAGAAACTAATATTTACTCCTATAATCAATAGTAAACTTCTGAACTTCATTGAGTAGGGAAGTTACATGTTAAAGGATCAGACTTGCACTTTGGGGAAATCACTTTGGCAGCTGAGTGGAGCTGAGATTGGATCAGGGACACTAAGTAAGAAGCTATTATGATTATCCAGGCAAATAAGAACTCATAGGGAAGTGGTTATCTGAGTAAAGAGAAGGGTTGAGTTGTAGATGTAGTGGGTGGTAAAATTTGGAAGTTTATTAACTGTGGGATGAGTGAGAATGAGAAGTTGAAGAGTACCTCATGTCCTCAAGGTTACCTGTTGGGGTAACTGGAAAGGTGATAAGGCTCTGAAAAAGTAACATGAAAGTTGGAAAGGGTATAGGTTTGGAGAGGAAAGGGTGATGCCATGAGAACTATAGTACTGCTCATCTATTATGTCCACCCAAAATGAAAAGGGATGGTAGAGGTTCTTACTGGAACCCAGAGCCAGCTAGGGGGCACTTAGTGCAATCAGGAGTTGAGCTGAAGAGAGGGTGTTGGTATGGTGAGAAAGAACATTTTAGTGACAGCATTTTGGCTGTTGTGGGTGCTTCATTAGAGATTAGATTATAGCTGTCCCAAAGGACTAACACAAGATCAGAAGGGACATTAGAAATTTCCACAGAACCTGGAGAGGTCAGAATGGAGCAGTGTTGGGAAAAAATAGCTAAAGGAGCTGTGTGAATGTGTTAGAAACAAATCCTAGGATTAGCTAACTTGGAGTCAGTAAGAATTTATTAAGGATTTATTAGGTGACTGGCACTGCCACATAATGCATAATATACTGGGGATACAAAAAAAAGAAAAACAGTACCTGTCCTCAAGGAATTTACATTCTAATGAAGAAAATGTGGAATGCAACTCCTCTTCCCACCCATCCATTTCCATTGGTTGATCATGAACACTCTGCGATTGTGCTCTTTCCTCTTAGGGGACTGAGGCCCCACTTTGAATATCAATGCCTTTGACAATTCTCTGTAACTCTAAATTACAGATGAATCCCTCATCTTCATAGAAGGATAGAATTCCCAACACCAATGAAATAATAGGACCAGATTTTAAAAAAAAAATCATCACCAACCCTTTTTTTAATTCATTAAGATAATCTTTCTTATTCATCAATAAATAACTGTTCCAAAAAGTCATTTACTAGTCCAGCAAACATAAGCTGGCCTTGACTCTACTGTAAATAATTTGCCAAAACAAGCTTTTGCATTTCTATATTTTAAGGACACCAAAATATGGTATTTTATACCAACGTTTTACCCTCCTTAATTATTAGGAACAATATTTGTTGCAAATAAAATATTTTTAAAAATATTCACAGCATTTCAAGGACTATGAATATGTTTTGAGAAAAGGGGAAAAAAGCCATTTATTCATTGAAAAGAGAAAACAGTCAATCCATTGCTTTGTCATTGTATAATCCAAAATAAAGCAAAGCATTTGACTGAAATCTTTTTTTTTTCAAACAGTTATTTTGATATTTCAAAGACAAAAACAAGGTACAACATGTGACAAAACAAACAGACAAACATATACAAAATGAACTTTATTTTTGTCAATTTATTCTTTTCTTTGTAAAGAAAAGAAAGGGCACAAATTCACTTGTGTAGTTCAGAACACAATCACATATGATGAGGTTTTATTGGGTTAACAAGGCTTAATACCTTGCGAGGCATTTAAAATAAGACAAGCTTTCTGATTATAACTGGCTGAGCAAAAAAAAAAAAAAAATAGTTCTGGGACCTTTAAATAGATAAGCTTTGAATGAAATTACTGTGCTAGAGATAGGAGAAGATTTACAAGCCAGGAACTACCTGTTGAAGAATCCCCTGGAAGAACCCCACTCATACACACACACACACACACACACACACACACACACACACACACACACACACACATAGACCACATATCTTTCAAGAAGAACAACTGTACCAGAAAGAGATGTGAATCAAGTAGGACAGCCAAGACATTTTCCAAACAGACACAGAGACTAGGAAAGTAACTTGACATCAGGCAAAAGAAGACAGCTGTTGTAGCTAAAGAGGGAAGTGCAAGGACTCTACAAAGAAAAGATTTCCAAGATCTTCAGTACCAGGAACTGTGAGTTGCTTTCCCACATGTTTGCCAAATATGTGTTTCATTACCACAAAACTTTGTGACTATTCTTCCCATCGTTGTTGTATATTTGTGTACTCTGGATTTATGGGAGGAAGAGAAGAATATTTTAGTTACTCTTATTACTATGCTATTTTAATAATTATATTTATTAAGAGCTGATTGTTTCTAGCTGATTGCTTCTACTGATTGATTGTTATTGGGAAACAATGAGCTATAGGTTTAGAGTGCAGAACCACAGCATGTGCTAAAACCTAAGATGGCAGTGAGATAGAGGAATAGATAGATAGAACATTTAACAAGTGATTTACCAGTCATTGTGCAAGTGCTGGGAATACAAATACAATCACACAATCAGTACTTGCCTTCAAGAATTTTACTAATAGAACAAACATTCTCTGGTGGAAAAAGAGGACAGGAATCAACAATGAATAGAATAATTCACTTTCTTTTAGTTACCTTCTGTTGGACACTAGATGCACTAGGATGTAAAGTATCAAACTTCCTAGCTTCTGCAATATATTTTATGCTTATCATCAATTTCCTCATCTTTTGTTGGTGGATTCTTCTACTTTAACTGGCATGCCTAAGAAAGATTTTTAGAAAAATCTTTTGAAATGCATTCAAATTGTTTCTCCATAATACAAACCATGATTGTATCTATATAATTACAGTAGAATTCAATGTGACTGGTCTTAAGGATGATTCTTTTTAAACTGAATGGGTATATATGGTCTAATTTAGATAGAAAACAATGCAATAACATTTGGTAAATTGAAATTACTATTATCTTGGAATCTAGGGAATAGAAGATCCTATAGGCAGACCACACAGAGCTCAGGTAGTGACTAAAGCCAGAACATGGCAACATCTAGCACCTAAAGATAGTGTATGTTTTTCATATAAAGCATTTACCATGATAAAGAGATTCGATCCTATGGAATTTCATTGAATTTGAAATCTGGTCCCTTTATCAGATAGCAGAGAAAAATGGTTTTGTGTCTTGGTAGTCAAAAACTTGCAAATAGAGTCAGTTACTCAGGACCAGGGTAGTAGGTCAACTCTATTTATTTTCTCCTCCTACCCCATATTCTCCTATCTATTTGGTTAGTCACCAAATATCTTTCTTGTTCTTTTATTTTCTAAAGCAATTTCTCTTTTTCTCCCATGACTCTTCTTCCTCCTCTATCCATTGAAAAAGCAAGGGAAAAAATTCCTCAATTATAATTTTTCAAGCAGAAAATTTTGAGGGGATCTGAGAAATACACCTGGTTTAGGAACCAGAAACATAAAGGAATGGAGCCAAAAGTGGAGCTAGGCAGCTAGGGATTGATAACAAGGTTTAAAAAAGGCATCAAAATCACAAATGATCAAAAATAAAAAAGTTTTAGAAGATGTCGATTCAAGTCAAAATAACAGACCAATAATACATAGTTTATCTTACATGTAGCATTCTTCAAAGCAAAAAATTGGAAATTTCTCAAAGGGGAAACATAGTCAAAGCTGGGAGCCAACACAATAGGCTCAGAAATAGGTTTGCTATGGAAGATGGTGGGAGGTAGGAAGATAAGTACATTTTATTCTAAATGGTTTGATGCTCTTTTTTTGCATAGGCAAGAAAGAATACCTGTCAATGATTTGAATAGGGACTTCCTACTGGACAATAGTGGGGAGAGAAAGAAGTACTTGATTTCACAATCAAAGACATTCAGTCCAAGTTATGTCCCTGAAACTTATTTAATGGGTGACTTTGGACAAGGCATTCTACTTCTACGGCCCTTGGTTTCCCCATCTGTAAAAGAGTTGGACCTTTTAAGCTATAAATTTATGATCCAGTGGATCCTAAAGGTTTCCTCAGTTTTTTCTAGAGCACTTTGTCTAGACCTCTCATCTTCTGTTTTCATCACTCATCTTACATCCCATTTGTCCAAATCCTATATACTTCTTGATGGCCAAGATTATGTTATTTTTCTTTTTTTGTAGCCCCAGCACACGGCATGGATCATCATACAGGTAGGGGACAAATAAATGCGTGTTGCATTAAGGTAAATTTCTGGATCAGTCATAGCCTTATTCCAGACCTGGAATTTGAGGCCAGGAAATAAAGAGTAAGAGCCTTGAATTATACAAGATCTGAAATGACAGCTAGTATAAGAATTATATAATTTTTTAGACAGCACCATTGTGTTCAACTTGCAGCTTTTTTATTCCTTTCTCTCTTGTGGTGTGTAAGGGCAGTATAGATTGTAAGACTTTTTGTAATTCAAATCAGAACTTTTCCATGGCAAATGTGGTTATTTGGTGATGTAATAGGTCTCTGTTAGAAAAGGAAAAAAACATACCATATACCCACATATTAGTAGACTTTATTAGAAAAATAAGGAAAAATAGCTCCCAGATATTCCAGGAAAATCCAAGAGGCTTCACACTCTGTGAAGATAAGAAAGACTACCTTTGGATTGGGAAAAAAAGGGGGGTACCATGTAGCTGGAGCAAACAAAAGAAGCAAGAAGACCACAAGGACTAAAATACTAAAGATCATTGAAGGGCTTAGGGAACTGCCAACCTGAAGATAAGCATTTTAAAAATTGGATTCCCTCTGAGACTCAGCTCAAGTGCTGTGTGTGTGTGTGTGTGTGTGTGTGTAGGGGGTCATGTAAGTTCCATGGATAGAACTCTAGGCCTAGAGTCAAGAAGGCCTGAGTTCAAATTCAGCCTCACTTACTACCAATGTGACTCTGTACTTAACCTCTATTTTATTCAGTTTCTTCATTTGAAAAAAGAGGACAGTAATAGCATCTATCTTCCATGGTTGCTGTTAGGATCAAATGAGATTATAATTGTTAAGCATATAAGTGCTTTACATAAGTGCATATAGCACATAAGCACAAAAGTACTATACAAATGTTAGCTATCATATACCCACATATATGTGAATGTGCATATAAAATATAAGTATATGTATGTGTGTGTGTGTATAATTTCCCATGTATGGATAAAATATTATATTTACAAATGAGAAGACTGAAGGTAAGAAAAGTTGTCTCTGCTTGCACACAGTTAGTGTCAGAGCCTATATTTAAAGTTGACTCTTACTTTTGATAGAGCTTTGAAGAAGGAAAGGGGCTATAGTAGAAAGAGAACTGGAAGAGAAGGTGGGAAATTTGTGTTCTACTTCCACTCTTCCTTGTGCATAACCTTGTACAAAACCTTTCATTCTTCTGTTAATGCTAAAAACACATTTAATACATGTTTGTTCATCTGCAAAATGAAAAAAATAAAATAGATGAATTCTAAAGTCCCTTCAAAGTTTAACTAATTCCCATATTATTGAAGAACTTACAGATGAATGAACATAATACAAGAAAAATGTTTCAAAATACAGACAGAGTTTTAGGTTTGTTATTGCTTGTTTTTAAAATAATAATAATAGCTAAATTTTTATAGAGCTTTAAAGATGATTACAAAATTCTTATCTTTATTGTCTATTTTGAGCTTTTCAATGACCCTGTAAAGTAAGTGCTATTATTATCTATATTTTACAGATATGAAAAATGAGGTTAAGAGAAATTTAAAAATATGTCCAGGTCATCTGACACTACAAAGTGTCTGAGCTAGGATCTGAATTCTCTTTTTTCATCCACCTCTACAACTCTTCCTCTATTCATTCATAAAGAAAGAAAAGAAAATTTTCAATTACAATTTTTCAAGTAGAAAATTCTGAGTGGATCTGAGAAATACATAATGGGCAATGAGGCCCATGATCTGATTCAGGCACCAGCAACATGCCTTGGGAAGAAATGGAGCTAGAAGTGTTGAGAGATTAGCCACCTAGGGGAAACATCTTTACTTTTATCTCATGCTTAGCAGGTGATTGTTTTAAGTAAGGAGGATTTTTTTTTTTAACTTACCAATGCCTGATGCCTCTAATAGAGTCTATTTAATTATGTCAATGACATATTGACTGCAGTGGATGCTACCTAAACAAAATTTCCTCACAGCTGCCACTCTCCTTATTATACATGTTGCTCATCCTCTAGCTCAGCTTCCACTCATAGAATGTACAGATTAATCAATTTGGAGCATTCTTAGGTTTCATCAGCAATACACCTAAGAACCTAGTTGTGTAGATAGGACCATTTTAATCAATCATTTTTATCTTGAATATCCTAAAGTATCTGGGCTCAGGTAGTCCTAGTCACTTCAAATCATATCTCCTTCTAGCTCAGACACTTCCATGGCTGATACCTTGGGTGTCATTATCATCATTGTATGATAATATAGACCCAACTAAAAATATAAAAACATACCACCAGGTGGTGCCAATAGCTATTTACAGCAAAGTTCAACATTGGTTCTATTGGACCAGAGGTACTAAATTCTCTGTTCCCTAGGGTTTCAAAATAATCTTGATTCTATACCTCAGGTACACTTCTCAGTAGGAGAATACATGTGTTTTTTTGAAGATCTACCAATTAAAATTTTGTTCTCAACACTCCCACCCACTGGCTAATCCCAACTTCTTTTGAGTATTCAATATGTTCAAAGAATCCTGTTCAAGTGATCCTCACAAAATGATGTTGTTTCCCTCAGAAGTAAGGAAACAAACATTAGGATGCCAAATAGTGTTTTCACTCAACATAGAATAAATAAATGAATTAGTAATACTCAAAAATAGAAGAATATTATGGAAAATAGGAAAGAATGAACATCTACTGATCTTCTATAACATGATACTTGATATTTGACCCTGGAAACCCTTCATCTGAATTCATTAGGTTCATCCATATACAGTTTGTATGTCTATTTATCCCCCAAATAGGCCAAAATATTTAACTACACATTTTCCTTAAGGATTCGATTCATAATTTTTGTAGATTTGATCATTAGTTGCAAAAAACAGGAACTCTGAATCAGGACCTTGGGTCATTCATGATATGGGTTACTAATACAAACTCTCAGTCAGGAAAGTTTATCCTTTTTTCTCTTCACTGTAAGGATGTCTCACTTGTCTGGACTGTAGCTAAACCACCACAGAGCAGATTAGTGGAATTAACATTCCACCTAGGCAAGAAAGAGAACTACCATTTCCTTTATTTCTTTCTATTTGAACCCCAAATAATTTTCTCTGTTGCTATTCCTTCACATCTTTCCTTTTTGATTTCCACCGAAACCTTAAATTCCAATTCTTAATAAGAGTGTTGATAGAGTGAAAGGGCTACTTACTACAAATTAAAATCACCTGGAATGCCATGATCCCTCAGTGGTTTAATTTAAGAAGAATCCTGACACCCTGAAAAAAAATCCAAGACTCCAGTCAAGGTGCCACCCTGCTTCCTTTTTGAATAACTGTGTGAAAATTGGGGGCATACTGTAGGCATTATTTTCAGTTTCACATTCTCTTTTCTCTTATCCATTGAGAAAGCAGGAAAAATAAAACCCACTAAAAATATACAATGAAAAAAAAGTTTCCATGTTGGCCAAGCCTTAAAATAAACAATTTATTCTTTAAGTCCATCATCTCCCCTCTCCCACCCCCAACTCTTTCTCAGCATTTCATGTTTCATCATGAATACTTTGGAACCACTTGGTAATTAGGTTCTCTTGATTCCCTCTCTTTTTTTCCTATATTTACAAATTCAGGTAAATTGTACTCATAACCACCAGCACTTGCTGCATAGGGGAAGTAGGTTGCTTTATATAAGAATGAAGATTAGTCCATTTTTTTCAATTCTATTTCATTCAGTTTATTACTACTCAACATGCACCTATCAAATAAATGTGTTCTCAGTTTGTGCTTGTTACCAGTCTGTCTCTCTAGAAGCATTTATTTTTGTTAATCACAGCTTCACTTTTGTAGAGATGCCCCATTCTCTTTGCTTGTTGTTGCCCTTAGTAATAAGATATTAGCTTTAAGATTTTATACTATTCAATCTTCTAAAAGGTAATTTTCTTTCTCGTGTCTTAGACATATAGGCTTGTATACTGTAGGCAAATAAGGCATAAAGGAAGTACAAAGAAATGCTTCTTTTTTCTTCTGTAGCAGTCATTAAAAAATTACAATTGAGTATAAAAGAGTTGTAGAAATTCTTATACTTTCTCTTTCTTTTGGATATGTGAAAATTTTCAAACTTGAATACTAAGGAGACTAGTTACCAACTGCCTGACAGATTAAGCATGTCCTGCTGATCTTTAAAAAGTGAGCTTGCTAGCTTTGGAGTTGGTGGAGTTCTGGCATCTTAGAGAATTGCCTCCGTCAAGAAGAGAACTAGCCAAGGGAAAAGAACCCAGATCTTGGGAAGGGATTTGAAAATTGTTCTTTACCTTTTACCCTTGAACTTTCAGAATATAAATTCAACTTTTGAGAATATAAGGATGAATGTGTATGTGTATGGCAGAGGAAGGAATTTCTTTCTCTCCTTCTCTCCCTCTCTCTCTTTCCCTTCCTCCCTTCCTCTCCTATCTTCCCTCTCTTTTCCTCCCTCCCCCTCCCTCCTTTCTTCTCTGATTCCCTCTCCTTCCCTCCTTTTCCTTTCTCCTGCTCTTTCTCTCTCTCTTTCTCTCTCCCCTTCCTCATCCCACCAGTTATAATGGTGTTTTGCAATGGAGTAACCAATTCTTGATGCTCAGCCCAGCAGAGAAGACCTAGAGAGTCTGCTACAGAATCAATTGGAACTGTGAAAAGGATCAGACCCAGGAAGGACAGCTAAGATGTTACAAAGTGGAGAAGCAGAAAGATATTTGAGAAGATAAAACAAAAGATATAAGGACCTGCTGTCCTAGAGATTTTGTCGTTTCTACTTGTGTGTGTGTATGCTCACTCTTTTTCCTCCTGTTCTGAGTCTTTATAGAAGAGTCAGTCCTAGGATTGTGGGAGAGATATTTTGTAACTATTGTTTTTACTATATTATTTCAGAAAAAAAGCTGTCCAAATGTGTCCTCAAGCTGACAATTGAAGATAAACATATTGGTGAAGGATCATGAATAGTTTTAGGATAACTAGAGTACCCTTAAATTGAAGTAATTACTCCCCAGGCGACCCAGTCTGTGAATTCATCCTCAGAAGACAACCTATTTACTACTTTCTGATGGACTTCTAAGGGTAACCCTTCTGTCTAGAAGTCCTTTCATGAATTCATGGTCCTTGAAGCTGCCTTCTTCCACAAAGCCATTATTATTTATTTCCATTTGTCCTTGGTTCTTGATCACTTTGACAGCAGATGGATTTTTTGGTTTCCTATTCCAATCTCTCTGATTATAGTTGGATGAATAATCTGTCATCAGTCCAGTCTTTCTGATGATATGGTCAGTGGCAAGGGAAGAGAAGGAAAAAAAAAATTTACTCCTCCCCCAAAGAGTGATTCATTCTCATCATTTTGACTTGAAGTCTGGAACTGAAATCTTCATCTCCCTGTGGAGGGGGCAAGAGCAGCACAGGAAAGTAAAATCATTACTGTCATTTTGACTACTATCTTCCTTCAGATCCTGATGGCTCTTGAGCCCAAGAGCCTTGGGAATATCATAATTTAGGGGAGAAATAATTGTGGAAAGGGAGCCCATCTTCCTTATCACCACCAGCAACAATTACTGAGCAATTGCTACCAACTGGCAGATAGTTGGGCACAGGAGCCCTGGGACTGATAATATGTTCTGGACCACTGGAGCTGCTTCTAGTCCTTCTTACAGTCATTGTCCAGGGGAAACAAGTCCTATCTACCAATCCCATTTATTAAATCCCCACTATGTTCTAGACACTGTACTAAGCACTGGGGATATAAAGGCAAAAGACAATTTTTGTCCTTGAGGAGCACATAATCTAGTGAAAAAGGTGCCAGCTATCTTCACACTAGCAACCAGCTACCACACATAAAGCAAGTAAGCCAGCCTAGCTGAAGGCACGATGAGAGTCAATGTGTATCAGACAAATCAGACCATCACTACCACAATCTTAACTACAATCTCCCCTCAGATCCTGATGGAGATAACCCAGAAGTCAAACAATAGTCTTGGAAATATCAATGCTTCCAGCCCATTGTCTTCAGTCACCATCCCTCTGAACATCCTAATCTGGGATCTGTTCCTATAGATGCTATAGCCACAACTACAGGAGAACTGGAAAAGAATGTTCTTTCCACTAATGGTGCTTGGCAGTATCAAATGATTCAACATTAGAACCTGATATCACTTTATCAGTGTAAATAACTCTAAAGAAGAGATATCAATGTGACTTTGCTGATGGGCCCTAAAGACATGGAAGCCTTCCATCCTATTTGTAACTGAAAATTTCCAAATATGTTGTCTCTCAAATTAGAATGTGAACTTCTTTAGAGCAAGGATTGTTCCCAGCACTTAGCACAATGTTTTGCATATAGTAAGTGCTTAATAAATCCTTAATTCACTCATTCCCTCCCAACAGACTGACTTACTGATTGACTGGCTATTCCTCTAGTTATTTAAAGTCCCTAGAGATAAAGTGAGCTTTTCAAGTCAAGTCAAGCAGTATTTATTAAGGAGAATAAGGTGGGGAGGCAAGCATTTATCATACACTTATCAAATGTCAGGCATTGTCTTAAGTACTAGGAATATAAATGCAAGCAAAAATAAACCCTCAAAGAGCTTATATTTTATTGGCATAAGAAAATACATAAAAGAAGCTGAAAAGCTAAGGGGAAGAGGAGAGAGCTAGAAGGTACTATGAGAGAATAGTGGGGAAAGTAGTCCAATCAAAAGTGGGGCCCAGAGAGAAATAAAGGAATGAACCTGGTCAATTTCCTAAAAATGGAAGTTCTTTGAGGATTTGACCCAGTGAAGGAAGAGCTACCAGGTAGATGGGAGTTTACTAGATTGAAAAAGTTGCTAAGTCAAAATGATGTTATAGGGTGGAAGGCTGCTGAGTCTTAGTTGAGAAAGAAGTCTGAAGAATCAATAGTGGAAGCCCAGAGAAGAATGAAGTGATAAATATAAGTTTATATGGTTAATTAATCAATTGTTCTTTTCATCACCCAATCACAAAAGTTCTTATTTCCTAAAGAAAAGAGGGATATAGACTATCTTGTTTATGCTTTTAAATTTTTATCCTGCCTTTGTATTAATTACATTAGCTATTGAGGAAGAATCACGTTCTCTCTTTCTTACAAGATACAGAAATGGAAGGTAGCCTTTGAAAGAAAGGCAGTAAGCCAGGGGAATAAGGAAAAGCTTTCTGTTGGATTTGGTGTTTGAGATGAGTCTTTAAAAAAGCCAGGAAAATTCAGAGATAGAGGTGAAGATCTGGACACTCCCTTTTTGGAAAGGTTAGAGAAAAAAAGACATACCTTAGGCAGAGGAAGAAGAATCAGGTTGTGCTAGATGACCTCATGGGTCATTCCAAAGATTCTATGATTCTTTAAGGACAAAGAAACACTCAGAGTAAAAATGAAAGGAAGGGTATCTCAGCTAAGTGAAAGAAGTGTGGATGAAATAGAAAGGATAAATAGAACCTTCAGGGCTCTAGAAATTAAATACAACTACTAAGAGGAAGAAGGGATCCTTGACCTATTCAAGAAAATGTAATGTTCACAGGTACAGCCTGAGGAAATTTATCTGATCCTAGGATGAAGGAACTAACAGCAAACCAATAATAATCCTCAGGAAAAGCTTTGCCTACCTGCATCACTTTGCCCCATGAAATTAGTAACTAACTACTACTACCAGGATAGTGTAAAATATCTGGTATCTGAGCATTTGTATGTGAATTCTGGATCTTTCACAGTCATTTCTCAATATTTGCAGATTTCATATTTGTGGTTTTGGTTAGTCTGGGGCAGATTATAGATTATTAAATGGGAATTTTTTTCAGATTTGCCTCATACTATGGAAAATTGCTGACAATTACATTGTAGTTACATGTAAAGAAAACAACCCCCCTCCCCAAAAAAGCACTGTACATTATTAATCTATGTTATCATTTACTATCATAAGTATATATATGTATATATGTAAGTATATATATATATATAAATTTATATTATAAAAAATTAAATTTCATTAAAACTTTTAGTGTGCTAAAGAACCATGGGTATCCTTTCTTTGGGAATACCTCCTCTTTGTCTCTCTGCCATCCAGACTCAGTTTTGTATCTCTTACAGTAATTATTGTATCTTGCATTTTTCATAAGAGAAGGAAATTCATAAAGCAGTTGCTGCAGTTATACCTCTGACTGCAAAGAAGATATGTAGAAAGAAGATATGTAGAAACTGCAAGTATTTTATGGGTTCAGTGTATTGCTTTTTATTTTAGATAAGTATGATCAGAATTATTTTTAAAAAATTAATGTTTGACATATATTGTATTTAGGATATACTGCAATATATCTAACATATATAGGACTGCTTGCCATCTAGAGGAGGGGATGGAGGGAGGGAGGGGAAAAATCGGAACAGAAGCGAGTGCAAAGGATAATGTTGTAAAAAAAATTACCCTGGCATGGATTCTGTCAATATAAAGTTATTATTAAATAAAAAATAAATAAATAGAAAAAAATTAATGTTTGAGGTAGGATCTAGAGTTATTTGAAGTTCTTCACATTCACTGGGGTCCTGCATCTATAGTTTCTGGGGAATGTCAAGGGACAACTGTATTTTCTGGGTATCTTTCTGCAAGTCACCTAATATCATTGGGTCTCAGTTTCCTCATCCATAGATCGATCTATCTATCTACCTGTCTGCCTGCCTATCTGTCTATCTGTCCATATGTTTGTCTATCTATGTCTATCTATCTAAAATGAGACAGTTGAGCTAGATAACTTTTAAACTTCCTTCCAACTCTAAACTCCATAATACAACAAGAGCTCTTCAAGAGCTGATAAATGATTGGATTATTTTGCTGAGGATGTAATATCCTTTTAAAAAAGCAAGCAAGCAAAAACCTCAGCAGCAATTGTAGAATGATAACTGGAGTAAACAATATAATGTAATATGTCCCAGAGAAATATAGTTCATTAAAGGACGAATATAATTTGAACTTTGTTATGTAACAGAAACTTGAATGATTATTTCATTCATTTCATAATCATGGAATTTTTCTAGAAGCTAGTTAGATGCATTAAAGGAGTTTTCCATGAAAAGATTATTTCACATGAATTATTAGACAATTCATGGACCCTGTTCATATGTGAAAACTGAATAATCCAGAGAAGAAAACAAACAAACAAACCAGGACATAGACTTTAGGCCCTGTGAAATATTCAGTTCCTCATTATGTTAGAAAAAGTTGAATATCATCAGAATAAAGCCCTCAAAATATAAAGAAGTCCATGGTCAAAGAATTAGAAAAAATCCTCTGGCATAAAATAATAAAAAAAAATTTTATGTGGCATAATTAAAATGAATTTTGGAATTTGTAGGTTGAAAATAGATGTTGTATTACAATACTGTAATTTGAAGATTTGACTGGAGACCATTCAGATAATCTTAATATTATCTGGATTTGCATCTTCTGGCCTAATATACACAAAATAAGCAGTCTATTTATATCAGGATTATATTCCTCCAAGTCATTCCTCCTAGATGCAGCTCACAAATATACTCCACAACATGAGAACAAAAGGATGTATTTGAACTGGAAAGGACCCCTAATTCAATCCTCTCATTTTACAAGTGAGAACAGCAGAGGATCACAGAGTTTAGATACTTACCCAAGATAGTGACAAAGTAACACCTTTATGGCTTGACATTCAAATGGATGAAACTATTTATTTAATGTATAGATATAAATTCTTTGTTTACAAAATTACCAAAAAATTATTTCTAAAGTAAGAAGCTCCACACGGAATCCCAAACTCAATCCCAAAAAACTTGGTTTTCAGAAAATAAATAATGTGAGTGCAGTCTGTGATCATCATGTGTCATTAGTTTGGGAGAATTCCTCTGGCATGGAGAAGAGATTTCTGAATCAGCTCATAGAAAGAGGATGTATTTTGGGAATCAGTGCAGAATGGGAGTGGAATTCTTTTTATAATTTAGAAAAAATGAGGGGAAATGATGATATAAGGGATATCACTTAGGAAACATGATCAGAGAAAGATGTGGGTCAGTCATGTAGTAAGAGTAAGTGCTAGACAACACTTGAACATTGCTACTTGCCAAATGTATAAAGACCTAGAGGAAGTTATCACAGTTATTGGATATTGGAAAAATGGGTACAAGAAGTTCTCAGGATTGAGAAGGCATAATGGATGATGAAATCTGAGATTTACTGAGTAGGGGTTCTCAAAGTTTTTGATCTTAGGATCTCTTCACGTTTAAAAATAATTGAAAAGCTCTCATCAAAAGCCTTTGTTTATATGATTTATATATCTAATGATATTTACCATTTAACCATAAGCCATATTAATATTTTTAGTATGCAAATAGTTTTGACCTCAGGAACCCCGAGGAATTCCTGGATCATACTTTGAGAACTTTGAGATAAAAAAATGGCAATAAAAAGGTTGAGTCAAAAAATGGTTCTGTTGCCCCAGGTATAGTATTATTTGTTTTTTATTTGAATTTGGGAAGAGCATGGTGTTAACAGCATTATTCTCTCTCTTGTACATTGGAATAATTTTTCCATTTTTCATGGGACAAAGATCTAGATTTCTATCTTTTTTCTTTCTCTTCTTTTCCTTCATTATTCCTTTTCTCTTATTCTTCCTTTTCACTTTATTTTTTTCCATTTTTTACCTCTTCTTTCCCTTCTTCCTTCCTTTTTCTTCTTCTACACCTGCCTTCTTTATTCCCTCCATGCTCTCCTCTATCCTTCTTTTTTCTTCCTCCTTATTATATATCATCTTCTTATTATTTATTGTTGTCTCAATTTATAAGCTACTTCTTAGGAAATTAGTCAAACATCCTCAGAAGTTGTATTAATTCTCCTAGCCCACAACTCACTATTTCAATGCACTGTATGATTCCCTTGAGGCTTGCAAATTAATGCAGTAGCTACCTGATTAACTGCTAAAAGTTTTTTTTTTTTTTTTAGTAAGACTCCAATGTTCATGAACTACCTTAAGTTACATGAAAGCAGATTATCTCAAAAATACTTATTTCTAGAGAACTATGAATATAAGGGAAAACCAATTAACAAATAGACACATAATTTCTAGGATATTAAAGTGGTACAGAAGGGTGAACTTGTGATTGCACTGAGATATTTCCTCAATGAAGAAATTCCCTTAATCAATGCAGGCTGATACCTTCTCAACATTGTATAGTCTTGAGCTGACCGAAAACATTACACAGCCAGGAAGCAGAGATAGGATTTGAACTGAGGAGTTTCATGGCCTCTTAAGTTGCGCTATCTTGTGCTGCTTCTTACCTCTAACTTTGATGCTTTTTACATTCAGATTGTTTTGTCACTTTAGTCGAATTTTACTCTTTATGGCCCCCTTTTGATATTTTCTTGGCAAAAATACTGGAGTGATTTGCCATTTCCTTCTTCAGCTCATTTTAGAGATGAAGAAACAGAGGCGAGCAGGGTGAAGTGATTTGCCGAGGGTCACACAGCTAACAAGCATCTGAAGCTGGATTTAAACTCACAAAGATGAATCTATGATGTTTTAAACTGTTGAGAAATTTGCATAAATTCCCTTTCAGGAAATATAAGGAAAAGAAACTCAACTTTTATGATAATTTATGGATAGAAAAGATGTCTGCGATTTATGGGTTAAACAACGCATCAGATGTATTACTTTTGTAGACCTTAAGCATAAACCACTCCCCCCCAAGCATAACACTTGAATAGCATCAGTATCAGACTATCAAAGAACACATTAGACTATTTGAGAAGTCCCATTGCTTAGGCAATAAGTTATGAATATGTACAAACCAGGTTTTCAGAGCTCTCTGAAAAGCAATCCTGAGGCCAAGAAAATTTCTCTCTCTTTTTTTAAAGTTTAATTCACATTCTTAATATGTTCTCAATCACTTTCCTAAGGCTACACAATCAATAAAATAATAAAACAAGCCCCAATTTGTGGCATTTGCCAATTTCTAATAAATTAATACTCATAATAAGCACTCCATAATTAATTTTCACAAACCAATTTAAGGGAGCCTCAGCATCCCTCCTAAACCTATCATCCATCTTTAGCAATACCTTCATTCACTCCACCCTTTTTTATGCTATCTCAGGCCATCATCATAAGCCAAGGAAATTTCAAGAGTCCCTGGGATCATCTTAGGGATGCAGATAAAACTGAATCAGTCAATCAAAGTTTCTAAACAAGGTAGAATCCTGGAAGAAAGAAATGTTAGTGGAAGACCATACCAAACTTGACAGTGACTCAATTAGAGTGAAATATCCTGAGCTCATGCTTGGATTGCTTCACATTTTTAAAGTAAATCTGTGGATTTAGCCTACTGGGATTCTACAAAGAATGATTAAGGAAAAATCCAAGAAAACATAAATGCTTGCATTGGGTTTTGACCAGGTGAAATATGGCCATCTTCATAGCATCTCCCCATCTAGAAGCTTTTTACTTCAAGAATCCTACAACTACTGTCAAGGCATCAAGGTGGTGCAATGTATAGAGTACTGGACTTTAGAATTGGGAAAATTCAACTTCCTGAGATCAAATCTGGCCTTTGACATTTACTAGCTGTGTGATTCTGGGCAAGTCACTTGACTTTATTTACCCCAGTTTCCTCATCTGTAAAATGAATTGGAGAAAGAAATGGCAAATCATTCCAGTGTCTTTGCCAAGAAAATCCCAAACAGGGTGACCAAGAATGAGACCCAATTGAAATAATTGAACAAATTGTTTCTATCTATATTTTGATTGTCTTTCAAAGTCCATATCAAGTTCCATCTTTTCACTGAAGCCTACAATGACTTTTCTCTTTCTCCTTACATGACTTCCCAGATAACTTATTTATTTGGATCATGCATATACATGATCTATTGTAGCTTGGTCTCTCTTGGACTTTGTTTAAAGTGTGTGAGTCTTCTCCATAAATCTCCCCTCCATATACATATACATATATATATATATATATATATATATATATAATAAGCTCTCAAAAAGCAGAATGCCTGTCAGAAAATTCTTTTGTATCCCCTAGTTCCTTAAGAAGACTAGAAACCCAATATATTCCTGCTAAATTTAATCACTAAATTATCCCTCCAACTCAGTAATCTGGTGTTCTTTCTTACCTGATGCACATTCAGCATATAACATATATGTAGAATGTACAATTTATACTCAATTGGCCATTGCCTTTATTAGGATGATGCTACCTAGGCCTTTCATCTTAGGTATTTCAGCCACCAAGGATTTGTAATTTCTGTCTTTCTCTCACTTCTAACCAAATGAATTTTTCTTGATACGTGTTTGATACATTTGATACATTTTTGATACATAAACTCTCTGCCTTCCAAGAAAGCATTTGACAAATGTGTTTAGCTAATCCACAATATTATAATCATAGAAAATTAAAAGAGACCCCCAGTTTCATACCTTCCTTTCTAGGTAACAAATGTACATATAAATAGTGGGGTGTTTTTTTTTTAGAAACAATCTTCTAGTTTTTGTTGCTTAACTCAAATGAGTAATATTAATAGTGGGAAGTCCAAGCTTAAAAGGGGGTAAAAATAGCAATAGCATCCTCTCTTTTTCTTCTTTTTTTGGTGAGGTCATTGGGGTTATGTGACTTATCCAAAATCGCATAGCTAGTAAATGTTAAATATCTGGGGCTGGATTTGAACTCAAGTCCTTCCAACTTCAAGGCCACAACTCTATCCACTATGCCATCTATCTGCCTCAAACTGAGAAGTTTGTGCACATGTAGTAATTTTTAGTACTTCTCAAATCCCATATTGCATTCATTATCCTGTAACTTAAGTTTGCCTATGGTCTGATTCTGGGTAGTAGTTTTATGTAACATCTCTCTCCAGCTTTTTAAACCAGAAATTGTCTGTTAACCCATATTTCACAAATAATCAATATAATGTTCTAATTATATTATTCATATAATTTATTATATTATAAAATATTTTACAATATATTTATATATAACATACACATATATGTATATATAAAACACAACCAAATATTAAACATACTATAAAATGATGTATAAAATAATCATTGTATTGCATTCATTATCACAGGGTCAAAGATTTAAATATGCCCAGTGCCCTTAAAGTTATCTAGTCCAACTTTCCCATTTCATATTGGAGCACAGAATAATTAAACAACTTTCACAAACTCACACAGATATAAAATGGCAGAGATAGAATTTGAACCCAGATCCTTTGACTCTGAATATATTGCCCCATTTTGTCTCCCAAAGCCAACAGTGTTAAAAAAAAAAAAAAAACAGTCATGGTTCATGCCTTCCTAAATATTCAAATTGCCCTACTTCTGAGCAGTGGGCTGAAGGAGCACCCTTAACCAACTGGTACCCCTGCCTAGAAAGACCCTCAACCTAACCCCAGGAATTTAATTGGTGGAAGAATGGTAAGCTCGAGACTGGGATGCAGCAAACACCAGATAGGAATTTGAGCAGTAGCATCCAGATGGCTTGCCATCTAGGAATATCAGAGGACTCCTAGTATCCATAGGGAGAGGCATTGGTCCTGACTCAATCCAGATCATTCTCTCCACCCAGCTGAGTATCCAGAGGCTGAGAATATAACGAGGAAATGGATGACTGGGAAAACTTGAAAAATCAATAGTTTTGGGGTGGGAAGGAGATGACAGAGTGTTGAAGAGCCATTCCCCAAAGCCTATGCTTAGGCTTATCAACTGTCAGGCAACGGTGCCCTTTCATTCTACCAGTCCCCACCCCCCAAACTAGAATGGATCTGTCATATTATTATCAATTTTGTTGACTTTATTATCAAAATGTGTGTTATTTATTTGGAAGTTGTATTAAAATATCCAAGGGTTAGGGAAGCTAGATGGCACAATGGATAAAGCACTGACCCTGAAGTCAGGAAAACCTGAGTTCAAAACCAATGTCAGACATTTAACACTTAAGAGCTGTGTAACTACAAGTCACTTAAGCCCAATTGTCTCACAATAGTTTTGGTCATTGCTTTGTAGTGTTTTCCCCTCCTCCCACATTTCTGCAAACTCTGGGCACATGGCTTATAGTTGGAAAACTCTTCATAAAGTACATTTCTGAATCTTTTTTTTTTTTTTTACATAATTATCCAGTCACAAAGATATGAAATGGCTTAGGCCAGATTTGAACTCAGGTCCTTCTGACTTCAGGTCTGATGTTCTATCTACTGTTGCCTCATTTTTTGTTTTGGTGTGTGTGTGTGTGTGTGTGTGTGTGTGTGTGTGTGTGTGTTTGTGCCTGTGTGTATCTTTTCTCTCTGAAAGTTTCCCTGACTTTTCTTCCCAACTCCATGAAAATCAGCATAGTCTCCAAAATAATCTACCAATTATCATTTCCTTTGTGCACCTATTCATTGTATGTCTTTTGTGTGTGTGTGTGTGTGTCTTAGACTAAAGTAAAGAGGAGAGGAGAGGAGAGGAGAGGAGAGGAGAGGAGAGGAGAGGAGAGGAGAGGAGAGGAGAGGAGAGGAGAGGAGAGGAGAGGAGAGGAGAGGAAAAGAGAGGAGAGGAGAGGAGAGGAAATGAGAGGAGAGGAGAGGAGAGGAGAGGAGAGGAAAAGAGAGGAGAGGAGAGGAGGAGAGGAGAGGAAATGAGAGGAGAGGAGAGGAGAGGAGAGGAGAGGAGAGGAAAAGAGAGGAGAGGAGAGGAGAGGAGAGGAGAGGAGAGGAGAGGAAAAGAGAGGAGAGGAGAGGAGAGGAGAGGAGAGGAGAAGAGAGGAGATTGTTTCTAAAATATAATAATTAATTATATGAGTTTACTAAACTGGCAATTTTCAGAATTTTTTTTAAAATTATGATTGAAGGAAATGCTAAATTTCAGTTAGAGATTACTGAAAATAAAGACATCTTTTTTCTTCCTATCCAAGTTCCTGGACCCTTGAAATCTAACCATGACCCTCTTAGCCTGACAAATCTAATGGTCTTTCACATCTGCTTCTTGCCACCTTCATTTGTCCTGTTATAACCTAATATGACCACTTATGTCTTCTTCAAAATGAGTAGAAATGGTATAAAAATTCCACTTTCAGGAAAGCATTTTTTTTTTGGAAATTGATTTGCATGCATCACATATGTTGCAATTGGTGGAGTTTGTGACTAAAAAAAAGTCATTTCCTGTGATTCTTGAAAATTACAGAAAATAAGCTAGTTGCCCATAAGGCTATTGAGATTCAGGCTGCCATCTGGAAGAGAAAGGCAGACCCTGGTAAAGACTCAGGAGGTAGACCCTACAGGTACAAATTGGCATCTAGGAAAGCAGGAGTCAATACATTTTGGAACTTGCAGAGGGGAAGGAAAAAAAGTATTAAAATAAATGTATGTCAAGCAGACAAATTTGGAAAATTTGACAAGTCAAACATGCAACAGTCATAAATTACTCATAAGAGTAAAAATCTTGTCATTTAAAACCTTTTAAGCCACAGGCTCATTTAACACATCAACTCACAGATGATCATCTCAGACGAGTCAGAGTGGGGATTTGTTTCACTTCTTATTTGCCGAAGTGGGCATAAGCCATGCATGATCTACAAAAGACTCCCACTCATAGAATGAGCCTGATAGATAACTGGGGCAGTCTCAAGATGATGAATATGTCAAGATATGAAAAACATTTCTGTCCTTTTGAAGAAAAATGAAGATGTGTTTGGAAATGTCATGCCTTGAGTTTTATCCTAATGAATAATTTTAAATAAATCCTGCCATTATTCTATTTATTTGTTGGGTTTTTTTGGAAGCCATTGGAAGTCACTGAGGCTGAAAGTGTGTTTCAACATGCCAGACATATTTACCCTATCTTGTAATCATGTTGCCTACTTTTCATAGGCAAGCAATAATTTAAATTCTATATTTATTTCAAATATCTCAAAATACTGTCTACCAGAGTAGGAAACATTGTTTTGGAATCACTTTAGAATTATTTGCTAGATGAGAAAAATATTTATATTTATATACTGTTTTGAGGTTGGCAAAACCCCTTCATCACAATCACATTGTGAGGTAGATTGAATAAGTCTTATTATCTATTAAGTCAGGAACTAGAATTCAGAGTTTTAGTAGTTTGGTGAGGGTCACTAATAAAGATCAGAGTCAGGTTTCAAAGTAAGCCACTACATTGCAAGTCTATGGTATAAAGTAAGGTTCTTAACTTTTTTTTCCCCATGGATCCCTTTGATAGTCTGGAGAAAACAGCAGATTTTCAGTATAATGTTTTTAAATAATTTAAAAAATGCTTATTTGCAGTTAGATTGGTTAAAAATTGAGATAAAATTTTCCCATCTAAGTTCATAATAAGCTCCCTAAAATCTGTCTATGAACTCTTTGGTCTATGATCCCAGGTTAAAAGCTTTTGGTATAGTGAATAGACTGCCAGGCATTCTCATGTAGCTAAGTGCTATAACTGAAGTCAAACACACTCATCTTCCTGAATTCAAATCTGACCTCAGATACTAAGTAGCCATGTGATTCTGGGCAAGTCATTTAACTCTATTTGCCTCAATTTCTCATCCGTACAATGAGCTGCAGAAGGAAATGGAAAATTACTCTACTGTCTTCGCCAAGAAAATTCCAAATAGAGTCAGGAAGAATCAGACATGATTGAAATAATAACAATAGAATTCTGGACTAGAAATCAGGAAGACGGGTTCAAATCTCAGTTCAGATATACCACCTATGTGATTATGAGCATGAGTATGTCATTTAACTGATATGAATATCGATTTCCTGTTCTATACAATGAGCGTGTTTGACTCAATAGCCTATGGTCCTTTCTAGCTCTAAAGCTAGATTCTTTTTTCATTGCATTCCACTGTAGTAAGTAAAGACTGAATGAATTGACAGTTAAGACTACCTGCAATATTATTTGGAAGATTCCCTAGAAATTGGACATCTGGGAAACAAACAGTAGTTTTTGCAAAAAGATAACCAAAATTTGTATGTTCCTGTTAGGTTAGGAGACTGAGGAGGAGTCTTTTGCATGACTTTTACTCAGTATTCAATATACAGGTACTCAAACATTTATTACTCAACTAATTGAAGGAGACAAGGAAACTCAATGAAGACAGGTGGAAGAGAGGGGACAGAAGGAGAGAAGAGAGAGACAGACAGAAAAAGAGAGAGACACAGAGACAAGATAACCAAAATTTGTATGTTCCTGTTAGGATAGGAGACTGAGGAGGAGTCTTTTGCATGACTTTTACTCAGTATTCAATAAGTATCTACAAGTACTCAAACATTTATTACTCAACTAATTGAAGGACACAAGGAAACTCAATGGAGAGAGGTGGAAGGGAGGGGACAGAAGGAGGGAAGAGAGAGACAGACAGAAAGAGAGACAGACAGAGACACAGAGACAAAGATAGAGACAGAGACAGAGACAAATAGACAGAGACAGAATGGAAAAAAAAATAAGATAGGAGAGGAGAAACAGACTACTGCTTGTTTCTTATGTCTTCCTCAATTCCCTATAATCAAGTTTCCAGGACTTCCTTGTCACCAGATGTAATGGCTTTTTGTAAATCCTCTTTTTTTGAATTTCACTGAAATATTTGATACTGTTAACCTTTCTCTCCTTTGTCCCCTACTTCTATGATTACTCTTTCTTCATCTTCTTTTCTAGATACTCTTCCTTCTTTGGCCCACTATGTGACTATCTCATCTCATAAGATTCTGTCATGGGCCTTCTATTCTTTTCTTTTAACATACTCCTAAGTAGATGATTCCCAAGTTTATTGTCTCAGTTTTGATTTCTGCCTTAAGGTCTAGCTTTGTGTTTCTCTGTTTTATGGATCTTGCTGTTGTTCATCCTCCGTTCTCAAAGAGGACTAGATCACAAGAGTGATGAATTCACTTATTCATGAATTAAATATGATTGGGGCAGATCAGTACAAAGTCATCAGTCCAAATCTCTCTTTCAGAGCCATCAAAGTTTAAATTGCAGTGGGTGGCCTTGGCCTTTCTAAATTAAGGTCTTTTACAGGTCTCAGTTTGTCTAAGGCCATGCCCATTCAATGATGAAGGGCTAATGCCTTCATTGACCATTCAATGCCCACTCAATGACCAAAGATGGATCAATTTATCATCATAGGAATATTAATTTAGAAGGGAAAGACCCTCAGGTTTCTGGCCAAAACAAAAAATAATTGCTATGTACACTCATTGTAAGCCATCAAAACCCAAACAATGAACCACAGAGGATTGGGTTGGGGTTATTATTAGCCATTCAATGACATCGAGAGTAATTTGAGTTTTAAGGTAAAGTCAAGCAACTGCATTTAAAACACAACGACCTTTTTAAAAAACCTGTCTTTTCAGGGATATATTTCAAGAAATAAAAACAAATGAAAACCATGTAGGACAATATGTAAATTGTTTCAGATTCTTGAAAAATAAATAAATAAAATGAAGGAAGTAAAGGAGAAAGAAAAGATAGTGGAGGAAGAGAAGGAGGGGGAGAAGAACAACAAGAAGAACAAAAACAAGAAAAACAAGAACAAGAAGAAGGAAGAAAAGATAAAGAAGAAAAAAAATGATGACAACTAGCATTCAAGGCCCTCTACCTTGTTAATAAATGTACACACTATTTCTTATGCATAGAATATACCTACCCTAACATTGTGATTGAAAATGCATAGAATGTACTTCCCCTAACATCTTTACAATTGAAAACCTTCCCTTCTTTCAAGGTTTACTTCAAGTATTAATTACTTTTCTCTTAAACTTTTTTTTGCCTTCTAGCTAGACTTAATCCCTATTACATCTTCTTACATTGTTCTCTCAGACTTTTCCTATACACTCCTCATATTCTAATATATTGTACAGTAATTTTTCATCTATGTATATTTTGTCTCCATCCTAATAGATAAAAGGTTCCTTTAGAAAAGGGGTGGTATCCAATTTCTTTTTTTAATATGTAGTGACCAGTAAAGTAGGAAGCTAATAAATGTAAAATGAAATGAAAATGAATCAAGGCTCAAAAAATGAAAATAAACTCTTATTTAATCCCAGTATCTGAGACTTGACAGATAGAATCCAGAACTTGAAGGAAGTCACTGGTTTTTGTTTATGGCTGTTGTCATTTGGTATGAGAGGGGTAAGGAAATTGGCTCTGTTCTTTCATCAGTATGATGAAAAAAGATCTGAGAACTTAATACCTTATCCTAATAGAAGAGAGATGTAAGATAGCATAAGGGATAATGAACTGATCTTTGAATCAAAAAGGATCTAGATTCAGGTCCTGTCTCTGATACATACTATATAATTATGGGCATTCTTATCAATCCTGAAAATTCTTTAAGATTATAGGTTACAAATGAGTTGCCAATCTTCTAGAAAGAATGAATGATTCAGAAGAAGTAAGATAAATGAAGGTAGCATTAAGAAGATATAGTCCCCTGAGGATATCCATGAATCAAAGAGAAAAAGCATTGTGGAAAATATTTGGATTTGGATGAAGAGGGCAGAAAGAAAGACAATGTCATCATGGAATTAACTATGGAACAGCTCAATGTCAAGTGAAAATAAATGAGCTCATGGAACACATCATAAATTTGTAATGAAGAATTTTTTCATCAGTAAAATAGAAGAGTTGGACTTGATGACTTAAAAAATTCCTTTTGTTCTAAATCTATGATCCTATAATTTTATAGGGATCTTTAATTGTTTTGATTGTGTCTATAGTTCTTTCTTTGCTAAGGGCAATATAACTAATAATTTTCTGGCTTGCCCCAAAGATGATTTTATCTTTCAAAAGGTAGAAGAGTCAATGAGGAAAACTATTTATTTAGTAAGAATTAACCACTTCCTATTAAAAACTGTGAGGTGAGAAGAGGAACCTGTATAAAATTGGACAAGCACCTTAGATTTGTGGACCAATGAAGTTAAAAGAGAAAAAATAGGATCTTATTCCTTAAAATTCTTTAGGTGAAGTTAACCCAAGAAGAATGGAAATGTCTCAAGAAAGAAATTTAAAAGACAGAATAAGGAATTGTAAGGCATTATGATTCTGTCAAAGGGATGCTGGTTTTAGAATAAGAGGGTATGTGTTTTGATATTTTATCCACCTCTTAGATGGTAAGATTCATGATAGAAGAGGTTGGTGTAGTAAAGTAGGTAGAGTTTTTAAAACCCCTGCTCTTTATTAATAATCTATTATGTTGGGCACTTCACTTAAATTCTCTGAACCTCAGCTTCTTCAAATATAAAATTCAAGCAATGGAATAGATGGCTTCAGAGGTCCTTTCTAACTTTAAATATATGCTCTTTGTATCATCTGATGGTATAAAACTAATGATTCAATTCTCATGGGAAGGAAAGTATATATTTAAAAATTTAGCACCAGAAGAAATTAATTGATGAATTTTTATGTGACCCATTGTTCTATCCACTGTGCCACCTAGCTGCCTCTGAATTTATATTTTTGAAAAGATATACAAAAAAGATGGAAGCAAGGACAAGTATCAGAGGATGCATATTTAAAAGTGGTAGTCATATAAGAAAAGTGTCAGGGTTGCAAAAGTTCAGAATGAGCTAAGAGGGAGATTAAGGACAATAAAAGTGTCAGCCAGTCAACAAGCATTTATCAAGTGCATAATGTATGCCAGTCCCTTCCTTCAAAGAATATACAGAATATACATCCTGATGGAAGGATACAATATGGAAATAACTAGGTATATACAAGATATATACAGATAAGATAAAGATAATCTGAAAATGGAAGGCAATAGCATCTGAGAAGTTCTAGAAAAGACTTTCTAAAACTAAACAAAAAACTGGGATTCTGTTGTAACTATTTTGTATTATAGTGGTAAGTGGTAAGTTTTATAGTGATATATACTATATACAGTGTTCAAAATACTGAATTCATTGGAATAGAATGATTACTCTACAATTGTTTTGGGAGTGTGAGTGAATTGAAAACTCGGCATAAGTAAAAGTCAAGGAAAAACAGCATCTCAGAGTGTCAAGAGATGTCAGAAGGGACTTACCTTTTGGTTAGCTCTAATTGTTTGGAAATTTTTCCTTGTAGTGAGCTGAAATTTATAATAAGTTGCCCCTTTCCTAAAACCCTTATATGGTCTTAAACTACAATTGGAGAAGGCATTAATTCTAAGGATGTGATAGTTGTGTTGTGCCCTCTTATAGAATGATGAAAACTTCAGCTACATTTATAGTACTTAGTATGTGCCCATCACTGTGCTAAACACTTCACAATTATTATCTAGATTGAAATCTAGAAGGAACTTTTAAGATCATTTAGTACAACCAACCCCTCAGTTGGGGATAGATTGCTAGATGCAGATTCAGGAAAACCTGAGTTTCAATTCTCACCTCAGACAATAATTGTGTGACTATTGAGAAATTGTTGCCCTCTCCTTACTTTTATTTCCTCATTTGAAAAATGGGAATGATAATAGAACCTATCTTTCAGGATTTTTCTGGGGACAAAATGATAATTCTAAAATGCTTTATAAACTTTTAAGTGCTATATGTGCTAGGTATTATTATTATTATTATTAGCTAGTATAAGGCCTAAGCAGATTGGAATTTATATGAAGTCACATATGAGTTAAGTGACAGAGCCAAGATTTTAGCCCATATTCTCTGACTTCACTCCCAAACCTGATTCCAATCTAAGATACTGTTTCCCATTATATTTTGAATACTATTTTCATTCTGGGTATTGTATAACAGAAAAAATTTATTGGGGATATACCATATGAGAGTAGGGTGAAGAAAGCAGGGATCTTTAGTTTGGAGAAAAGAGGATTTAGAGGAGATATGATAGCTGGCCAATTATACAGTTGTTATATAAAAAAAGGATTTTGTTTATTTATTTATTTGGTTTAATCCCAAAGGGCAGAGCTTGGAACAATGGATAAAAGATATAGAGAGTTAGATTTCAGCTCAATAAGAGAAAAAACTTCCTATCAATTAAAGCTAACTAAAAGTGGAATGGGCTGCCCCTCCCTAGAGGATCTTGAAGCAAAGATTAGGTTATTACTTATCTTATGTGTTGCAAATAGCATTTTATTTTTATAGGACTAGGAGTAGATGGCCCTTGAAGTGTTCCACACCTGAAATTCTGCGTATCTATGAGACAGAGACAGAAAAAGAAACAGAAAGTGATAGAGGTTAGATATGCACAGAAAGACAGAGATAGAGAGATTGATCCACAGAAAAAAACAGAGAAATAGAGACAGAAAGAGACACAGACACATAGAGTGAGAAACAGAGACATAGACACAGAGATAGAGAGACAGACACAGAGGGACAGAGAGGCAGAAACAGAAAGACATAGACACACACAAGGGGAGACACAGAGACAGAGACAGACAAAGACACAGAGAGACAGAGATAAAGATACAGACAGATACACACAATGAGAAAGAGAGATAGAGGCAGAGAAAGAGATAGAGAGACAGAAATAGAGAGAGACAGAGGCACACACACAGAATCAGAAAGAGAGAGACAGAGTCACAGAGATAGACACACAGATAGGATGAGACACAGAGAAACAAACCCACAGATAGAGGCAGAAACACACATACACACACAGCAAGACAGAAACAGAAAAACAGATACACAGAGAGTCAGAAACAGAAAAAGAAACAGACATACAGAAACAGAGTGTTAGAGAGATAAAAAAAAAGCAGAGTTATATGGATGCACTGAGAGATATAGAAGATCAGAGACAGAGAGACAATCAAAGAGAGTAGAAAGGGCATCTGACTTAGAATCAAAGGATTTGAGTTTTAGTCTTGCCTTTGACACTAATTGAATCATATCTGGGCAAATCACTTATTTCTGTAGTGTTAAATTTTTGCCTTAATAAAATGTATCATGGGATAATTAATCTATGAGGACATCATGCCCAGCCCTTTCATTTTCCAGATAAGGTAACTGAGGCACAGAGAGATTGTCTGTCATTTGCTATATCTGAGATGGGATTTGAATGCAGGTCTTCCTGATTCCAAGTCCAGCATCTATTAGTACTTATACTCCCTACCTCACAGAATTGTCTTTAAGGAAGGTTCTTTGTAAACATTATCAGGCTATAGTGATTTGAATGATCATTAGCACAGATTTTAAAAAAATAAATCTTAACCTGTTATAAAAACGAATGGCATTATTATTAATAAACAATAAACAAAGAACCAATTAAGTTAGTGGGAAAGGTAATCAAAACAGTATTTTATTTTAATGTAGACCAAACAGTTGACTAAATTTTCATTTTCATACTAGTTGTTTTGGCATCATCAGCTCCAAGTAGAAAAAAACTGAACTTCTCAGAAGCAGCTAGCTCAATACCAACTACCCTGAGTTTATGTGGACATTGAGAAACTGTTATAAAGTGCCACATTGACTAATACATTGGCTCGTTGTTATGGAAATCTATTTTGGTTACTAACTACTTATTCAATAGTTATTTGACTGAGTCAGATTGCATTAAAGGATAAATTATAAATTCTTATTAAATTCAATTCCATCTTCAAAGCAAGTTGTCTAGAGAGACAAAACTGTTTTTATATTATATTATTAGGTTATATGCTTATATTATCCATTTGATATAGAGCCTGGCAAATAGCAATTGCTTATTAAATACTTATTGACTATTGAAAGAATGTTTATAATGTGTTTTTATGAACATACTAGCCAAATCTATGATAAGGTAGAAATCTGAGACGACTGTTTGGATAATTTAGGCAAAAAGTCTATAACTGAGAAGAGAAAACTGAGCTTGAATTAATTATCTGATTTAGTTGTCTGTATTAATTGAGCACACCAGATAAATACTTGACTCTTTATTTGACCTTTGTAGACACAACATTTGACACTTGTCAGCACTCATAAGTCTGACAAGAGAAGAAAGCATAAAAGATAATGTGGCAGGTCTGCATCTAAGAGGGACATCAGACAACTGAAGTGATTGTACAGGTAATTCAAATAATCCAGATACAATTCCTTTGCTTATATATTTCAATTTAAAGCTTTTTTTGTGTTTGAATTTTATTTGTGTATGCCTAGAAGCTGTGTGTGTGTGTGTGTGTGTGTGTGTGTTTGTGTGTATGTATGTGTGTTTACATAAAAATTGATTAGGGAAAGGGGAATTAAATTCAGTTGAACAATAGGTAAGTTTGGTACTGTTTTAAATATTTAGATACTTAGTTATTTTTAACTCAATTGTTTTTGAGGGTACTTAATAAATGCTTGCTGAATGATTTTTGTATACTATGTTTGTTCTTAGTCACTATATGAATATTTATGTGTGTTTCTACCATAAGATATTAGTTCTACAGTGTCAGCAGTGTCAAGTAATCTATGTACCAAATATTGTGTACCTGTCCAGAGATGAAAATGGTTTCCCAAACTGGCCTTGCATTAGGAGAAAATTTTCTCATTAGCTTTCCTTGAGCTGTATTCTGCATGAAGTTAAAAGTTGTTATATCCCCAGTACCTAACAAAGTCCCTGGCATAAAGCAGTCAATTAAATGCTGTAATTAATTGATTGGTTGATACAATGGACTTTATTAATGTTGTTAATAAGAGATATATATAGGAAAGAAAAATTGAGAAAAGAGTCATAAGAAGTTGGGAAAACTTTTGCGACTGTTTTATGATTTATCATTTTAGATGAACCAAAATGGCAAAAAAGACTCTCTCAGAGAGTCAGGCATGGCCCATCATCCTGGTTAAATAACCTCAACTCCATTGAGCAAGCATTTAATAAATTCTTTCCATGTGCAGAATACCGTTATAGGCATTTAGGAAAATATAAAGATATATAAGAGCTGGTCATTAACTTCATGAAGTTAACTGCATGAAAGCTCAATCATGTTTATTGAATTATTATAAATTTTAGGTGCACAATTAAAATTTTAGAGAACCTTCCTCTCCTTGTTATTTTAAAAATTAATTTCAAAATAATTAGGTTTTTTATTGCATTGCAATTTTTATTTCTGGAGAGAGTACTTTGCAAAAATAGCTTGCTCATTCAATTAAAACCTTTAAAGTCACTCCTCAATTGTGTTGTTTATTTTACAAATACAAACCAGAAACAACATCTAAACCCTTTTCTTACAAATCTCTGTTAACTCTCCACAGAATCTTTTGTTAAATTACTAGCATCTGAAAATAGGAGATAAAGAGAAGGTTGAGGCTAGAATCCCTCCCTTTGACTTTAGGTTTGACCTCTTTGGAGTCTCTTCAAGCTATCAAAATCTTATCAATCTTCAAAGTGTGGTTCAAATGCTGCCTCTCTGGAGCTACCTGTGATTCTTGGATGAGAAATTATCCTTCCTTCCAGTAGCCTTGAATTTTATGTTGAATACCTCCCCCCCACCTTTTACACTAAATGTATTATGTAGTTATGGTTTAGATAGCACATCCCCTTCACCTGTCCTCTCTCCAATAAGTCAGAAACTTAATTTTCTTTGTATCTTCCTCAGCTCAGCACAATTTTTATGTGACAATAATCAATCAATAAATGGTTGCTGAATTGACTTGGGTCAAATTAAATTGGATTAAATCTCTAAACTCTCACTGCCTTATTTTAGGGCAGTTTGAGATATATAACCCTATGAAGCATATCCCCTATATACTCAGGGAATTTTTTTAAAGGCAAACATTTATTGAATACTTAGCTGTAAAGGACATTATTTTTGTTCATCAAACTAAAAAAACTAAATTTTAGTCTTAATTTTTAAAATGAAGATTATACTTTAGCATTTGTATCATACTTTTATAATATAATTATGATTTATACTTTAAATTATACTTTATTTTAAAAATATAATCTTTTAAAATGAATCCAAAACACAAAAAAATTTTGATATTTTAAAGTATGTCTAGAACATGCCTTTTATGATTGCCCATGTCAGGTCATCAGAGGCTTCCATCTCTAACTCTATTTTCCCAAACAAAATAGATTTTTAAGGGAATATATAGAAATAAAAGAAAACTATTTAGACATAAAAGAAATATTTGCCCATGTAGGAATCACTAAATATGCTTTCCATTGTCTTTAATCCAGAAATTACAACCACCACCACCCCCACTCCCAACAGGAGTTAACTCACAAAATTTTGGTCTAGTTGAGTCCTACAACCTCTATTTTGATTGATTGATTGATTAAAATATAGAGACTAGTCATAGGAATTTAGGAAAACTTTTCTGAGGACATCTTACATTGTACCACTGTCTCTTTTGCTGACACCCAAAATAGGTTAATTCACAAAGTCTTTGTGCAATGTGTCATTTAATAGGGAACTCCTATTGCTTGTTCTGAAACCCACAAAGAGCCATAAAGGAAACTAGAAGAATGCATAGAGCAGAAGACTGGAGGGACAGGGCTGTTAGAATGATGCTCCAAGTTGTATCAGAAGCCCAGAAACTGAAAATCAAAACAAATCAAGTGAGATTTAGTTAATTTTTTTAAACTTCAAAACAAATGCCCAAATTACTTTGCTGTATTTGTGCTTGTTCTCTGAAACTTGACAAGACAATAACTGTAATATGCTAAAATCTTGACCAGTGGTCTTTCACCCATCCTGTACCAGTATTACCACTCTGGATTCTTTCTATGCCATTTTTTTCAGAGCTAAGGGGGTCAGGGCAGAGGAGGGAAGAGCCTTTTTAAGATATTATTTAATATTAATTTTAGTTGGAGTGGGTTGGGAAAGGGGCAGAAAGGTAAGAGGGGATAAACACAACTTAAATGTTGTTTTCCTGTAAATAAAAAAGTGTTTCTAGATGAGCAGAATTTTAATTTCTTCACACTGCATATTTGTTTATATAAATATTATACATACATATACATACACACAGGTCTGAACAGGCACATATGCATAAATATATTCCTGCATGGTTCCCTCCTCTCCCGCCATGGGTGGATTGGGAGAGAGGGAGTCACAGAATAACTGAGGTTGATATTGTTTCACTTTCACCACTCTGCTCTTTACCTCATCTCATTCTTCCCAGGATGATTACCTTAGCATCCTATATGCACAATTTAAAGGGAATTACCTATTACTTCAATTATTTGTTTCTTATCAACTGATGTTACACTACAAGGATTTGCATTGAAAGGACACAAAGAAAGAGCAAGTCATGGCACATTGCCAAATAAAAGAGTAATGTTCTGGTGAATTTAGCCTAAATAATTTACTGCTATATAAAAGTGGAAAAGTGGAAGGTGAACCCTTTGACCAATAAATCTCCTCTGCATGTGAAACCCTTATCTTGTCCCCTCCAATATATTCCACACTAGGAAGCCATCATCATTGGCTCTGGTTTGTTATTTGTAAACCTTGATCTTCTGCACTCGGTGTCCTAAATATGGATAATTAGCATCAGTTTATCACGCCTGTGCATATTTTCTCTTCTCTCCAAACATGCATGCTTCTATTGGCTGCCATTCTGCCACAGAAGATTATGGAGACAGATTGCAGAGAATGAATGTGCTAAACGAGATTAGGAAGGAATAGAAATAGCAACTTGGCCAATAAATTCCTCGTGAGAGCCTTATCATACAATTACACGTTGACTTGTTTCACACTCTCCCAGCCTCTTAATCCAAGGCCCCCACCAAGAATAAAATTTCACTAATTTCTGAATTACTGCATATCCTCCTGACTTGTCACTGAGAATGGTTAGAAGAAGCAATCCTGTTGAAAACAGCATGTCGAACTTTACAACTAAAAAGGCAAGTTAAAAAAAAAAACTTTATATGTTGAAATATGTATTGGAAATATTTACAGAATTTGGTGGAAATGCAACAGTTTGAGGCATCTGAAAAATGAAAGCACAGCAATTTTTTGGTCCCCTTTCATTTCCAAATTCTCTAATTTTGTGATGTTGAGTGACTGGCAGAATTGTCCAGAAACTGAAAATTATAGCCTATATTTTATACTGCTTGATATCATAATGGAACTGTTGCAGCAATAATAGCGATAGTGCACCTGTGTGATTTGGGGCAAAGCACTTTCCCTCTCTGGATCTCAATACTCTCATCTGTAAAATGAAGGGGTGGGACTATGCCATCTCTAAAATTTCTTAGAATTCTTACATTTCCTGGTTCTATTATATTATATATGTATATTCTATACACACACACATATTTTATATATATATACATATATATATATATATGATTAGGAAAAAAAAAAACTTGCTCTATTCACCTTAAGGGTAAGTATAGTCAAGAACTCCATGGGATGGCAAACTAGAGAAGGGATGTCATGTAACATCTACAAAGGAAATTCTCCTCTTGTTCATCTTCAACTATTTATCATTATTCTCACCGGGGCTTGATGATAAGTTAGGCATTTAAAAGAGACGCATTAACTCTTTCAGACCACTAGGGGACCATTTAGCACAATGCCCAGTGATGCATTACTGCACACCCACAGAATGAATGGCATCTTGCTGTGAGTAAACACTGCAGGATTGGGGGATGCTTGTGTCTATTGAAGGGATGAAAATCCTGGTGAAATCTTGAAAAATGATAAATTTGCACTTGAAAAAAAATAGCAGGACAGGTGCTCTAGGGAAGGAGAGAAGGACTGGATGGTTAGCTCACTAAAGAGGACACATGAGCTTTAAAATAGGATTTTCCAAGCGCATTGAATCATAATGTTATCTTTTCTTCTTTATTTGAGGTGATAGTCCTCACAAACCACAGAGAAAAATGATCAGTAAGACATTAAGCAAAAGAGGGATACATTTCCCAAGACCTCTTTGACTTCAGACTTTAAAAGATAATTAACATTTTAAAAATATTTCTTAAAATTGAGAAAACGTATGTTGAGACTTTTAGAAGCTTCTAGGTAGTCTTAGGCTGTTTACCCAGTGTGCCCTCTTTCTTAGAGAAATTTCTTTCTTTCTGAGAGAAAAAATCCAATTGAAGGGGAGAAACATCTTTTTTTCACTTCTCTTCACAGTAAAAGTAAGTCAGGAGTGAAGAGAAATAAAAAGTATGTAATGTTGCCAATTTTATGCCATTTGGTCAGAAGAAAATAACAAGAGAGTTTTGTCTTCTTTTCTGTGACCATTTCTCTTACTCATTGTCATCATGGACAGTTATGTAGGGACATAGAGAAACCATAACTTGGGTGACACTGAGATCTGATTAAGGAATAGGAATGGATTCAGATGTTCACACACGCGCCCGCACACACACTCACCTCTAATCACCTTTTCTATAAATAATATGATTGCCTTACATTTGAATTGTGTTTTATGCCTTTCAAACTCTTTTCATAGCCATTAATCCATGTGATCTTGGCAACAGCCCTATGAAGTTTAAGAAAAGTCAGGAGAAGCAACATTATTCCCACTTTCCAGATGCTAAAACTGAGGCTCAAATGAATTAAATGGCAAAGCCTTGATTCAAAACTAAATTTCTTGATCCCAACGCCAATCTTTGGACTGTCTTTCTTGGCACAGAATTCATATCCTTCGTGGCGTCTGGAAGAAACATTCAACCTTCAGAAATTTAGTGGGGCCCGAAGTCTTTGGCGCAGATCTGGAACCGATACCAGAACCTTCTGGCCTTGTTGATAAGGTACACTCATCTTGGAGATGGAGAAGGAAGAGGGATGAGGACAAGAAAATGTGAAAGCATATGAAATGATATTAATAATTGGCTCCTTTTCCCTATCCCCTCCCCACCCTCCATCCCACCCCCACCCCCACCCTTTTTGTATATTTCCTGAATTGGTGAGCTTCGTCTGGGGGGAGCCGTTTGCCATTAATCTGGGAACAAACTGCTAACCTCGGTGACTGGTATTTTAGCTTTTCTTTTCTCACTTTTCTTAGTGTGGGGAAAGCAGTAAAGCTTGTGTGGACTGATTGTGAGGGGCTCTGCTGGAATTTGGCAGCGCGAAGGCTTGGAGAGCAGCCCCATGCTGGCTCCTATTCACCGGGCCAGTATTCCTCGAGCTTTGGAAGTTTCACTCAGCCGTGCACTCAATGGCTTCACAAAGCTGATTACAAGCTTCAGCGCATTCCTGAAGGAGCCAAAAGCGACGCAGGTGCAAACGAGCCGAGGGAGCCCCTTATCCCGGTGACAGAATGGGACAAGCTGGGAAAGGCTTGGACCACACAAATCCAAGGCTCACCAGGCAGCAGAAAGCCTGTCTTGGGAACCGGGGGTCATTATCCGCTCTATTCAGCGGGGACCCAGCGGCGGCGGCGGCGGCGGCGGCGGCGGTGGTTACTGCTGCAGGGGCTGTGGCCCAAGCAGCGGCACACAGATCACTGGGGACAGCTCCAGGGTGCTAGGGAGGCCCTGCCTGAGAGAACAGAGGTTTCCAGCGGCGGCGAAGATCCATCAGTCCTGCTACAGGACGGAGAGCTTTGGGTATCTTCGAGTTTGCCCCATTCTCCTAAAATTTTCATACTAAATATAAGTATATGAAAAAGTGGTCGCAATGGTAATATAAATACGAGGACCAGCATAGACAAGACCAACGGTGTGACTGTACAGTGTAGCTTTCTTCCAACCAGTCCCCCCCCCCCCCAAATACTGGAGCGGTAAATCGAGATTCTTTCCCTGTGTCCCTCCGAACTGAATTCCTTTGCCCCCTCCCCAATCTTGGAGCCTCTTCTCTCGGACTCTAGTCCACTTCAAGCATCTACCACAGCAGTGTTCCCAGAATTCCAAATGTTTGCCCCTAACGATACTTCAGTTTTCCCATTTCTACCTACTTTTTCTCCTCCCTCTTCTCTCATAATTGTTGAGTGTTGGAAAGTGGGTACCACCACGGGGAAACCTAAGACTTCTTCCTTTATACGTGATGGAGAAAGGCGAATTTGGGAGTAACATAAACACAACTTCATATTAATTCTAAGGGCACTCAGCGCTCTCTGGTTGCATTTCCATCTTAAAAGTCCAGGAGTAGGAGCCACGTTAGTTTGTGTCCCGAAAACATTTCACTGAACCTGTGCTCAAAGCAAGTTTCCTGCTTGCCTGATCTTTATTCCTGAGCTGTCCTATTCTAGTGGGAGAGAAAGAGCCTCGGGTCACCTCGCATTGTAATTAATTATGATACCAATGACTGAGAAATCAGCATTTCCTGGGGGTGGGGAGAGCGGGCGGGGAACGAGATAGGAATAGAGGCGGAGAGGGTGAGAGAGAAAGAGGCAAAGAAGGAAAGGAGGAGGAGTTGGGGAAGGGAGAAGAGGGAAGTATAAAAAGGGCTTTTCAGTCTGAGATGGTAGAATGGGAAAGGCGAAAGAGAGGAGAAATGAGGGGGGAGATGCCCTTAGAGAAGAGGAGGGGAAATGGATCTTGAGTTTCAACACAAACAATCGAGGCAATTCCTGTTTTATCACTTTCCTACAAGAGTAGAAAAAGATTCGGACTTCTCCGTGTCATTAATACATTCATACCCTGGGTGCGGGGAAGATTTCATTTCTCTGGGATGCCCGTTCCTTGCCCTGGGTGCCCTCTGGTCCCTAGCCACTGAGTGGGACGCCTGACTTTCTCCTTACGCTCGGCGCCCTCCCCACCCTTTGGCCCGGCTCGGCCTCTGACTGCCCGCGGGGTAGGTGTCCTAGTTCATTCTGTTCCGTGGGAGTTAGTGCACGCCGGGGGATTGAGCCGCACTCAAGCTACCTCCGTCCTTATAAAAGCCATCTAAAGGACTCCTACCTCCGCATCCCAATTCCTTGCCCCCCTGCAGCTTTCCTTCTCGGAAAAGTGCCTTCAGCATTTGCTGCAGAGGCGAAGCAACGATAACTGTTCTTGCCTCCAAACCCACCCTCTCTTGCCATTTTTTTGTTATTGTTTTGTTTTGTTTTTGTTCCTCCCATGGGCTATAGCAAGATCTGGTTTTCCTTAGTTGGGTACAGGACTCTCGGTCCAGGGGGTGGGCCGAGCAGGAGGCGGCAGTAGGGGTGAAGGGAACCTCTGGAAGCCGGGTAGCCTGCGCGCGCCGCCGCCTAGGCTGGCAGGAAGGTGCGGCGCGTTCAGATGTTCTTTTGTCTGATAACTAATTCAAGTTAATGCGATCTTTATGTAAAGCTAACAGCGGATAATTGTCTATTTTCTCGCCAACAATCTCCATCACAATCACTTATCTGGAAACCTGCGGTTGTATTAATCGTTATATTCCTCACCCCACCCCACCCCCCAGATAAACGTCTCTCCCGTCACCAGTAAACACAGGAGGGGATTTAAACAAATTCCTGGTGCCCTGAAGTAGTCCGGTGGGGTGTTGGTCCCACTCATAGACTGGGGGAGGGAGTGAGGGCAAAGAAGAACCCAATACTAATTCTGTGGTGTTTGGGATTTATTACGGGAGGTGAGTGGAACGGATGAGGAAGACAGAGTGAAAGAGTGAAGTTGAAGAGAGCTAGTGGGCACCGAATGAGGGATGGTAGATTCAGCAATGCCCCAAGTGTGGCGGAGACAGCTCGAGGTCGCGGAGGGTGTGTTCAGTGCGCAGAAAGCGCACTCTTAAAGTCCGGGAATGAGCTCCTTTGGTATTCCAGGCTGCTGGCAGATTGTGCAACTAAATTTCACAAATCCATCCTTTCAACCCCTCGGGCAAGAAAGTGCCTGGCCTTTTTGTAAATTAGAGAAAAGTGTAAGCAAGATACTACAAAGTAATATACACTTTCCCCTTCTCTCTTCTTCCTTAGCTTCCCTCTATCCCAACCGAGCTCACATGCCACCCAGACCTCCTTAGACTCCTCCACACCCTTTCAGGGAAGAGGTTCAGTATCAGCAAGTTATTGGCAATATTTACACTAAACAATGATTGAAATCCCTAGGGAAAGAAAACATTGGCTGTGGAAATGTTTCTGTGCTCCATCCGCCATCAGTGCTGTTAGGTGGAAAGAAATCATAGCAAATGGTACTGAAACCTCTCCGGGGAAAAGGTACTTGTATTGCAAAGATTTTGTCTTTTTTGAGATGAAGTCAAAACATCAATGTCAAATGAAAATCATTTTAGCGGTGTGTGTGTGTGTGTGTGTGTGTGTGTGTGTGTGTGTGTTCGTGTTACATGAATATCTGCAACAAGGGTGAAACAGGATTTAATTTTTAAACCAGGTACAGTGCTCTGTTGCTAACTTGAGGGGTGAAGGAGTTTTTGATTCAGCCTTCTCTCCTTGAAACTCGGATTTGCCACCCGAGTGAACAAGATCCCCTCGTTTAAAATCACGTTTCCGGAAAATAACAAATTCAGCAGCAATTCGTCACACATCTCTTTGGTCCCAAGGGGAAAAAAGCACGACACATGGGTCTCCATTTCCATAGTTTAACTTAAAAAAAAAACAAAAACAAAAACAAAAACAAAAAAAAAACTTCTAAAAGTGAGCGAGTGAAACTAAATAAAACAGTCCCAACAATGATTTTAGCTTGAAGTGGGAACAAAAACCGCCTCCCTCAGTTCGGGAGATGGTGGATGCCTATTGAAATCCTCAGTTTCTGGATTTGCCCATTAGCCACTGATGAGGTCTTTATAAACAAACACGCAAACAGACACTGAAACTGAATAAACTGTGTGGCTGATTCTTGTCCCATTCGCGCCGGAGTTCCCAGGGCTTCTTTTTCTTAAGGCTTTCGAGAATCATCCCACTTCATCTCTCACCTGAATCTTGTCATCTCTGCCATCTTGAAGTGATCTGTGAACAATGCTGGTCCCTCGGACAGACCAAGCTGGTCAATCAGGCAGAACAGACTATGCAAATGGAGTGGAAAGGCGAAGCGCTGGAGAACAGTGGCTCCCATTGTCTTGGGCATTTCAAAGCGCAGAGCAGCTGCAGCAGACTTGTCGTCTCGGACCTTTGGTTGCCACACTAATGTCATCATTGCAAAACATCAGATTTGGAAAACTATACATTCTGAATGCATTAGCAGGCTCCTCTGCAAAGATTTCACTTCTCCGTGACATGTTTCGGAGTCACAGATTCCCTTGTGTTGATAGGGGGTAGGGAAAGAGGATAAGAGAGTCGAGAACAGGACTGGAGAGGAAAGAGGGGTTTGAAAGCTACAATAGCTGATCGATTCATAGTTTCCTTTTTCTGGTGCATTCATATACTTTTTAAACCTTTCCTGTCGCTCTGAGCTTGAACGCCTAACTCAGAGACACAGCCGTCATCCTTTAAGATTAAAATCAAGTTTAGCAGGGCTGTTGTATCTGATGCTTTCACCTTTTTTTTCAGGAGTGTTCCGATCTAACTTTGCGCTCCATAATGGGCTAACCTGGATTTGACGTTCACTCAAAAGTTGATAGTCGATACACTTTTATTTTTTAAATCACACAAAATGAATGTGGGGTAAAGTGTTAACTTTACATTGGGCACTAGACTGAAATGAATGGTGCTAAACAGTATTTTTATAATTGCGAGCTGAGTTAGCACCTCTCCACAATCAATTATTTTAAAAGACTGTCCTTGATATACACGAAAGGCTAATTTAAAACAGTTATCATCACCGCTATGTAGAAAATCCACTGGCTTGTAAAAAAGGAAATAAAACTACGATTTAACGGAGTGCTATTCAATTGAATTATTAATTAATTAATTGCTCTTCCTCTTTGACTTCTCAGATGACCAAATTAATTTTAATCCTCTCCTCTCCTTCCCTACCCTCTCCTTTTCTCCTTTCCTCTCTTCTTTCCTCTCCATTCAATTCATCACCGAGTTCTTTGTTTTTCACACACGCACACCCCTCAACCCTTCTCCCTTTCCCCCTAGCTGAAACTCTTGCAATTAAAAATAATCTCCCTTTTTTCCCCCGCTCCAAGGAGTCAGAAACACGGAGAAACCTGTTGCTGAGATCCCCTCTACTAACTTATCTGGAGGACTCTGCATGTGGTCCTATAGCTGTGATCCAGAAGGAGCAAGGGAGTTAAAACACGTGGACTTCCACTTTTGACTAGAACAGAAGGATGCTGATGGTTAGGTGTGAGGAAATGAGAGAAAGATGGAATTTCTGGGGAGTTCTGGCTTTCTCCTGAACCTGAGTGTTGCACACCCTGAATCTTCGAGTATTTCTTCCCATGTCCCAGGGAGCATGGCCATGGGCTGGTTTTTGGAAATAGAAAGGACAGTTTTTCTCTCATCCATTTCCCGTGGGGCTTCTAGGATAGTTATTCCTGGGAGTGACTGAAAATGAGGACTGAGTGGAAGAAGAAAGGTAGCTTTACTCAACCATGAGAATATTTTCCTTATGGTCTTAATCTTGTGATCATAAAATAAATTGAGTTCCTCTTTTGTTTTGTTTTGTTTTGTTTTTCCCTTAAATTAGGGTAAAACCTAACCGGATTTTCCAGGTTGTCAGTAAAGGCACTATTTGGGATAGTTAAGGTAGAATACCTTGACCAAATGAAAACTGTTTTCGACGTAATGAACAGTAGCTGAGCTGAGTGGAAATCGCTGGGCACGGAACCTGATCTCCCAAGGACCTTCCAAGACCAGATGAGAACCTTATTGATAATAAACACCTTGAATCAGGTATTCCAGGGCAACGATGTTAAAATTTCTTCTGGAAATAATTTCCATTCCAACTATCTAAGTCTACTTCTGTAAAACAACCAATACCTTTCCAGTTTTTGTCCCACTGGAGATGGAGGGGGCGGAGTGGGGAAGACCTCAGGGGATCTCATTGCAATAAACAAAATAGGGAAGAAAATAAATGAAGAAAATGAAATTAGCTATCTATGTCTGTTGTGATTTTTGATAAGGAAGGCAGGGCAGGCTCAGAATTGGGGAATAGTGGCAAATGGCCCAAAATAATAAAATAAAATAAAGAAAAATGTGTTTTGCAATCTGCTGGATGACAAAGGTATTTCACCCTATCCCCACCTTAAGAAGGCCCAGTTTGGGAAGAGCTGTCTATCAACTTGGAAGGGAATTAAGGTACAGCTGTGTTTAAATTTTCCTTCATCCCATTTAGCTTTCAGTCCTGACATCTCAGGGAATATTCTTTCTCTCAATTTAGCTGGCTCTCAATTTAGCTATATCGAATTGAGGAAAAGCAAACTTTTTCAGTGAAGACCTAAAGCTGCCCTGGGGTCTTTGAGAGAGAACAGTACTAATGATGGGAAAATAATGATACAATAATAAATTTACATTTACATAGGGTTTTTGAATTGCATGAAATGCTTTCCTAATAACAATTCTGTTAGAGAGCTCTTGGGCCAGTCATTAACATCTCTGAACCTCAGCTTCCTTTATAAAGCTGATTTGTAAAGTTAGCTCAGAAGTCTTTCCTAGCTCTAAATCAACACCTTGTCCATTCTCCCAAAAGATAGTTACTTAGAATGCTCAAGTATTCCCTCAGGCCTATCTTTCTCCCATCTCCACCCATGGAGGAAAAGTGCCATGAATTTATCTTTTTTTTTTTTTTTTAGTATCAGGTTTCAAATTAAATTAATGTTTCTTTTCCTAAGTACTTGGGTTCTGAATCTCTTGCATAACCTTAGGCTCACTCCCCCCCCCCCCCACCTTCTGTTTCTTCACTTTCCTAGAAATCTATTCCCCACATTTGCTTTCATGCATCTTCCTTTTGTTCTCTCTTTTGACTGCTTTGATTTTTGATGAAGACAGGGCAGATCCAGGTTTGGGAAATAGTGGCAAATGACCCAAAGTAAAAACAATGATAATAAATTTAAATTATTAAAAAAAAAAAAAAAAAGGAAAATGCGTTTTGCATTCTACTGGATGACGAATATTTTAACTTAGTGGATTTCATGAGTTAGATTTCACCCTATCCCCATCTTAAGAAGGCCCAGAGTGCTCTTCCTTCATCCATCCCTCAAAACCTGGATATCTGCTGCCTCACACGGCACTTAGCTAATCAATTATAAAGCCTTTTCCCAGTAGTCGCTACCCGACACCTGGCTTCCCTCTCCCCGCCCCAATACACATTTCCCTAATACAAAAGGCTAGATTGGTGGTGAGAAAAATTATACCAGGACGGATTTGAGAAGATAGCAACAGAAGTCGAGAGATTTAAGAAGAAAGGGAATTTCGTAATGGTATCAGGTTGCTAACCTGAGTCAAATTTAGAGGTCCTTTGCTCCACCACCCTCGTTTTACGGAACAGGAAAGAGAGGCCTAGATGTTAAGTAATTTGCTCAAAATCACGGAGTCAGAGTCAGAGCTGGGACAGGGACCTTTGATTCCAGCTATAAAGCGCTTTTCCCCCTGAACCATCAGCCTGCAAAAACGGCACGCTGTCCTAGGAAACCCACAAGGGGGATGCGGGGGCGGGAACCGGACATTCAAATCTTTCAGACTATTTCCATAAGGCATATCTTTTGGGGGGGGCTCCCCCAGTCATCGGCACGCTGATGATACCCGTAGATTTGCCATTGATTTAATTAATTGCCAGAATTACTTCTCTAGACTAGGCACGGGTCACGAAACACTGGAAGGGAGCCCCCGGGACCCTGATCTTGGAAATCCAGACTTAAGAGTGCGGGGGACCACTACCTTGCAGTCACTAATCTAGCAGGGAACAATGTTATCTGATTCCACGTTAAAAAAAAAATAGCTTTTTAAATTTTTTTCAAAATACATGCAAAAATAATTTCCAACATTTAGCCCTGCAAAACCTTGTGTTCCCATTCCTCCCCAACTTCCCCTCTTCTATACAGTAAGCAATCCAATATGGGTTAAATATGTGCAATTCTTCCAAACATTTCCACATTTATCATACTGCGCCCACACTCCCGGGTACGCACACACACGCACACGCACACATCAAATCAAAAGGAGAAAAAAAAAATGAGAAAGAAAAAACAAGCAAGGAAACAACAATAACAAAAAGATGAAAATACTATGTTGTGATCCATATTCAGTCCCCATAATCCTCTCTCTGGATGCAGATGGCTCTCTCCAACACAAGTCTATTGGAATTGCCCTGTTTGATTCCACTTTCACCTTGAGCTTCCTCCTCTTTCTGACATCTTCCTCCACAACCAGGGCCAAACAGTGGTTCTCTCTGGAACATGTCCTCACTATATTTTTCATGTTCGTTATCATCCGGCACTGATATGCTGCATCTGGCCATCTCACACATGGGGAAAGAAAATAATATATTCGATGAACAGAGCATAGCAAATTATATTATTTTTATTATTATTTCCTCATGGAACAGGTTTTGTTGAAAATTATGCAGAAGACAATAAATAAGCAAGTCACACACACAAATGATATGCAATATCAATCATGAAATTTAAGTCCCTACGAGGTAGTGCAGAATGGATTCTAAACAAGGTAAGGGGATATTTATTTCTGGGCCATACACCCTTCAATGCCAGGCCTCCTTAAAATGACTGTGTGTGTGTATGTATATATACACATACATATATACATACACATGTATGTATACATACACATCTAAATTAGCGCTCTGTTGTACACACATATATAAACACACATGTATATGCACATAAACACACACAAGTCTAAATGATTGCTTTGTTGTTTTTAACATATCCTTTCTCAAATATTGATCAGATGAATGCTTCCAAGGGGATGCATTTACACTGCAGAATACATTGGGGCCTTGATTGTATGGTCCCTTTCGATTTTCTTTCTGAGCCTGAAGAGTGTTATATCAATGTGCTATATGGAGCCAAAGCAGAGCAGCCTTATTTTAAAGATAATTTATAATAGAACTAGATACAATTGAAGCATCTTTCTTTCATGAGAATGCAAATATTATAACATTATCAGATGGGGAGGAATATTTCACATTGTATTGTATTGTTTATTTTCTTTTCAGTTTTTATTTTAATTCTTGCCTAATTGCTAGGTTATGATCCAAGTCAGCAGTCCTCAATGTACTATGAACTAACTTTGTCAAATTTGGCTAGGAATGCTAGCTGATAGTGGAATTTACATCAATTTAAGTTATTGGGGGCAAATCAACACAGTGAGAAAGGAATTTCTTTTGGTTATTTTCAGCATGTTCTCAAATTTTTCATCAGCATAATCCCTATATCCTAGCTTTCTTCCTAATCTCTTTTTCTACAATGTTTCAGATAAGGGAGAGAAACCTCATTATTGGCAAGTATTTTCTTCAAGAAATAAAAATGTTGCCAAAATGGGAACAAGAACATTTCAATAAAATACTTTGTGTCTCTGATTTTATGATAGCTTTTTAAGATGTGTCATATTTTTGTCAAATAAGACATATGATATAATATTTATCAGTATTTTTTCAGGTCAGATCTTTGGAAATACTCTACATTGTTTTGACTTAGAATGGAAAAGAAGTTAGAGGTTTTGGTATTTCTTTTGAATTACAGTGTTTTCTGAAAGATATTCTTGCTCTGATGAAACAGACTTCATTACAACTGTTACGCAAAAATTGTATCTATACATTTACCTTGAATTCAGCATAATTTGTGAAAAAAATTCAGTATAAATGGGGAGGAGGTGGATCTGTTTTGCAAAGATGTCAAAGTATTTCATGGAAAATGCTAACTAGAAATATAAGATTTCTTTTTATCTAACTGAGTTGTCCAGTTGCTTATTGTGATTCTGTATATACATGGCTTTATTTTTAGTTAAATTAAATTGTAACTTAGAGAAAAAAGAATTGTTTCTCAAATCCCAGGTGTGACAAAGTCCTTGTAGGTAAGCTAATGGAAACAGTTTATTCTTTTCCATTAATGGCTTGGAAAGTATTCCTACTCTTTTGTTGCTCAAGGCTTCTGTTCAATTGATAAGAAAATAATGGAGATACTTTATTATGTAAAAAATAATGCCTCATGCAAAAGTTGCAAAGAAAATCACTAAAAATTCAATGTGTATTTTGCTGGAGAATCATAAATAAATACTCCAATAGAAGTCCAAATAATTTTGTTCTTCTGTGACTACATGTGTAGGGAAGCATATTTATTAGTATGACAATGCTGTTTATTTTTGTGATGACTCATGTTTGTTCTGATTTCACTTGCTGAGTCAATGATGAAAAAACAAAATGGAAAGCTGAAGGAATTTAGTTGTTTATTGTTAAACATTTCTGTTCTACTTTTAAACATTCAGAATTGGTTTGGAATAAAAAGGGAAAAGGAAAAACAAACACAGGGAACGGGGCACTCAGAATCATGGGGACAAGGCACACAGCTCACGGAATAGAAAATCTAAGCAAAAGCAAAATTTCCAATTAATTTTTACCCCATTATTTATTTAAGATATATACTGCTAGGGCACATTTGCTTCAATGGCTTAAAAAAAAAGGAGGGAGAAAAAAAAAGAGAGAGAGAGAGAGCGAGAGAGAGCGCACAATGGCTCCTACATTTTCAAATATTCATAGACAAGATATTCTGTATAAATAATCTAAGATTAACTAAATTAGGTCAATGTTCATACAAGCCTGTGTGATATATCCCTTGTGTTAAAATTATCTGGTGTCAGCTACACTGATTGAAAAAGCACTACAGACAAAAAAAAAAGTCCTATTATAAGATGTCTCAGAAACAGATAAGACCGAAAAGAAGTCCCATCACAAATGAGTGACCTTATCTAGATTTTAATATAGTGGTAAGTAAATTACAAATGTTTTTGCTAGTAAGACAACTTGCATTGAAAAGCAGAAAAAGTTCCATAAAAGTCCCTAAATTTCTGAGCCAATGTTCTAGGCTTCATATGTACTTTTCCTAAAAATTAACTTTTGTGAGTTTTTTTTTTAATGTTTTAGCTTATGATCCATTTGATAACTCTCTAGTGAGCAAAGAAATGTATATTTACTTCATGTTAGGTCCAATGAGTAACTCCAGCATTGCCTATATGTATCCTGGGTAACTATATATTGTTTATTCACTGATTTCTCTTTTGTCTCCTTCAAACAGACTCCTATTAACTTTAGAGAAAAATGCTTCTAATATTGCCAAAAAAATAAGTATTGGTAATCTAATTTATAACATTCATTATCCCCATATAGGGGATCTATCACTTCAGTTGGTATTTTCCCCAGACATTCATCCCCTACTTTCTAGCCTAATCACTTCACAAATATCCATAACTCAGGAAAGTAGGATCCCAATGATGATCATTTCTTTGTCAAGGAGAACACAGACTCTTTTTCTCATGTACCTTAACACCATACCACACAGAGTATTAAAATCCTTAATAATAAAAGACACTATCACCATAATGATACACATATTTTTGTGACTGGATACAGCTAAAGTAACAACCTGTTGACAAAAGGGACATCAAATTCTTTGGAAACATACCTCATCTTGTCAGAAATGTTCATTTTTGTGGTCTAAATTAATGTCATTGGCTTGGGGACATAATAAAGAGTAGCAAAATAAAAAAGACAACCTGGAAACTGAAAATTCCTGATTGGATTTTTAATAGCAAAGTTAACACTTTGAAATAAAGAATACTGTAGTACTTCAAAAATTTTGATGGCGAGCAACAGCTGTGTGAGGATGTGAACTTTGCGGCAACAGCTGCAAAAACAAAAATAGAAGAAGCAAAATGCACTAGAAGCTGAGGTCTGGAATGAAGAATTTTTTAAATAAAAAAAAACCCTCATTTTTTTTTAAGTGAAGAAAAGGAGACAAAGGGTTGGAGGACTGTCCTTAGTGTGCCCATATGGTATCTTTGATAGTGTAGAGTTATTTGAAAGATTGAAGTTCTAAAACTCAAAGTGTATTTTGAGGACCTAATTTGTCACCATTAGAAATTGGAGCATTATGGCTGCCATACCTTTTTTATGTCAGATTATTAGCATCAATGGGAGATTTTTACCAGAGAACCTGAGTTCCAATCCTACTTCTGACACGCAGTACTGTTTGATATTGGGCATGTCACTGAACTACTCTGGGCTTCAATTTCTTCACTTATAAAATGAGGAGGCTGAGTTAGATGATTTTTTAGGGCTCAACCAATTTTGCATCTATGGCATGTTTTTTGCCTGTATCCCAGAAAATAGAGTACACAACACAGTATTTCGTACTCAGGAGTTTTGTCAATTTTTATTTAATTAGTAGTTTCAAGGATTCCAGGGAAAAAAGATAGGTTAAGTTAAATAGTTAAATGTCTTTTGCATATTTTATTATTTCTTCAACTTTTAGTAGGCATTCTGGGATATTCAAGGAGTAGAGCACCTCTGATGTGAGGGATCACTGAGCCCTTTTTTATGGATGCTCATCTACCTTTGATGTCCACCCAAATCTTACTTGTGTTCCAAAAAGCTGTGGCATGTACATCAACCATACTCCTATAAAACCAACAAAGCAGACAGGCTAAACTAGGTTGAGAGTAATTGACAGGTCTCCAGTCAATCAAGAGTTAGGGTAGTAACTAACTACCTTAAACATGTGAAAAGTTCCCCTCGGGCAGAGTGGGCAAAGGAGAACAATTTCTTCCAAAGGCCATGAAGGTGACTAAAGCAGGCTCTATGAGCTTGGTTAGGCATCAAAGATGCCAAGGTCAAACACTGACTCCTGGTTTATCACTGGTCCCTGACTTTTGCCCTACTACTGAACTTTAATGACTCTGGAAGTAAAAGAGAGTCTGATCACTTTTTGCAATTCTGTCTCACTCAAATCCAAATCACAAGTCAAGACATCATTCTGTGATGCCACTAGTCCGTTTTGAAAATGAAGGACAAACAACAACAATAGGTATTCTAATTCTTTTCAAAATGGACAATGTCATTTTCCAGGACAAGAGATCCTGAAAGGAGTATTTAATGTAGTGAGTAATTATCTTCCAAATCATGGAGCACTTTGCATAGATAAATTTTTTCTTTTTATAAAAAATGGAATTGAATTCACCTTTGCTAAAAATTAATAACCATTACTTTTTTTTGTGCCAGAGAACATTGAGAATTCAAAGGAGGACCCTTTGATGCCTTTGCCAGAGCTTCTTAAACTTTTTCCACTCTTGACCTCTTTTTGCCTAAGAAGTTTTTATACAACCTCAGTTATGTAGGTATATAAATAAGTATACAAATCACACATGTACCCATAATAAATCATAATTTTGTTACCCCTACATTCAGTTATATGATCCCATATGGGGTCATAAACCACAGTTTAAGAAGCTTTGGCCTATGCCATCACTCATTCATGGAATAGAATTTGGCCAGGTCTTAGGAAATAATCAATTCTAATTTAACAAAATGTGTTATAATGGGTGCTGTGTCAGCCATGGGAATAAATATTTGTTATTGAGTCGAATCACTTGCCCAATGATGATTGCTTCTATAAATTGACAGGTTCTTCATCAATGATTCTAAAACTGTCATCCATTAGAAATTTTTGAACTAATTTTTAGGGTGCTTCTATCTCTTTCTATATCAATATCTATATTGGTCTATAGGTAGAAAAATGTAGGTGTGAGTAAGCAGTTATATACATATATATCCTTATATATGTATGTATACATTTTTACCAGGCAAATGATATGAGAAAATTGAAACGAAATTCCTCAATCCATGCAGTTATATGGGGGTATTGAAAGATCATGTGACTTGCCTAAAGTCATGTTCTGGGCATAAAGAAGCGAGTAGTTTGGTTGTTTCATGAAAGATAGCAAGATGAAGTAGGTAATATGATAAAGTGGTAATGGAAATTAAAATTTAAAGATTCCTGAAGGATAAACTAAGAAATATGAAATATATCTTGAAAATAATAGAGAGTCATTAGAAAATGAATTTTGGTGGGTAGGAAAGCAGAGTGATACATGTCTACTCTGATATGTTTTTTTTTTAATGACAAACAGGGACTGATGGAATATATATGATCCATAGGTGATTTTTTGTTTTGTTCCACTGAAATAAGATTAAAAAATGACAACCACTGGCAAATATGACCAAAGGGGAAAAAAGAAAAAAAAAAAGGACAAATGTTTGAGGAGTTGTGGGAAAATTGGAACACTAAAACACCATTGATGGAATTGTAAGTTGAATCAACTATTCTGGAGAGCATTTAATGCACAAAAGGCTATAAAACTGTGCAAACCCATTGACCCAGCAAAATCACTACTGGGTCTATATTCCAAAGATATATAGATATAAAGATATATAACTATAACAAAGGAAAAGGACATATTTCTATCTATCTATCTATCTATACACACACACACACACACACACACACACACACACACACACACACACATATATATATATATACACACATACATACATATATATATATTTATAAAGGATTTTTATAGTAGCTCTTTTAGTGGTGGCAAAGAATTGGAAATTGAGATATCCTTCAATCAGGGAAGGATAGAACAAGTTGTTGTATATGATTGTGATGGAATGCTATTATGCTTTAAAAAACAAGGAGCATTTACATAAGCTAATGCAAACTGAAGTGAGCAGCACCAGGAGAATGTTCATTGTACACAGGAACTGCCAAATTGTATGATGATCAACTGTAAATGATTTAGCTATTTTCAGAAATACAGGGATCCAAGACCATTCTGAAGAACTTATGATGGGAAAAAAATGCTATCCATCTCCAGAGAAAGAACTGATAGAGTCTGGATGCAGATTGAAACATACTTTAAAAAAACTTTCTATATTTTTCTTGTTTTTATTTGTTCTGTGTTTTCTTTCATAATGTGACTTACTTATAAGGAAATATGTTTTATATTTTTATATATGTATAACTTGTATTAAATTGCTTGCTTTCTCAATAAGGAAGGAGAAGAGAGAGGGAGAAAATATGAAACACAATTTTAAAAAAGAATGTTAAAATTTTTCATTTACATGTAGTTGGAAAAATGTGTGTATTAGTTATGTTTTTATATTTTGTTTTATATTTTTAAATAAATAAATAAAAATGATTAAAATATTCAGCAAAATCTCAAAACATGTGATATGTGATTATACTAAGCTATGGAGAATACAGTATAAACTACACAAGAGAAAAATCATGGGAGAAGTGCATCTTTGTAGTTATTCTGTTCATATACCTAAACTGGGGCAGGAGAAATATTGCTGGATTTAAATCTCGGCTCTGACATTTAACTATTGTCAGTGAGTGATTGTGGGCAAAAAACAATCCTTCTATGCCTTAGTTTCCTGTACATTGACAAGATGGCTTTGAAGTTCCCTTCCTTTTTTTAATCTATAATTATAAAAAAACAGGCTTCTACTTTCACAATACATAAACCCACAGAAGGTTTTCCTTCACAGGTTTCCAAAATTTTTCTCAAAATCCCTAGGCAGAGAATTAGGCTGATTATATTTTCATATGGGTAATCCAAATATCTAATCAAGTAGATAAAGTGAACTATTAGAATCTTTAATACTAATGAAAAACCCATGATTCCAGATGATGGAAGATGAAGCATGCTAGCCATCTGTTGACAGATGGACTTTGAAATGCAAAATGAGAAAGAACATTTTTGGACTTGGACAACAAGAGAATTTGTTTTGCCTGACCATGCATATTTGTTGTGAGGCTTTTGTTTTTGTTTTTGTTGTCAATTGGAGATAAGTGAAAAGAAGTTTATGCTCTAATTATGATTACTTCTACTACAAAATAATTTGATAATAAAGTTTCACAACAGTGAGAGATGGGGGTGGAGGGCTAGAAAAGAGGTTCAAAAGAAGTTTTAAAAAATTATCCTTAAACACAAAGGACTTATAGTCTCTTTGAGGGAATAAAGCTGACCCTTATGAAAGAGAATAATGGAAATAGTATATAACTCAGGAATAACTAAGTGATATTATGCAGCCTACTCAATACCTTGCCCATATACTCTAGTGGTTCAGAGAGGAAGGGAAGAACTTATTTAATACTTAAAGAAACTATGAAGTTGTTGCTGTGAGCAACAATCTGTTCCCAATAGACATAAAAGTGCACAACTTTACTTTTATCTGTAAGATCAAGAAAATGATCCTGAAGTCAGTCTGGCAATGAACCCTTCCTCAGTTACCCACTAGTGCTACAAAACCAGAATCTATCGTCAGATTCTTTCTCAAAATTTTTCCAGCGTGTGGGTTGTGCTGGAATCTATATTCTACTGTCATGCCCTCTCATTGATCTAGGAAGACATCAGAATAGGATTCTGGTGGAAGAGAGAACTCATATTGACATGAAATTTTCCTTACAACAACTCTATAGGTAAGTGGTGCAAGGGTTATTACTTCCCTTTTTTTTTTACATAAGGAAACTGAGCCCTAGAAAAGTTATATCTTATTAAGGGTCAAAAAGCTAGTAAATAACAGAGGCAGAATTTTTGACTCAAAGACCAGTTCACTTTCCATTGCTTTGGATAGCCTGTCCAAGATCAAGTAGAATGCTAAAGTGTGAAAGGAGGTAAAGAAGAGGTGACACTGGACTTGGACCTACAAGTTACCAATGTTCTTAACAGTCAAATTCAGTGGCCTTTTCTCCACCTCATTCTCCTCAACCTCTTTGCAACCTTTGATATCATCCATCATCCAGTTCTTATTGATATCATCTTCTTTCTAAGTGTTTAGGACACTATTCTCTCCTTGTTCTCCTCCTGCCTAATTGCTTCTTCTGTCTCTTTTGCTAGATCTTCCTTTAGATCATGCACTCTAAATGTAGCCATCCTTCAGAGACCTATTCTGTCTCCTTTCCTCTTCTCCCTCTATGTTATTTCAATAGGTAGTCTCATCAGTCTTTATGGATTTAAATAATATCTCTAAGCTTATGTTTCCAAAACTACCTATCCTATTCCAGACACTGCTTATTTCCAATTTCATATCTGCCTTTTAGACATCTCAAATTGGATGTTCAGTAGACATCTTAAAATAAACATATCTAAAACAAAACTCATCTTTTCCTCTAAGTCCCCATTTCCACTTATAGGTGAGTTGAGGTCAAAAGTTTCATTTCTTTTTTGTTAGACCTCATAAATATGAGCCCAAACACTGTGTGAGTGTCTTCTGCATGTATCTGTGTGTGTGTGTGAGATACATCTTCTCTGTTTCTGTTTTATCTCCTCTGTCTCCATCTCTATCTCTGTCTGACTGTCTGTCTCTCTTCCCCAAATTCACTGAATACTAAGAGTGTTTTGGGCTTACATTTGCTTAAGGAATCTCATATGTACATAAAACCATAAAATTTTAAAGTTGTAAATGCACTCCCAGATTATCTAATTCAACTTTTCATTTTATAGATGAAAGAACTGGAATAAGTCATAGGGTCATAAATTTAGAGGCCATCTAGTGTAATCAATCTCCTTCATTTAACAAATGAGGAAACTAGGGACTAAAAGATCATGTGACTTGTCCAATTTTTCCTTTGCCCAAGTAACTTTCAGAAGTGACATTCTGACTCAGATAGTCTCATTACAAATCCATTCTTCTTTCCACTGCACCACTTTAAAATCCAGTGCTGTTTTCACTGACAAACCATGATACTTTCAAACTTTTGGTAATTTATATTCATTTATGATTAAAGAATCAGCTGGGTTTAGTAAAGCATTTGACCAAGAGTAACTAGGGTGAACTAGGTGAACCTCAGGGTCAAAGTAATTTTTTTTTGTTTTTTGGTTCATTTTTCCTTCATTAATTGTTTTATTTTTTTCTGGTTATACATTTATATTAACTTTTAAAATACACATTTCTTTATGAATCATTTTAGGAGAGAAAAATAAGAACAAAAAGGAAAAACCATGGGAGAGAAAAAGAAAACAGAAAAAAGAAGTAAACATAGCATGTGTTGATTTACATTTAATCTCCATAGTTCTTTTTCTGGATGCAGATGGCATTTTCTATCCAAAGTTTATGGGGATTGCCCTAGAAGGGTCAAAGTCTTATACTGGCAACATCATAGACTTCACATATCTGTTGATACCTGTAGGCCAGTCATTTATGAGAATTGATTCTATAAAAATTCTAATATTGATTGATTTATGTGGAACAGATATTGCTACATATAATCAGAGCTGGGCCACCACTTCTCTCTCCAGAGGTATCTGGATAATCAATTGGGGAATGGCTGAATAAGTTACGGTATATGATTATAATGAAATATTGTTGTATAAGAAAAGATAAGTTGTATGATTTCAGAAAAGTCTGGAAAGACTTACATGAATTGATGCTGAGTGAAGACAATATTGAATACAGAAAAAACAAAACTATGTGATGATCAACTGTGATGAACTTGGCTCTTCTCAACAATGTGTTGATTTAAGGTAATTCCAATAGACTTAGGATGGAAAGTGCCATCCACATTCAGAGAGAGTACTATGGAGACTGAAAGTAGATTTTTTTGTTGTTATTGTTTGTTTGCTTGTTTTTTCTTTCTTATGATTTTATCCCTTTTGATCTGTTTTTTCTTGCACAGTATGATGAATATGGAAATATATTTAGAAGAACTGCACATGTTTAACCTGTATTGAATTGCTTGCTGTCTTGGAAAAGACAGAATTGTGAGAAGGAGGGAGAAAAATTTGTCACACAAGATTTTGCAAAGGTGAATGTTGAAAACTGTATTTATATGTATTTGGAAAAATAAAATACTATAGAAGTATCTGGATAAATCCCCATGATCTCAAGCCAATGTGTTTGTGCCTTTCTTTGTAACCCCCCAGCATTTTGCAGAATGCCTGACAAAATAAAAGTTTAATAAGTAACTGTTGACTGATGAACTGTTCATTATGCTATTTACCTCCCAATAGGAATGTCACGGTACTGTATTTACCACGCAAACATATATTGAATATATAGCTATCAGCATACATGTAGCTATATATATTACCGAATATACTTATATGTCAATACATGAATACTTAAAATGTTTCTTCAATCAGGTATTCACCATATTTTGTGATTCAGTACTCAGTGGCTTAATTCACTGTCACTTTTATGCATAAATATTATTATCAGTAGGACATTTATATACTTTAGGTGGACAAAGTCAGAATATTTGCAATCAGGTTTATCTATCATTTTATATAAAACAGTATTTCTAATTCTTTTTATAGTGGAAAAGAACTCCAAACTAAGAAAGTGTCTATTATTTGGAGGATGCCCAAACAAACTTTGGTACATGAATATAATGGGATTCAATTGTTCTCTGAGAAATGGTGAGAGAGTTTAAGAGAAGCCTGAGAAGATTTGTATATAGTAAAGAATGTAGAACCAGGAAAACAGTTTCTACAACAACATTGTAAAAACAAATAACTTTGAAAGTTTTATAAACTCTGATCAATGTAATGACCACAATTCCAGAAGGACCATGATGAAGTCTACCTCTTGACAGAGGCTATGAACTCAGGTGCAGAATGAGACACGTGTTTTTTTTTTTTAAATGTAGGCAATGTGGGAATTTGTTTTGCTTAATGAT